>NC_052152.1:95472588-95786870 GCF_902713615.1 Scyliorhinus canicula | reverse complement strand
TAATTCAGATAAGAGCTGTACATGTTTCTCTTTTGTGTTTGTTTGCTGGAGCAGATCGTCTTCATATTGTACGAGGCATTCGGGTCGGGAAAATTTAGAAAGTCCGTTGGCCAATTGTCGGTGGAAAATGAAGGGGAGTTATGGAATCCTTGTGGGAGGCATGACCACGTGTACTGCTGCCCTTGGAACTTAAATGCAAATTTATACTGGCAGGCCCTGTCTAACGGGATGGAACAAAAGCCATTACTGATGTCAAGTACTGTGAAATACTTTGCCTGTACTCCCTGTTTGAGCATGGTCGCGGAACTCGTGGCAACGGTGGGGGCTGCTAAAGGGGTTACCTTATTAAGTTCTCGGTAGTCGATCGTTCGTCCCCATGAACCATTGGGCTTCTTTAAGGGCCAACTTGGGTCATTATTTGTGGAAGCTACAGGTCGAATAACTCCTTGGTCTAACAAACTGTTACTAACCTTCGAAATCTCACCCTCGGCTTGCTGTGGGAAACTGTATTGCCTTTGCGGCTTTGGATCGGGACCTGAAATCTTTACTGTACCTGGATCTTCCCACAATCATGCTTGTGTTGTGCAAACTAAGCTTTATGTTTTATGAAGACTTCTCTAATCGTCTGGTCTGCACTAATTGTTTGCAGATTAAACCAACAGTCCCCTACTGAGCAAATCCTGTTTTCATAATTCCCTACTGTGAGCGTAGCGGGAGCCCGAGCTGTTTTAGCAATTTGCCAGACACATTTGTTTACTGGGTCAAAAGAAAGGTTATGGGAGCTCATAAAATCAATGCCTAAAATATGCTTTGCGGTTTGGGGTAAGTCAACTAAAACTACGGGGTGTTTGGTGCCAATGTTCCCTATCTGGATGGGTACGGGAGCTGTGATATATCCTTGTTGTATGTGGTTGGTGAATCCACTCAGGGTGATGGTGTCCGTGGCCATTTGTCCTGTTGAAACATGGTGGAGGAGTTCAAAGTGGTGCGGGATCCTCCTATGTCCCAAAGAAAATTGACTGTATGTCCCCGGACTGTGCCTGTGACTACTGGTCGGCCTGATTTGTCGCAGCGTATGTCATAGACCCAAGTTGGAGAGTCCGAATACCGTCAATCTAGGGAATTAAACACTAAGTCGTCTGAACGGGCGCTAACATTATGCATGGGCCTAACATTGTTCCTAGGTGGGGGTTTGGTTGTTGGTATCGGTGCTGGTTCGGGCATTTTGTCGGCAATCGCAGGCGTAATGTCCTACGTGGCCACAATTATAACAATCTCGTGGTGCCTGTGCTCTGTGGTGCTGTTCCTCGTATCTACCCTCGTTTATCCATGCTGGGTCCTGGCTAGTCCTAACTGGGTGCACATTTGCTTCTATATCGTCCTGATCTGTCTGTTGGTGTAGGGTTTGTTCCCATGCTCTAGAAAGTCATTTCAATACCCAAACCTCATTGTGTGTGTGGTCTGCAGGGTCCTAGTTTACACAAGCCTTTTGACCTGCGTCTGTGGCATGCGAGACTAAGGTGCCCTCCTCATTTAGGTGTGCGTAGTTCAATTTTCCGTAGACTGCCATGAAATAAATCCATAGACAACCAGCAAACGTGGTCGGGTGTTTTCCCTTCTTTTGCCTGCATTTATTTAAATCCTCGATTGGATCACCTTTGTTATACCCGATGGCATCTAATATAGCTGTTTTTATTTCCTGTAGAGTTCCTCCTGCTACATTTTGGTGTTTGGCAAAGCTGACCTTATGGACTGGCAAAGGCTCATAACTATAAGCTTTACTTCCTCCCTCTCATCTAGGCCATACATAACTTTTTGTTGGCGCACCTCCTCAAAGAAGCTGTGCGGGTCTACGGTGGGCTGGAATGGAATAATTTTTGTGCAAGCTTCTCTTCATTGGGTTGTGGATAGTAGGGTGGTGTAAATGACATCAGACTCCTCCTGATCCAAAGACCTGCGTTCTGTGGTAACCGGATTCAAGGGGGTCGAACTGTGAGTGGGGGTGTGTGCCGCCTGTGCAATCGGTGCTGCAGGTGCTTTTCTTTTTGGGGAGTGGGGGGTTTGATTTTGATTTCCCGTGTCCTGTACGTATTTTTGGGTGCTTTCGTTTAACTCTTGTCAATCGGGAGCATCTTCCTCATCTAAATCCTGCCCGAAAGTGTACCTGACGCCATTCTGTACTGAGAGTAGCAACTGAAACTTTGCTATCTTCTGTCGGCATTTAGCATGGTCAACGGTACTCTGCCTCTGTTCCTTAGTGGAGTTGTGGAGCGCTCTCAAAGCTGCTTTTAAATCTGCGCATTTGCTAGTTAGCTGGGCAACCTATTGTTCTGTTTCTTTTCTTACCAGGACTTGCACTGTGTATCTTGGTAGGCTTTATCATACTGGGTCTGGAAGCTACTAAGGTGAACTAGTCAAGATTGATGTGCGTGTTTTACATCGGCCATTTCCTTATCCTTAGCTGCTAACTGTTCAATTATCGTCTTGCTTTCATTACTGTTTCCCTCGTTCTTGTCTTCCTTTTCAATTAACTGCCTATGGAGACTCTTCATTACCTCCTCTGTGCCTCGCAACTGTGCCAACTTAGGACACTATTGCCATCGGTTTTCTGACTTTGCCTACATCCTTGTGGACCTCGCTTAGGTTCTCCCACCAAGTCTGTCCTATCTTTCCTGGACCTGACTCATCATTAGCGCAAACATTTGACCAGAGGGGCTATACTTTCCCATATGCCTCCCATATGGGGCATTGCTCTGCTCTGTTGGTCGCTGCGATCTCGGGTTCCTGTGGATTCATCAATCTTTCCATTGCTTTAGTGGCCATTACTTCTCTTATCTCTTTCTTACTTTTAATTTGGGACAGGGGAATAAGGCGGCGATTTGAACAGCGGGTATGGCTTGAGCTATTTTCCAGCTCACACTCCCTCGATAGTTGTACACAATTCTAACGAGTTTACCTTACTCTTCCTGTTAGGTATGCATGCGGGTTAGTACGCACTTCCGAAATTCGGATATTTGGTCGAAATGGGATTTGCACTTGTGGTTCTTTCTCTTTCTCGCCATTGGACTTCTAATTCAAAGGTTGTGGGTTCGTATCCCATCAGAGTCGCCAATAGTGTTGCTCTATTTATTTATCTCGGTGAACCACAAGCCTTCCCGTATATCGATCAAATGACCAAACAACCAGTTAGTTAGTTCAAAAGATGGTTTATTTACATACACAGGAGTTATCTCAACATGCAAACACAATATCTACTACGAGTTAAACTACACCTATCAGCTACAATAACCAATACTTAACTTCAGGGTGACCAGCACTGTGCAAATGGATAAGGCCTTTATCTGGATTTCACTTGGCTGGTTCGAAGAAAGTGGCTCTGTCTCTGCTGGGCTCATCCATCAGGAAGCGATCGTTGGTCTTGAACTTAACTGGCTGTTCCTGCTGCAATTGGGTGGCACAGGCCGGATCCAAAAGAGACAGAACACATGGCTGTGCTCTCTTTTATCCCTCTGGGATTTCACGCTCTTTGGGGCAGTCCTTAACCTTGGACCCAATAGATCGACAGGGCTCTGATCGCTCTCTTCGATTTTGGCCAATAAAGAGGCGGGCGCCTTGGTAGCTGGGCGGGTCCTTAGCGGTCATTGACCTTGACAGTTGTGCTCTCTGAGTAAGGGGTGTGGCGCCGATCAGTCTGTGGCTATATCAGTTGTTTGATTGGAGTTCTATTGTCCTGGGAAAATGGGCCATTAAAATGTAAACGAGCGGGGGTTTCGGTCAGGTCTGGTTACCTGTGTTTTAGATACACATAGGCTGTGTATATGTCGAGTCCTGGGTTTGCCATAATTCCCATGGTCCTTTGCAGGTGGCCATCTAAGATGGCTACAGATATGATACCTTGAACTTGTAATCTTGAAAGTTCAGCCTTTAGTGTGTCTTTAAGAGGAGCAGGTACATGCTAGGTGGATAGATTACCGATTTGGCATTCTTGTTCAGTTGAATTGTGTACTGAAAAGGTAACGTACCCATACTTTGAAATATATCAGGGTATTCCTATGAGAGTTGGGTTTTTTTTACATCTTTTTATTGGCATTTTCAAAATTATATACATTGCTGTTTGTTTTCATTCACAAAGGTACAGTCACAAAGGTTCCTTCTTAGGTTTCTCTATTTACAGCTGTTGCCGTCTAGCTGGCTCAGTCTACAATCCTCCCTATCCCCACCCCACCCAGCTCCTCTCTCCTTGAACCCCTCCTTCCCCCCTTTTTCACTGCTGTTCCCCATTGTTTCTTGATGGGTTTTGCTGCCTCACCTTGCTCCCCCCCCCCCCCCCCCCCCCCCCCACTCCCTGTTCCTCCCTGTAAGAGTTGATTGTCATCTTTGAGCGTTGTTGACTGACAAGTATTCAAAAAAATTTGTTGAATGAGTTTCAAATCTTTGCACGCTGATGAACAAGTATAATTTACTATCTTGAATCTTATTTGTTTTTGAACGTCCCTGTTTGTGACACTCAGGTAACATGAACCATATGAGAAAATGGGATTGCCATTATAATCTCTTAATGAGCACTCTGGAGGTATAATTTCATGATGACTTTTTATCTTGGACAAGTCCTTGGAATTCAAAAGATTCGCCAAGGCATCTGTGTCCAGTTTGAAAGTTTCTCTTCGTCCATACTAGGTCAATCTTCCAGCCTCTTTTGGGCCCTCATAAACTCAGTTTCTTAAATCTGAGCAAGAGCTGCCAGCCACATTCTGTGTGGTGAACAATGTGAGAAACATTTTCTCTGCCTCAAAAGCAGAATTGTCTCCCTCTATTTTCCTTCTCTCTCAAATTCTTGCAGACTGATTTGTGTCGGTGCATTTCAGGAAAATCACAAGAACCCTGTAACCTGATGCTACAATGGTTTATTGTGATTGTGATTTAATTTACTTATGATTTGATTTATTGTCACATGTACCGAAATACAGTGAAAAGTATTTTTCTGCGGCCAAGAGAACATACACAGTACGTACATAGTAGACAAAAAAAGAATATTCGGCAGAGTACATCAACAAATGGTACATTGACAAACAGTGATTGGTTACAGTGCGGAACAAGGGGCCAAACATAGCAAATACATGAGCACGAGCAGCATAGGACATTGTGAATAGTGTTCGTACAGGGAACAGATCAGTCCGAGGGAGAGTCGTTGAGGAGTCTAGTAGCTGTGGATAAGAAGCTGTTCCTATGTCTGGATGTATGGGTCTTCAGATTTCTGTATCTTCTGCCTGATGGAAGGGTCTGGAAGACGGCAAAGCCTAGGTGTGAGGGGTCTCTGACAATGCTGACTGCCTTCCTGAGGCAGCAGGAGGTGTATAGAGAATCAATGTGCGGGAGGCAAGCTTGTGTGATCCTTTGGGCTGAGTTCACTACACTCTGCAGCTTCTTGCGATCTTGGACCGAGCAGGTGCCATTGGCTGTGATGCAATCGGATAGGATGCTCTCTATGGCACATCTGTAGAAGTTTGTGAGAGTCGATGCAGACATGCTGAATTTCTTTAGTTTCCGTAGGAATTAGAGACATTGTTGGGCTTTCTTGACTGTTGCATTAACGTGAGTGGATCAGGACAGACTGTTTGTGATTGTGACCCCAGGAACTCAAAGCTATCGATCATCTCCATTTTGGAGCCATTGATGCAGATGGGGGTGTGTGTCGTGCTAAGCTTCCTGACGTCGATGATCAATGATCTTTCCGACATTTAGAAGAGGTTGTTTTCGGTACCCATGCAACCAAGTGATTTATCTCTCTCCTGTAGTCTGATTCGTCATTGTTTGAGATACGACCCACCACAGTCGTATCATCCACAAACATATAGATTGAGTTGGAGTTAAATCTTGCCACACAGTCGTGTGTGTATAGGGAGTACAGTAGAGGAATGAGCACACAGCCTTGCAGGGCCCCAGTGTTGGGGACTAATGTGGTAGAGGTGCTGTTGCTTATCCTGACAGATTGCGGTCTGTTGGTGAGGAAGTCAAGGATCCAGCTGCACAGGGAGGGGTCAAGCCCAAGATTGCGGAGTTTGATTAAGAGTTTTGTTGGGATAATGGTGTTGAAGGCAGAGCTGTAGTGTATGAAAAGCAGTCTCACATAGGTATCCTTGTTGTCGAGGTGTTCAAGTGTTGATTGTTGAGCCAGGGAGATAGCATCTGCTATGGACTGGTTGCGATGATCGGCGAACTGTAATGGATCGAGACCACCTGGGAGGCTGACATTGATCCGCCTCATGACTGGCCGCTCAAAGCATTTCTCTGAATTTCTAACGAGGTTAGGGGCGAGTGGCATTGATGCATTAGCTGACTGCTCAAGGCAGGCATAGAACTTGTCCAGTTTATTGGGGAGGGGGGATGTCCTCGGATGCTTCGGACTAGCATTGCACATTTTTTTTGACTGGCTCAGCACGCTTGAGTTGCTGTTTGTAAGAACCTTTTGATTCTTCCCGCAAAGTTCATCTCATGGTAACATGAATTGCATGAGCTTTTTATCCTGTAGAAATGTTAATTAGCTCCCCCCCCTCACTCATATAACTTCATCTGTAATCAAGAGGAAACAGTGATCAAGTAATGTCACATATAATTTATCAATGAGTAGTAATTATCTGAAAAAAGGCAATGTACTGGGTGCTGCAATGAAATAGAGCCGGAGGAAGCTGAAACATTTCCAAACCAAACTTGTCAAGCAAAAATTTCTAATCTCTACTGGTTGTAAGTATGCTAAGTGAATTAAGGTCGGGAAATCTCAATTAGGCTTTCATTGGCGAGAAGAACACAATATAAACTTTTGCTATCAAAAAAATACCTCCATTGATGTAACCCTTTTCATGACCACTAGAATGCCATTCACAGCCCATGAAGGATTTTTGAAGTGTAGTCACTGCTGCAATGTAGGAAATGCGTCAGGTAATTTTCACACAGAATACTCCTGCAAATTGCAATACGTTAATCATCAGATAATCTGTTTTGTGACATTGATTGAGGAATAAGGAATACATATTGGTCAAGACACAGGGGAAAATAATAATAATAATCTTTATTGTCACATGTAAGCTTACATTAACACTGCAATGAAGTTACTGTGAAAAGCCCCTAGTCGCCACATTCTGGCGCCTGTTCGGGTACACAGAAGGAGAATTCAGAATGTCCAATTCACCTAACAGCACGTCTTTCGGGATTTGTGGGAGGAAACTGGAGCACCCGGAGGAAACCCACGCAGACACGGAGAATGTGCAGACTCCGCACAGACAGCGACCCAAGCCGGGAATTGAACCTGGAACCCTGGCGTTGTGAGAAACAGTGCTACCCACTGTGTTTTCATGTTAACATCCATTCTCTTCTTCGTAATCGTGCCAGCAGGCAGACAGGACCTCAGTTCAACGTCCCATCTGAAAGATGGTACCTACAACAGTGCAGCAGTCCTTCAGTACTGCACTGGAGTTTTAGCCTTGCTTTTTGTGCTCAGGCTTTGGAGTAGGTCTTCCCATTTCAGTCAGCAATGCCAGAAGACGGCTGATTTGTGAAATATATTTTTCACAGAACAGCGATCGCTTCTTATATGTTGTCATGAGACAGATTCTGAAGACTTGAGAGGACTTTTACTCTGCATTCAGTGATGTTTCCCCTAAGGTATGAATGCTGACATTCCTCACAACAGCAATATAAAAGATAATTTTCAAAAATCAAGTGCTTTTTTTATTTAACTCTTTCCAAAAATGATGGCCTTTGTTGCTTAATAGATAATCAAGATCATTTTTACAAAAGTACCAGGAGCATTCTGGAGTGAGTTTAACCTCTGGCTGCATTTTTCAGGATATATTGATGATCACTCTTTTTTTTTAAAGAGTATGCGTTCAGATGATGAATAAACAGGAAAGCAGTCTTTGTATTCCTGAGATGTAGATAATAGTGTGGTCATGAGTTAGTCAAAGAGCAAGAAGAGGATAATCAAAAAGAAATTGAGAAAATATTTTTGATACATAAACATTTTAACAAAACAGAAATGTCCAAAAGAATTCTTAATTAGCTACTTCTCCATTTCACCTTCTGTTTCTCATTTATATTTCTGTGCACCCTCTTTCAGTGTCGATCTAACTTTTAGTTTAATCATGACTTTGAGCCTTATTTCACACTATGTTAATGTAGAAAACTGGCCAATTCTGACCTACAGCTACCAATTCAGAAAGAGCCCTGAATGTAGGTCGAAATCATGTACTTGCAATGAAAATGCAGTGGGGACTCAAGCTAGTCCTAACACGAGTTACAGCTATTGCATTTCATGGGCAGCAGGGTAGCATGGTGGTTAGCATAAATGCTTCACAGCTCCAGGGTCCCAGGTTCGATTCCCGGCTGGGTCACTGTCTGTGTGGAGTCTGCACGTCCTCCCCCTGTGTGCGTGGGTTTCCTCCGGGTGCTCCGGTTTCCTCCCACAGTCCAAAGATGTGTGGGTTAGGTGGATTGGCCATCCTAAATTGCCCGTAGTGTCCTAATAAAAGTAAGGTTGGGGGGGGGGATTGTTGGGTTACGGGTATAGGGTGGATATGTGGGTTTGAGTAGGGTGATCATGGCTCGGCACAACATTTCTATGTTCTATCACTTACAAGATGAAGGATTGTGACAATCATTCTCCCATCTCCTCCAGTACATGGAGGCATTCTTTTTGCTCTTCACCTTTCTGGTTCACGCTACCAGTCTTCTTCCCTCACTTTCACACAGTTAATGCCGCTGACAATTCTCTTTCATCATTGGGACATCCCAATGCACCGTACAGCCACTGAATTACTTCTTGAAGTGGAACACTGGGGTAATCTCTCATGTTAAACTATGAGAGCTGATGAGGCCTCAGTTTAACATCTCAGCTAAACGATGATGGGCACGATTCTCTGTCCCGCCACACCCGTTTTCTGGTGTAGCACGCTCCGCCGGCAGCGGGATCCTCCGTCCTGCCAGCTGGCCAACGGTGTTTCCCATTGTGGGCACCTCCACGCTGTCAGGAAATCTATGGGCATGAGTGTGCTGCCGGCGAAGCGGGGGATCCTGCTGACAGAGAATCCAGCCCGATATCCTTTCACAGTGGAGCATTCATTTAGTACCAGAATGAAATGACAGCCTAAATTATGTGATCAAGTCTCTGGAGTGCTGGTTGAGCTGGTTCAGCTACCACTGAGATAAGACTCACACTTTCACGCATGATTATCAGTCCTCCACATCTCTACAATTGGCCCCTCCACCCTGACACCCACATAATTATACTGACATGCTTCTATGTATTCCTCCCCCTTTAGGTTCTCCTCTTCCCCTCAGTTCATGCTGAGAAACCTATAAAATTCCAACAGGAGTAAACAGGGTAGATGTGGAATTTGTTACCACAGGAATTAGTTGAGGTCAAAACATTGTGGGTGGGATTCTCCATTCCTGAGACTAAGTGTTGACGCTGGGTCAGGATTTGAGGACTTCTACGACAGCAAAACTGGCACCGCAGCTGGACTGATCCAGCGACTGTTATGGGGCTAGCTGCTGGCGCCACATGGAACACGACTGATTCCATTGGAAAACAATGCCGGATTTGCCGGGTCCGTAATTGAAACTCGGGAGGCTGGCAGCCGCATATGCACACAGCACTTCCCACACACACTCATCCCAGCCAGCAAGATGGCACTAGAGCGTGTCCATCCCGCTGATGGGGCCAGAGGGAACCTAGTGGGGGGGACCTGGGGGTACACTCATACAACCCATGGCACTCAGTTCACAGTGGGCTGTTAGCGGCATGTGCAGCTGCATGGCTGCCTTTCCAGCTGCAGCAATGGTGTTCCATGCTCATCCACCCAGACCCCACAGCCCACCTCCTAGCCACCACCCACTACTCATAGATTATCATAGAATTTAGGAATTGGCATAACTGTCAGCAAATTATGGCAATGTTGGACACTTTCCACATTCCCTCTCTCTCCCTCAGCAGACACACCGCCAGTTTCACAATTTTTAAAAGCACAAGTGATCCGAGGCATTGGGAATTCCCCCCAGTAGAGGTGGAGAATCGCGGAGGCCTTGGAGAATACCGGGTCAGGCCTACAAATGATTATGCAAACGGCGTTCACTGTTCGTGCAGAGTAGAGCGCATTGACGCCACTATCAAGGCACCAGAGAATTGCGATTGGGCATGAACCCGGCGTCCGCCCCAATATTGGCATCAAAACCGATTCTCCACCCAATCGCCTTTCCCGATTTTGGCGTCAGCTGATGGAAAATCCCGCCCTGTATGTTTTCAAGAAGCAGTTAGATATAGCACTTGGGGCGAAGAGGATCAAAGGATATGGGAGAAAAGCAGGATTAGGCTATTGAGTTGGATGATCAGCCATGATCATAATGAGTGATGGTGCAGGCATGAAGCACTGAATGGCCTCCGCTTGCTCCTATTTTCTATGTTTCTATGTTTCAATGCTGAGTTTTGTCTCCTCCATATCGTTATCATAGATTTACATCAATTGCGGAGCACAGCAACAGGCATTCGGCTCAATGTGTCCATGTCTATGCTCCATATGCGGCCTCTCCCGCCTATCTACATCTAACCATCTATTCCTTTCTCCCTTCTGTGCTTACCAAGATTTCCCTTAACTACATCTGTACGATTTGCCTCAACTACTTCTTGTTCTAGGAAGTTCCACATTCAACCCATTCTGAGGGAAGAAGTTTCTCATGAATTTCCTACTGGATTGATTGGTGCTTATCTCCTCCACAGACGAAATCAATTTGTGAAAACAACACATTTCAATCGATAAATCAATCAGCTCTTGTTGAAAAGCTGCATCTTGTGCGTGTTTTCAAGAGGTGGGAATTGTAATAACACAAAATGAGAATGATACTAACATCGATAGTGTGAACATTGTAGATTGTTCAGTTAATATTCAGCAGTAATGTTACAAGTCTAGTTGCTAGGATTTTTTTGTTTGCATTTTCTGCGGATAAACACATTAGCTGATGGCCTCTGATCTCAGCAGTACGACCAAGAGAGAGGTTGAAACACGTTCATAATCTTAAAATCCTATATCAGTTCAGCCTTCACTTTCTGGATGAAAGGAACTTCAGCCTATTTAACTTTTCCTGATGAGTCTTACCTCTCAATTCTCGCATTGTTCCTGCGATTTCACGTCACACCTTCTCCAATGCCTTTAAGTTCTTTTTACAACCAGTACTGTGTACAGTCATCCCAAGTGTTGCCTAATCATTGTTCAATATAAGTTTAACATAACTTATCTACTTTTGCGTGTAATCCCACTCTCTCAATGAAGCTCAGTGCTTTGCTTGCTTTTTATAGTTTTATTAACTGACATCTCTACTTTTAATGATTTGGATATCTGGGCACCCAGATGCCATCGCTCCTCGATCCCATTGCAGGAATATGTGGCCTTCTTATTCTTCTGACCAAAATGCATCATCTCACACTTAGTTATGTTGAGATTCTTTTGACAATTATATGCCCAGTCTACAAGCTCATACCGCATTGTCACCATTGCCAGCTCCTCCTGTTGGCAAGCTGTGGGGAGATTCCTGATGACATAAAGCTATCAAGCATTCCCTGGAGGAGTGGTGACAGGCAGAAATGCCTGAGTCATAGCTGGAAGCAGCAATGAGAGACAGAGTTGGGAGCTATGCTGTTTCTTCACATGTGAACAATGTTGACAATGACTGTGAAATGTTGCTAGTTCACAGTTTATAGACATAAGAATATAAAAAGTAGGAGCAGTAGCCGATAAGACCCTTCATGCCTGCCTTACCACGAAATAAGGTCATGGCTGATTTGATCTTGGCCTTAATTATACTTTCCTCTGTTCCTCATAACACCTGACTCCAATATAATTCAAGATTATTTTCCAACCTTGAATATATTCAGTGACTCATTGATAGAGTCTAGTTTTATTCATATAGGTGCTAGTTTTCTCAAAATATTTTTATTCTCATTATTTCACATTTTCTCCCAAATTTACACCCACCAACAATAAACAATAATCTGTAACGAATGCAATGTCAATCCCCATATCAATAACAACAATCCCATCCTCCCACCAAATCCCCAAACAGCATCTCACATTTTAACATAAACAAATAACACAAATGAATCAGGAAGCACCCAGAATCACCATTAACACATAGAGTCCCCCTCCCCCAACTCTCCCAACCCCCCCCCCCCCACCAATGTTCGATGTAATCTAATTCTCGAAAGAGCAGAATGAAAAACGCCCCTGAATTGTAGAACCCCTCCATCCTTCCCCTCAGTTCAAATTTGACCTTTTCAAGATTCAAGAATTCCAGCAGGTCCCCCTCCCACGCCAGGGCACAGGGTGGAGAGGTTGATCTTTTGCTGCACCTCTCATTCAACGGTGAACCCGTGTTTCCTCCCTACTTCACAGCTATTTTTTGGCATTTTTAAGCGACTTATATATTTTTTTCTCTTCTTTCTTCAGTCCTAAAATAAATAAATAATAAATTTGAAAAAAAACAACATTTTTTTATTTTCAAAAACCAAAAAATCTCTTCCCCCGGGACCGAACTTGAAACTTCTCAAACATCCATTTTCCACGGAACCACCCAATGTGCTCTGCTCCGCCTCTATATCACATCCCAGATTCGGGCCTCGCCTCGTGTCAAGCTTCGCCCTCCACTCTCACTTCGGGCTCAATGCCCCCTGCTACTCCGACCGCCGGACACCCTCACGGGGCTACTCACCGGCTCCAAACCGGCCCGAACCCAGCGCCCGTCCCTCAGGCCCCAAAGGCCAAAGAAATTTAATTTTAAAAAAACAACAGGGAAACCCCCAAAAAAGACCAGGACATCGCTGATCGGCGGGAGTCTCTTCTCAACGCGGCCGCTCCACTCGCGAGGGCCACTGGAAGTCCATATAGGTGCTAGTTGAATGCACTTAGCTAAGAGGCAAAAATATTAAAATTGTCTTTAATGTGGGAATCCAGTCATTGTCTCATATAATGAATTAACCAATATAGAATTTTTATTTAGAACCTACAGTGCAGAAGGAGGCCATTCAGCCGATCGAGTCTGCATCAACCCACTTAAGCCCTCACTTCCACCCTATCCCCCTAACCCAATACCCCTCCTAACCTTTTTGGTCACTAAGGACAATTTATCATGGCCAATCCACCGAACCTGCGAATTTGGACTGTGGGAGGAAACCGGAGCACCCGGAGGAAACCCATATATTCCAGTGTATTCAGCACTAAGAATGTGTTGTTCTCTGTCTAATCAACTAATCAGTTACAGCAAGGTCTCCACCAAGTTGTGTGACATGGCAGGTGTGAGAAACATCCAGTAATTTTCCTAAGACAGCGCATGCAGACACTAAGCTAGTTACGAATAAATCTTTATTGTCACAAGTAGGCTTACATTAACACTGCAGTGAAGTTACTGTGAAAAGCCCTGAGTCACCATATTCCGTCGACTGTTCGGGTGCACAGAGAATCAGAATTAAGAATGTACAATTCACCGAACGTCTTTCGGGACTTGTGGGAGGAAACCAGAGCACCAGGAAGAAACCCACACAGACACGGGGAGAACGTGCAGACTCCACGCAGACAGTGACCCAAGACAAGAATCGAACCTGGGACAAAGGAGCTGTGAAGCAACAGTGCTACCTTTGATAGGCACCAATCATTCTTAAAAATGTTCACTGTTTGATTAACAAATCACCCTCGAAGTAACAGACATTCATTTGAACAAACCAGGAAGTCGCAATTGAGATTTAGAAGTCAATCTATAAACCAGAGATAAAAGAGATAAATCACTCCTCGGCGCCGGTACGGCCTACCCCAACGGGTAGGGGAGAATCCTGCCCAAGAATTCCCTTCAAAAGAAGGACACCGTGGTTGAGGTCTTTGTTCCTGAATTCTTGAATCATGGGCGGGATTCTCCAATCCCGTGGCAGAGTGTTCACGCCGTCATAAATGCCGTTGCGTTTTACGATGGCGTGAACGGGCCACTCCCACATCTAATTCTGGCCCCTACAGGGGGCCAGCAGGGCGCTACAGCGGTGCGCGCGCTCCAGCTGCAGATCTCGGCGCGAACTGTGCATCGTGGGATCCGCACATGTGCAGTTGTGCCGGTGCCAATGCGCGCATGTGCAGTGGCCTTCTTCAACGCACCGGCCCCGACGCAACATGGTGGAGGGCTACAGGGGCCGGCGCGTAGGAAAGGAGGCCCCCAGCCACAGAGGTCGGCACATCGATCGGTGGGTCCCGATCGCGGGCCAGGCTATATTAGAGGCCTCCCCCCCACAGGCCACCACCCAACCTTTACACGCCACGGTCCCATCGGCCAAGAGCAGGTTAGAACGGCGCCGGCAGAACTCGGCTCTTTTTCTACGGCCGCTCGGCAGGCCGGCCGCGTAGAGTGGCCCGCAACCGGCACCACGCCAACCACGCACTGCAGTGAATCACGTGCCGGCGTCGGGGCGGTGTGGCCCGTTCGCGGGGATTTTCAGGCCCGCTGCAGGGCTGGGAGAATCCCGCCCCATATCTGTTGATTAGTGTTGAATGATTTCCTTTTGTGCTTTATGCTTTTTGCCATGTGCTTGACTTTTTTATGTATTGTTTGTTATATTTTGTTTTTATTTAGTTCTTATGCAAATGTATTCAAGTGAGTAATTAACAATAATAAAGTTGTATCTTTGACATCTCCCACCAACTAGACCACCGATTCTTATTAGAAGGTAAATTATTGTCCCACATTCATCCTCCACTGCTCTCAGGGATGGACAATTCTGAACATTCACGACCCCTGAGAGAAAAAGTTCCCCTTCATTTCCGTCTGGGTGATCACTTCTTCTGAATCTATGCCTCCTACCTCTTGATTCCCTCTCAAGGGGGATCATCCTCTCAGCATTGCTTCTGCAAAGCTTTCTCAGAATTTTAAGTTTCAATTGGATAACATCTTGGGCGGTATTCTCCCCTACCCGGCGGGGCGGGGGTTCCTGGCGTAGCGGAGTGGCACCAACCACTCCGGCGTCGGGCCTCCCCAAAGGTGCGGAATTCTCCGCACCTTTAGGGGCTAGGCCCGCGCCGGAGTGGCTCCCGCTCCGCCGACTGGCGCCAACAGCCTTTGGCGCCACACCGACCGGCGTCAGGGCTGGCCGAAAGGCCTTCGCCGGTCGGCGTGAGTCCGCGCATGCGCCGGTGCGTCAACGGCCACTGACGTCACCACCGGCGCATGCGCGGTGAAGGGGGTCTCTTCCGCCTCTGCCATGGTGGAGGCCGTGGCGGCGGCGGAAGAAAAAGAGTGCCCCCATGGCACAGACCCGCCCGCCGATCGGTGGGCCCCGATCGCGGGCCAAGCCACCGTGGGGGCACCCTCCGGGGTCCAATCGCCCCGCCCCCCCCCCCCCCCCCCAGGGCCCTGGGGCCCGCTCGTGCCGCCTGTTGCCATCAACACCAGAGGTGGTTTAAACCACGTCAGAGGGAGAGGCCTGACAGCGGCGGGGCTTCGGCCCATCGCGGGCCGGAGAATCGCCGCGGGGGCCCCGCCAACCGGCGGGGCGCAATTCCCGCCCCCGTTGATTCCCGGGTGGTGGAGAATTCCGGCCATGGCGGGGGCAGGATTTACGAAGGCCCCGGGCGATTCCCCGACCCTGCGGGGGATCGGAGAATTCCGCCCCTTATTCTTCTAATCTCCAGTGAGTGGAGCACAACCTGTTCAATCTCTTTTCTAAAATAATTCATTCTTGTCAATCAATCAAGTGAGATTTCTTAAATTGCTTCCATTAAATTTATGTCCCTCCTTGAATAAGATTTATTTGCTCTACCTTTGTGTTACCACGTGTGTTTCATGTATGTGGAGAGCCAGGTCTCTCTTTATCACAGCGTCTGTAGTCTCTCATGAGTTCAATAATATTGTATCAAAGTGAATAATCACCTTTCCCACATTATAATCCATCTGCCAAATTGTTGCCCTATCACTTAACTTACCTATGGGTGGGATTCTGTTTCAGAGACTAAGTACATTGCTAGCGGAGAATTCAAAACATTTTTATGTTGCCGCTAGGAGCACCGGGGAGGTGCAATTCCATCCATGCAAAGGGGCCAGCACACTGTCCACATGCATCCCACCCGGGTCCCGATTCCCAATTCCCCAGGCGTGTTATTTGCTGGGGTTGGGATTCCATTGAGAGGCTGATAAGCTGGAGTAGCTTTTAAGCACTCCACTCACCCTTGACCCTTATTCCATCCAAGAAGATGGCTGCTAAAAGACCTGCACCACTCCCCCTTTATGTGGACAGTCCCAGGATGTTGAGGAGAGGAGGGACACCCTCTTCCTAAGGGTGGGAAGAGATAACAGCCAGCTGTAATGAACAAAGAGTGCTGACAGCCTCACCAAGAGGGCTGGCATGCAATGTAGGAAGAAGATGAATGACCTCCTTCGAGCAGCTGGGATGAGTAATCACCTGTGTGACCCTGGTATCACTCCGATTCTTGATGCCCACTACACCTAGCAGCATGTTCCTCAGAAACTATCCTCCAGGAACCCCCAAAACTTATCCTTCCCTCTTTGGCCAGGTTCCTTGCCCACATGTGCCACGAGCTAGAACTCCACCCCCCCCCCACCCCCCCCCCCCCCCCCCCGCCCTCCCCACACCCAATAAAACCTGTGTGCTAGCATCTCACTGTATCCTTTCTGTGTCCCCGAGGACAAAGTAGGCCATAATTGAAGGAAACATCACAAAGGACGGGTGGGGGCGTACCCGAGGTACGGGTCCACACCCCACGGGGGCAGGGGAAGAAGAATGAGCAGTGGCATATTGAGTTTGGCATGTAACGAGAAAGTGAGAGTCCAATGCAACTTTATCCAGATGTCCTATCTCAAGTGAGTCTTTCATCTTCCACAGCCCTGTCCTTCCCAAGAGCTGACCCAATGTCCTTTGTCATTGAGGGTCCCATCAGACCAGGCTGTGCCATCCAGGGTCGCAGCCCATCTCCTGACCCTCAAAACATCCTGAAGCAGATCTCCAGGGAAGACACCGACTTTACGGCACTGTTTTCACCAGCACCATCCATTAGCGCAGATGAGATCACTTCGCTGGTCCATGTCAACATCAAGCTCCTGGGTCACACTCTGTTGAGCACCACACATACGCTGCAGCACATCAGGTGGAGGCAGAGACTCCCGTGGGGCGGCTGGTCAGAGGGCTGCCCGATCCCAGGGAACAACTGTCCCAAAGAGAGATATTGCACTTCTGGAAAATGTTTTCCTATCACTGATGCACATACAGATTCAGAGCCAGAATTTACAGGAAAGAGTATCAGCAACATTCCAGCACCTACAAGTACAACTCAAGGGTCTAATCGCCTTCAGGCGCAGGAGGATGTTGCCAACAATGCATGGTACCCAGACCAACACTGAAAATGTGGTGTCCACAGTAGAAGGTCTGGGGCAAGAAGGCAGGGCCATGTGGCAGGATGCCCAAGGCTTGGGTCACACTGTGCTGTCCATGACTGAGACGCAGGTGCAGATGGACATTGCTGAGGCACTGCAGAGCTTGGCCCAGTCACAAACAGTCATTGAGGAGGGCATCAAGAGCATTGGCTGGGTGCCTACTGTCTTTAGCCATTCACAGAGGCACAAGACACAGTCACAGAAGGACATGACCGAGGCATCGAGTGACATGGCTCAATAGCTGAGGTATATGGCCCAGTCACAGATCAGCATGGCTGAGAGCATCAATGCCATGGTTCAGACGAAGGCGGGCATCCAGGTTTGGCAGTGTCAGATGTTGGTGAGGCCTCTGGAACTTTTTCCATCTCATGGAGTAATCCTAAGGCAAGTGAGCACTCGGAGGGAGGAGGAAGGGATGGGGTCCATCCTGGGACCTCCTGCAAGGGAGTTGCTGGAACATTACAGTCCTTCTGAATCCCCCCATCTGACACAGGCGCATTTGATGGGAATTGGGCAGGACAGGGTAACAGATTGTCACTTGTGACACCCACAGGCCAGCCGGGCCCATCCAGGCACAGCCCTTCCGAGGATAGGAGCCAAGGGCAAAACAGGGTAGAGGGAGAGATAAGCAGCAGGCTGCCTGTACTCCTGATGTGTATCTGTGGGAACACCTAGAAGAAGCTTGAGGCCACAAAAGATAAAAAGTTAGACAATATTTAAGTTGGTTCAGTTGTAGTTGAACATAGTGGGAAAGGGACAAAATCTGTAAAAACGCATGAAACACTTTTCCATCAGCAGTCCGATCTGCCACTCTCTCTGGTGTTCTAGCTTGTGTTAGGATGTTTCGACGTGCGCATTGCCTGGGTATCGTGCACAGGTGTGCATGATGTACAGCTGCCGATCGCTCACCAACTACACATTCAGGGAGTGGAAACTTTTACTGTGAATGAAGGACACCCCCTGTCGAGCTGATGCTCTGAGGGCAACATGCACGTTATCAATAACCCCGTGGACCTGGGCCATGCCAGCGGTGGCCGCAAATCCAGCAGCCCGGGAATGCTGGTTGGCCTAGTCCTGGTTTAAAGAGGAAGTAGATAGTTGCCGAGGTGCATAGGGCACCCATGACGTCTCAAGTGTTCCTGTGCATGAACATTTGTGAAGTCCCACACATGTCCCCACTCGAGCCCTGGCAGGAGCCAGAGGCATAGATATTGAGGACAGTCATCAACTTGATGGCCACCAGGAGCAAGTATCCTCCTCATAGCCCTCTCGGTGCCAGGTCCACCAACATCTGGCTCAGGTGCCGCATAGCCTCTTTGGTAAGGCAGAGTTGATGGCAGTACACACAGTCCGGCAGCTCCTTGAAGGATGAGCAAAGATTGTAAAAACGAGGCTTGATGTGACGCCACCTTCATTTGTCATCCTCGGCATGGTGGACGGCTGGTATTCAAACCTTACAGGCTGGCCCCTGCTGTTCTGGGGCAGTGGTCTTACCTGGGCCACCCCAGGCACCATCACCACCGTGCATCCGCAAAGGCAGTAGTAACCAGTTGAATGGCCAACGTGGCAGACTGAATTCCAAATTCAATTTCTGTGCAGGGGAGGGGTGACAGGCAAAGATTGTCACCAAGGTGGCTGTTCATTTAGCAATCCCTTGAGTATCCAAACCCCCTCATATTACATAAACTTAGACCCCGTTTGTAAATACCTGTACCAAGTCACGCCCACATGATCCCCACCTGGGAGGGATAGAGTATATTGGAGGGGTGGCGATCCGGGCTTACAGTCCATTAATCACATTAAAATGACTGCAGGTGGGCATGTGCCCACCGGTGCGGGGTGGGAAGCCCGTTACGGCCGGTGGGGCGGGACCGGAGACAGGGGACTTGCCTGCCACCCAACGGTGATCCTGTTTTTGGCTTGACATGGGATTCTCCCCCTGTACGGGATTTCCGATCTTAACGGCAGGGATCAGAGAATCCCGCCCTATATCCCTTCACAGAATCTTTGAGTTGCATTTCACATGCCCATCTCCAGACATGTTCGTCAGGGAAGGGGCATGTAAAATAGGGCACTTGCCCATCCTACTACCTTCCTGTCCATCCCTGAGCTGATCCCATAATACAAGGATGGTTGCTGAATTTGGCAGCCCACCCACCCACTATATTTAATGAAATAATCAAGAGTTAATTAAGGTTATGAACCAGACAATTTACTCTGATAATATGCTGCCCATTACATAAAGTGGTTGTTATGAGCAGACCACTTTTAAATAAGGAATTCAAAGGTCAAAAGGCAGGAAAATAGGGGAGTACCATCTTAGGGGGCTGCAGCCTAAGCTGGATCCCCCACCTCACATTCCGTGAAACTCACATACTCCGTTAAACAGACCACCCCCATCTAATCTGCCCAAATTTTCATGGCCTAACATCCCAGGCTTACCAGTCTCCAGGATCCATTAGATCTTCTACTTCATCATGGTTGCAATACTAGCATTGCCCACAAATAAGCTTGTGGCACTGCCAGGGCTGATGGAGCTGTTGGCCAATCAGATTGGCTGGCAGCTCCTAAGGGCGGACTTCCACCCCAGTGAGGGGCAGAGGTCCCACACAGCCTCTATTTATGGATTTGGGATGGGCTGGCGTGGAGCAGTTCAGCTTTTTTTAAACTAATTTATGGGATGTAGGAATCGCTGGTTAGGCCACCATTTATTACCCATCTATAGTTACCCTTCAGAAGGTGAGTTCCCTTCTTGAACAGCTGCAGTCCTTGAGGTGTAGGTACACCCACATGCTGCTAGGGAGGGAGTTCCACGGTGTGGCCCAAGCGACAATGAAGGAAAATTTATATATTTCCAAGTCAGAGTGGTGAGTGACTTGGAGCGGAATCTTCAGGTGGTGGAGTTCCCAGGTATCTGCTGCTCTTGACCTTCCAGATGGAGTGGTCGTGAGCTTGGGTCATCCAGGGAAGGGCAGGAACAAGCCGTATACTACTCTCACCCCATTATATTCTGCCCTTTGTGTCATCTCATTATTTGCTTTCCCACCTATCTTTCTCAAAAATGTGGCTACAATACAATCGATCCCTTCATCGGTGTCATCAACAGGAATTCTAAACACGTAGCACAGTGGTTAGTACTGTTACTTCACAGTGCCAGGGACCCGGGTTCGATTCCCGGCTTGGGTCACTGTCTGGGTGGAGCATGAACGCTCTTCCCGTGTCTGCGTGGGTTTCTTCCGGGTGCTTCGGTTTCCTCCCAGAAGTCCCAAAAGACGTGCTTGTTGGATGAATCGGACATTCTGAATTCTCCCTCTGTGTACCCGAACAGGCGCCATAGTGTGGCGACGAGGAGATTTTCAGAGAAACTTCATTACAGTGTTAATGTAAGCCTACTTGTGACACTAATAAAGATTATTATGATTATTATGAATAGTTGGGCCGAGCTTTGATTCCTGTGGTACCCCACTAGATGCAGTTTGCCAACCTGAAAATGACCCATTTATCCAGACTCTCTTGTTTCCTGTTAGTTAGCCACTCCTTTATCCATTCTGTTACCCCCAACAGCATTGCACTGAATTTCCTATTTCCTCCTGAATCCGTAGCTTCATGCAGAACATAACAGTTAACAAACATTCTGAAGCTTTGCTTTATTTATTGAGGGAAGGTGGGTGGGTGGGGAATCACAAAGAAAGTCTAAGAAAGCTTTCCTTAGGAGGTTAAAGTGGATTGGATTGAGCCTTTTATCGGTAATTTTCACAGAACCTGCAGTCGATCCCTCCTTTCCACTCAGGGCCATAGTAACTAATCAACATCATGCGATATTCATCAATGCACCTTGGAAGGTTTCAAAAAACTATTCCCAAAACAAGATACATAATTATCTTCTATTCAAGCATAATTCAACCCTGGACTTTCAGAACTAGTACTTCTGCTAAATCTCTCGCTTCAGCTAATTCTTAATGAATCTCCCGGACATCCTGGTTCAGGCTCAATGGCTGAATTTTGGTGGATAATTCTGAGATTACTGACTTTTCAACAGTCCAAACAGACTTGTAAGTCTCCTCGGGGCTTAGAAAGCATTATTCTCACAGTGTTGAAAAATAAAAAATACAAGTACTTATAAATATAAATACAAGTATTTATGCCTGATGGTACCTCAAATTGTTGTTCTTCATCTGGAGAAATCCAACATTAGGTAAAAATTCTGTTGGTAGAAATGCATATACAGAACTACAGTCTTTCAGAAAAGGGATTTGGAACTGGAGGACGGTTTTGATTGAAGTGTTTAATTGATGTTACAGATGTTACCGTGTTTGAGGGCCTCTGTAGGACACAATAGTAACCTGGGGAAACACAAAAACTCCCAGCGCCTTTTCATTATCAGAAGTGACCTTTCTCTGAACCATGTTCGACTGTGGAGACGATATCCTAGATTTAATAGCAGGAGATAGAAATTGAGCTTGGATTCTTCACTGTCGATCAAGCAGACAGAAAATGGCGATTTTGTTAGCCAATATTACTGTCATGATCATTGACAGAAGCGGAAAATCTTCAACATCATATACCTCCAAGTGAATTGACTTTGTACAGAAATGCACGCACCATGCCTTCAATAGTTTTAGTTTGTTAGCTAATCTTTAGTTTATTATTCATGTTATTTACTTTGGCCTAAATTGCTCAGAATGTTTAATTTGCTTACATTGATAATATTCCCACTCCTCCAGAAGGCCCATGAATATCACAAAGTCTGTCTTCAGCAGCGAGCTGTCATATTAAATTGCAAAGTAGAGCTTCACAATTGATCAATGGCTAAAATCTCCTACTCTCAGTGAGTTTTCACCCCCTCCATTGATAAAGCTTCAAATAAATTCACCCGAACAACATAATCTGTGACATTGAAGTTGAGGTTTTCACGCCTGATTCATCAAACCAAAGTTGATTCAGTGTGTAAATAAACCTGAGCATCAATAGCCGCTCAGTCAATGTCAGAAGAAACTTCAAAGAATATTTATTACCTCCTGTGCTCACCATAAAATTAAAAAAATTTTTTTTTACAGTACCCAATTTATTTTTCCCAATTAAGGGCCAATTTAGTGTGGCCAATTCACCTACCCTGCAAACCTTTGGGTTGTGGGGTGAAACCCACACAAACACAGGGAGAATGTTCAAACTCCACACGGACAGTGACCCAGAGCCGGGATCGAACCTGGGACCTAGTCACCGTGAAGCAGCAGTACTTTAAAAAAAAATTTAGAATGCCCAATTCATTTTTTCCAATTAATGGTCAATTTACCATGGCCAATCCACCTACCCTGCACATCTTTGGGTTGGGTTGTGGGGGCAAAACCCACACAAACACGGGGAGAATGTGCTAACTCCACACGGACAATGACCCAGAGCTGGGATCAAACCTGGGACCTCGGCGCCGTGTGACAGCAGTGCTAACCACTGCGCCATCGTGCTACCTTTAGTTTCACATAATATAATTGATTTAAATCACTGGAAATCTTTGTCCGGGCCACGAACATAGAATGCTTGCCTCTGAACCTGATTCTTCTGTCAGCACTCCTGAAAGCCAGGCTCCATGTTAATACGAAAACCTAACCAAATGTACCCAATAATCTCTGTTCCATTGGCCTCCGTGAAAGTTTCTGACATTTAGGGATGACAATTAAGGGGGCAGCACGGTGGTACAATGGTTAGCATTGCTGCCTCACTACGCCGAGGTCCAAGGTTCAATCCTGGCTCTGGGTCACTGTCCGTGTGGAGTTAGCACATTCTCCCATGTTTGCGAGGGTTTCGCCCCCACAACCCAAAGATGTGCAGGTTAGGTGGATTGGCCATGCTAAATTGCCCCTTAATTGAAAAAAATGAATTGGGTACACTAAATTTATTTAAAAAAAGGGGGATGACAACTTGGGATGGGAAACATCCAAAGCCTGGATATGTCAGATTATAAATGGGAGGGTGGGGAACTAATCTTTAAATGCTTAAGCATAAAATGAATCTCGTAACTCCCTTGCATGTGCTTTGCTGACTGTTAAGGTAAGAATCATAGATCCCTATAGTGCAGAAGCAGACCGTTCAGCCTATAAAGTCTGCACTGACCCTGCGGAAGAGCACTCCACCCAGGTTCAACCCCACCCCCCCATTCCCCCCACCCAATCCCCAAACCCTGTAACCTAACCTAGACACTCAGGGGCAATTTAGCATGGCTAATCTACCTAACCCACGTATCTTCAGACTGTGGGAGGAAACTGAAGCAACCTCATGTAAATAGTGGGAGAACGTGCAAATTCCACACAGTTACTGAAGGCTGAAATAAACCCAGGTGTCTGGCGCTGTGAGGCAGCAATGCTAACCCATTCTGGAATTTGGTGTCAAATTGTCTTCTTAACGCAGTTCAAAATGGCAGTTTAGGTTAGATGATAACAGATTAAAATGAGGGCAATTATATTGCACCCTTAAGAAATGTGTTTAACACATTTTTCTAATTGACCAATTTGACACCATTGTCTAATTCATCAAGTCAACAAAATTTCTAGATTACTTTAAGTATTATTTTATCCAGCTTCATAAGTAAGCTGCCCAGAAAAAAATCTGAATATTTAGTGCAAGCAAATGTTTGGTCCAGAGCAGTCCCTCACAGTGCAGTTATTTACAGTCTCATTTTTACTAATATTACTACAAGGAATTTCTGGTATCTATAAAGGTACTGAGGATTTTATATCATTCAGCATTACTGATGTTGAAAAAAAAATCAATAGTTCCTGTTAAATTATTAATGGGTTATCTGGAACTTTGTTTTTGTCGTGCTGTTATTTATGGGTATTGTACCACAGTGACCTTGTCCACGAACAGATCACATTTCTTCACAAAAGCAAAATATGCAGATGCTGGAAATCTGAAACAAAAACAGAGAACACTGGACAGACTCAGCAGATCTGGCAGCTTCTGGAGGGAGAGAAAACCAAGTTAACACTTTGTGTCTGTATGACTTTTCTTCATATCAAAGACTCGGACTCACTGTTGAAATCCAAACAGTTTCAGAGTTGACCTTTACTAGTTATTAAATGGTGGTTTGTTAGTGCCATTAAAATCCAGATAAAGATTGTTTGAAATGTTTAAACCTCCAGTTTACTGATCTATGAAAACACATTTTTGCTTCAGATTAATCAAATGTACCAAATGGCTCTTACTCACCAGTAACCAGCTCATTGATGCTCTTTTTGGGTTCCACCAACATCACTTTGCTCCAGACTTCATTACAGCCTTGATCTAAACATAGCTCTGAAAGCTGAATTCCAGATGTAAGGCAACAGTGACCATCACTTGACATCGTGGGAGCATTTGGCACAGTGTGGCATCATGAGACCTCATAAAACTGAATGGTGTGGCCATATAAAACGGCCGCCCGCAAAGGATAATGGGAATTGTGGTCAGGTTGGGACACAGACGATACACACCCCCTGTGCATTGTGCAGGGGAAACCAGACCTGCACAGAAATTTACATCTGCTAAAGGTCAATCACCGATTTCCTCAAGACATTGGGACACAGGGTGAAACATAGCAGCAGTAACAGACTCGGGGGCACCTATTTACCGTATTTGGGAGTGCCTACGTGCCTTAGACAATAACAATTAGGACCCGCCCAGCTATCAAGGTACCCGCCGCTAATTGGCCAGAATCAATTAGGCTGATTGAAATCCTATAGATCCATTGGATCCCGAGGTGGGACCGCCCAAAAGAGCGGTCATTTGTCCAATACATGGAATGTACTTGCGTCTTGTGCTTCTTATTAATAAAGATAAAAGAGAAACAATGGGAATCATGGAAAGCTCCCCACCAGTTGGAGTCATACTTAATACAAAGGTAGATGGTCACCATTATTAGAGGTCAATCATCTCAGCCCATACAAGACCTCACTGCTGGAGATCCTCAGAGTGGTGTCCTAGGCCCAACCATCTTTAGCAGCTTCATCAATGGTTATCGTAAAATCAGACGTAGGGCTGCTCGCTGATGATTACACAGTATTCAGCTTCATCCACAACACCTCAGATAATGAAGCAGTCCATTTCTGCATTCAGAAAGTCCGGGACAACATTTAGGCTTGGGCTGATATGTGGCAAGTAATATTGGTGCCAAGCAAGTGTCAGGTAATGACCATCTCCAATAGGGAGAGCATCTAGCCACCTCCTGTAGACATTCAGTGGCATTACCTTTGCTGAATCCTCCACCATCACTATCCTTGAGGTTATCATTGGCCATAAAATTCACTGGCCCTATGACTAGATGAGCAGGTCAGAGACTGTGTATTTTGGATCAGGTAACTCATTTCCTGACTTCCCGGAGCCTTTCCACCATCAACATGGCATAAATCAGAAATAGTATTTGCCTGATCGACTCCAGCAACACTCAAGGAGCTTACACGTTCCAAGACAAAAAAGACCTGCTTGGCTTCACCCCACTCATCACCTCAAACATTCACTCCCTCCGTCACAGGTGCACCTCAGCTGCAGTCTGCATAACCTACAAGATGCACTGCAGCAACTCGCCAAGGCTTGATCAACAATACCAATCCTATGACCTCTACCAGCTAGTAGGACAAAGCAGCAGATAGGCAACAACACCTCCTCCACCATCATCCTCAACACTGGTTGAGGCTGTGTCCTCAACCCCCTACTGTACCCCTTATACACCTAGGACTGTGTGGCCAAATTCCCCACCAACTCGATTTTCAAATTTGCTGATGACACCACCGTAGTGGGTCGGATCTGTCATGTGAGAGTACCTTTAAGAAATGGATGTTTAAGCAATGTACCTTTGAGAAATGAAGCAGCTCATATTACTGAAGTGATGTCAGAGTGTGGGTGGAGCTGCGCTTATAGCTCAGCCATTTTGCAGTGTTTTGGTTTCAGTTTTGAGGAAAAGAGCTTGGGTGTGTCTGTGTTTGCAGTGAGCTGGATCTGCGGTGATCTCTGCCAGGAAAGGATATCTACAAATCATTTGGGTGATTTAAACCCATAATAGTAATGTCGTTAACCTGATGTGTTTCTGTTTAAATGTGTTAAGTCTTGTGTAGGTTTGAAGGAACATTTTGAGGGATTATTTAGTGTTGTATTATTTTCGGGGTTATCTTTGAAGTAAGGGGTGTTAAGGGATCCAATGTTTATTTTAAAAGGTTAAGTTGAATTCATGGAATAAACATTGTTTTGTGTTTAAAAAACCCTGTGTCCATAATTGTAATACCACACCTGGAGACCAAGCCGTGTGCTTCAAAAGCAACAATACATTAAAGGGAGAGGTTGGTTGAACTCCATGATACATTTTGGGGTTCTGAAAACGCCGCTCCCATAACAGATCTCAAACAATGACGAGACAGAGTAGAGGAATGCGATAAAGAATCTGGTGAACTGGTGCGACGACAATAATGTCCCCCTCAATGTCAAAAAAATGATAGAGATTGCAGGAATATCTCCTCATTATTAATTTTTTATCACTCCAGTGTATTAATTAACCCCCTCTTTCATTCTGACTTTAGCAAATATTCTTTCTATGCAAAGTGCAAAGTACTTCATTTAGTACCTCAGCCTTGCTCTTTCCCTTCATCTGTAGATCCGTTGCTGGTCCTTAGTCAGCACACCAATCTCAACATTGGCTTTTTACTATGTATATGCTTGTTGAAGACATTTGTATCCCTTTTTATGTTAGCTGTCAGTCTCTTCTCATACTCTCGATTTGATCCTCTGATTTCCTTCTTCACTTCCTACTGAATGTTCTATATTCAGTCTGGGTCTCAATTTTATCATCCCATATCTGAATATTCCCCCTTCTTATTGCTTCATCTTTTTCTCTATCTTTCTTGTTATTAAGGGAGCCTTGACTTTGGTTCCCTATCTTCCTGCTGTCTAGCCTCATTAGATAGCCCTATAGTATTATAATCTAACTTCCTCTTGTCTAATAAGACGCTGCCAAAAATGAAACTCTCTACAATTATCCCACAGCATCAGACTGTAGCAGGTGAAAGTGACTCAATTCAAATTCTTTCAATACCACAGGACCTCAGTCTTGTATCCTGATGCTTGGTGGGATGTTTTAGTAGACAACTCTATTTGGTCAATATATTCATGATTTCTCGATCTACAGAAGACAATCCCTATCTTGAAGGCTCCTATATCTCAGCTGACATACAGTCAGCAGATTCTTGTTAGCTGGGTTATGGCCTAAATGTATTAAATGGCAATGGCTCTCATACAATCAATGTTTCTTGCCCTTCATCGTTTTCTTCAGATAAGACTGCAGCTTTGTTTGCAAGTAATTTGTAGTAGATTACAGCTTGCATGAACTATCATATATGGCAATGAATACTTTCGTAGAATGGTGACTATGAATCATCAGAGCATTATTTCTATATAAAAGACTGACATAAAATACGGAAAGGTGAAGGAAGAAAAACTTTATGGAGTAGTCACCAAATGTTATTTTCTGTATGATGTGTTTTGTTGGCATAGTTATCATAATTGTCTGCATCCCGTGGAATGCTCAATATACATTCATTCCCGATTTGATGTTATATATGTTTGCTTCCACTTTGAAGAAATTGAATAATTGGCCATACTTTTATTTTCTGAAGCATTTGCGAGTTCTATTCAGTGGTGATGGTTCACTCTTGTTGTTGCCTTTCAGATGTTCATTGAACCATTTTTATTATTATCGTCATCGGTTCATTTCCTGGAGAGCTTGGAATCTTGATTTTCAGCTTTTGTGCGTTTTTGGGAGAAATCTATCTCTGCGATTGTGACTCATAGCAGCCAGAGATAGCTCTTAGTTTGACTATATCACTGATCACATCTTTTTAAATGAACAAGAAGATACTTCTCCCTGAAACAATGTTTATAAATAATTGTGCTTCAATCATTGGAGCAGGGCAAATTTGATTAATTTCTCAGTTCTTTAACCCCTTTTCCCTTGGTAATTAATGAAGCTTGGTGTGACAACATGGCTGTCTGTTTCGAACTGTGCATATTCGGTGCATGGTTACTGTAGCGAATTCAAGCAACTACAGGCAGGGTGACCACAATCCAATTGTAAATGAACATCCATAAATCCGAGAGAGTGATGACTTGAATTTCTCAAATCCACATCATATCAAGTTGGGATGGTTTGCCATTCAGAACATAGTGATGTGCACAAATGTAACAGTCCACCTTCTCCTGACCTTCTCCTCTAATCATCACTAAAAGCTGCTGAGGAGCTGCTTTCAGAAGCCAGAATCCTCAGCCTTCCTCTCACCGAAGAAAAGCAGCACAATTATTACAAACAATTATATTCCAAGGTGTAATGAAACATTGCCACCAAAAACATTTAGAAATTTCAGTAAATGGAGGTTAAAAAATCACTGGAAGTCTTTCTTGAGTCTGTTACACAGTCATCCACGTCTCAGGATTGTTTGGCAACCTCTGTGGAGAGTCTAAACAGAATTAACCTTTCAGGTCTGAGACTTGTTACCAGAACCGATTCTGCCTCCAGATGCTGAGCAACTCCAACATTTTCTGTTGTTATTTCAAATTTGCTGCATCTGCAGTATTTTCTTTGTATCCCAGGAATGTATCCATTGACCAGAAACAGAGCTGGACCCGCCGTATAAATACTGTGACTACAAGAGCAGCTCAGAGGCTGGGATTTTGCAGAGAGGAACTCACCTCCTGACTTATCAAAGCTTGTCCACCATCTACAAAGCACAAGTGTGATGGAATAGTATCCACTTTCTGAATGTGTACAGCTCCAACAACATCCAAGAGGCTCAAAACCACCCAGGACAAATCATCCTGCTTGATTAGTACCCCATCCACCACCTTAAATATTCACTCCCTCCACCACCGACACAAATTGGCAGCAGTGTAGCAACTCACAAAGGTTTTCTTGACAGCACCTTACAAACCCACAACTTCTGTTCGAGGGTGTTAGTTGTAGGTCCGAAGTAGTCTTCAATGTCATATGAACTGTAAGCCTTTACGGACTCTTAGTACCGTTTACAAATATACAAAGAATAAAGAATACAAACTGGGGGCGGTCTCCATACTTGCTGGTACACACGGCGCTGTCCAACACTCGACTGACCTTGGATGTGGATCATGTACTCTCTTACATCACTGTATGGACGGTACAGTACTCTGTCCCACATTATCCCTTTATGGATCAGAACATTATGCCACAACCTCTAAGACCTAGAAAGACAAGGACAGCAGATGCATGGTAACACCAAATTCCCCTCCAAGCTCCACACCATCATAACTTGGAACTAACATCACCATTCCTTTACAGTCGCTGGGTCAAAATCCTGGACTTAGCTTCCTAACAGCATTGTGGGTGCCTACACCACATGAACTGCAGTTGTTCAAGAAAGCAGCTCACCAACACCTTCTCAAGGGCAATTCGGGATGGGCAATAAATTATGTATTATTTCTTCAGTGACTCTGGATTAGGTAGGCAGGTCAGGCATCTTTCATGTGTTGGAGCAGACTCGAAGTTGGGAGAGATACAAAGTGTGGCTGGAAAACTGTGTTGAAAAGGTTTTTAAAGGTAGAGAAAGATGCAGGTAGGCAGAGAGTTTGAGGAGGGAGCTGAAGGGCAGGCACCAGAAGATATGCTACCAACAGTGAAGGAGAAAGGAAGGAGACATACAAAAGGCAATTGGTGGAATATAGAAATAACTTTCATAGAATCCCTACAGTGCAGAAGGATGCCATTCGGCCCAAACCCCCGAAGGAGCACCCCACCTAGGCCCATTCCCCTGCCCCATCCCTGTAACCCCAGTTAACCTTTGGACACTAAGGGGCAATTTAGCATGGCCATTCCATGCATGACATGGCCAATGGGGCAGCATGGTGGCACAGTGGTTAGCACTGCTGTCTCAGAGCTTCAGGAACCAGGGTTCGATTCCAGCCTTGGGCAATTGTCTGTGTGGAGTTTGCACATTCTCTCCTGTATGGGTTTCCTCCGGGTGCTCCAGTCTTCTCCCACAGATCTAAGATGTGCAGGTTAGGTACTTTGGCCATGGTAAATTATCCCTTTGTGTAAAAGTAAAAGGATAGGTGGGGTTATGGGGTTACGGAGATAGGGGGAGTGATGGGGCCGAGGTAGGGTGCACTTTCAAATGGTCGGTGTAGACCCGATGGGCCGAATGGCCTCCCTCTTGATTCCTTATTTAGTATCAATGGTTTCAGATCACAATGGCCGACAATAGGAAGAAATTATTTCACAACCTTACACATCATTCCAATAATATTTTAATGTCTAATGTCTTCACCAAACAGTATGTAGATCAATGCCATCTGATAGTCCTGGAATTCCTGTGAAGTAGGGGCACCAATTAACTATGCAGCCTAAGTACAGCATTCCAGTTCAAGAGGAAGCAACCTACAATAGAGGTACCATTATGTCCTCAGCAGTATGTTGCCGTTGCATTTCTGACAAATGCAACGTTAAGTCAAGCAACTTTAAGAAAATCAGATATCTCCATTATAACCAGCATCAGAGCTGCAATTCAGTTCGATAGGATCTTTTCCATCAGCAAAACTATTAGAACACCAAACCCTTTAAGTTTAGATTGCTAAATTCCTATATTGTTAAATAAAATGATGTTTAATTAAATATTTTTTAATTAAAAAATATAAAAGAAATATGTTAATTCCTGTTGCTAACTTCCTGCTTGCGGCCTCTCCTGATCGCAGCTGATCCTCATCAGCGACTCTCTCTCCCACCACACACTCTGATCCCTGACCCTGAGCCTCACCGACTCTCCCACCCGTCAACCCTCTGGCTCGTCAGACATGCTGCTTCCTGTCCCTAACACTCCCAGTCACGTAAGATTCTCCTTGTTATGACCCCATTGGGGGCCAAGGACTGTGCTCTAAAAGATTCCCACCTTCGCCTCAGTGTACGAACATCCCCGGTAATTGGGGGCAGTTTCCCTTTAACAAGCGGAATCGTTTCAGTGACCAGACGATTCCTCATGTCACCACGGGAGTTGCACCACAAAGTTTCTGATGGGACGTTGGCTCAGGACTCACACTCAGCCTCATCATTCCGGATATCGGTGCTGGGATCTGCTAGCGACAGGACCGCATCATGACAGACACTGGTTGGCGCTCACATCTGCGCGACTTCAAACCAGGGGACACTGTGTACGTTCAAAATTTTGAGGGCACATGGGGCGCAATTCTCCGCACTCACGACGGTGCAGAGAATAGCGGGGTTCGTAAATTTTTACGGCCACGCTAGTCTGACGCCCTCCTGCTATTCTCCCCCCCCCCCCACGCCCGACTCCCGATACGAATCGCTGCCGCCGTTTTTTACGGCCAGCAGCGAATCTCAGCTGGCCGATGGGCCGAAGTCCAAGCCCTTTACGGCCAAGTACCACGGCCGTGCCAAGGGTGCCATGGGCCCGCGATCGGTGGGCACCGATCGCGGTCAGCGGGTCTGATTCCCGCGCACTCTTTGTCCTTCCGCCGCCCCGCTGTATCACTTCGCGGGGCGGCTGAGGGGCATCCCGGCCCGCGCATGCACGGGTTTCGCGCAAATGCGCGATGACATCATCCGCGCATGTGCGGGTTGGAGTCTTCCAATCCGCGCATGCGCGGCTGACGTGCGACGCGTCAGCCAGCGCAAACTCTGGCAAGCGGGCTTAACGAAATTCGTTAAGCCCGCGATGCCGGAGTTCACGACCGCGGCATACTAGCCCCGACCGGGGACCAGAATCGGTTCCCAGTCGGGGAGGGGGAGGCTGGCGTCAAACCCGCCCGGTTTTGACGCCAGCCTTACGATTTCTCCCTGTCTGGGAGAATCGCGCCCATGATGTGGTGTTCAGGGCAACTGGTCTGCCTTCCTAATCAGTCCGAGCACAGGCACATGAAGCCAGCTGCCATCTGGACCACACCTGCCACCTCACTCAGCAACCTCCAGAGCAGGCTCAGGATGTGTCAGTCCTGGTCCACCTGTGGTCTCCATCACCACCTAATTCGCCCCCGAGAGCACCACTCAGATCACTGCACTGATCGCCATCGCGTTCGCCCATCACGGCCCAGGAGACTGAGATGCCCGACGCCTCCTTGAAATACTCCAACACCGATTCAGACATGGACACAGGCCCGTCCGACGTAGTCGCCCAGCTGCCTTCGACGCTGATGCCTATACTGGCCACATCACTCCCGCCTCAATGCTCCATTCCAAAACAATAGTCACTAGCATGTTGCACACCTCTCGGGCCCAACCGGTTGAAGCCAGACCAACGTCCACTACCCAAGCAAACAAGATGGCCTCGGTCAGCGGGTATGGACGTTTTTCCGGATTGCGGGTGGGGCGGGGGAGAGAGAGAAGAGGTTTTACAATCTCCCTGGGAACCAAGGACTGTGCTCTATACGATTCCCCCCTTCACCTCAGAGTATGAAATCCCCCTGTAATTGGGGGCAAGATTAACAGGAGGGAACCTCTCAGTCTAAAAACCCTGACCTGGGTGCAGGTCAGGGAGGGTGGCCTTCAGGGAGAGGAGTTGTACCGTTTGTGATAAACCTTTGTTCATTCCTATCCTACCATGCATTCCTGCTTCACTTCTGTTGGATTCTACACTCCTCACTAAGCCTCACACTCGCTACACATCATGCTTCCTAACGCTCCCTAACATTGACCCTCCCTCTCATCGACCATCCCTGTCCAAACCCCTGCTGTGAGCGAGGCCTCTGGAGTTGAGCAGCCAGATCCAGGGAGAGCAACTTTGGCTGGCAGCAGGTAAGCCAGAATCTGGAGAGGAGGCGAGAGGGAGGGCGAGTGAGAGGGAAGGATGGCAACAACTGGTACCATGGAGCAGGAGAGGGTTGCCAATCAGAGTTTACATCAGGGAGAGACAGAGGCCACAAATTGGAGAGTTAGTGAGGAGATGGGTCAACAAGAGGAAGGGTCAGGGAGTGGGGAAGGGCGTAAACCAGAGGGTCATGGAGTGGAAGAGGCTGTGAGCCTGAGAGTCTGCTCGCACCTCACCCTACACCACATGCCAACACCCATACCACCCGCCATGGCCGGGTGCCCAGTTCACAAAGGTCACCAGCTGCCCAACCCCTGTGCTGCCCACATAGCACTGTGTATTTTTTGTTCCCCAACCCCCCTCCCATCGCTCCCAGGAGAAGGCGGAACATAACTGCAGGGAGCGAGGGAAGACTGGGGAGGGACCGCTGGACCTGCGGCCTCTCACCGTTGCGGAGCAGCAGGCACTAAGCTGGTCGGTGGGCCCGGGGAGAGCGTAGTCGCCGAGGCGGAGCCGGCATCAGGGAACCAAGTGAGCCCCCGCTGAGTTCTGATGTCCCAATGGTACATCCCCACCTCTACCACACAATATCAACCACAGCACCCCACCTCCCCCACACCACCATCCTGAATCCCCACCTCCCCCACACCACACCACCATCCCGACTTCCCACCTCCCCCACAGCGCTTCACATTCCCCACACCACCCGAATCCCAGCACCCCACCTTCCCCACACTACCCAAATCCCAGCACCCCACCTTCCCCACACTACCCAAATCCCAGCACCCCACACTACCCAAATCCCAGCACCCCACCTTCTCCACACCACCCCAACCCCAGCACCACACTAGCTCCACACCACCCCACTTCTCACACAGGCAGCACTGACTGCCCTGTGGCTGACTGACCCCCCTGGACCCTCAGGGGAACAAGACATCCTTCCTGGTCTCCACTGCGTCCAGCAGCCTCCCCAGGTCTGCATCCCTGAATATTGGGGCTGGTCTCCTCTGCGCCATTGTTGCGAGCTGTCTGGGGTTGGCTGAGCAAGTGCTGCTTAAGTGCTGCTTGGCTTTGTTAGCAGAGGGGCTGGTGAGCGCGGTCCCGGTGAATCAGCTGCCAAACCTTCAACTGCGGTGAGAAGCCCATGAGGCCTCATTAAATGGACCAATGAACGTTAAATAGCCGGCCTCGATGGGCTGAGCGCCGGCAAGCTCACGGCAATTTCCGCTTGCTACCACACTAAGAAATATTTCCGGAAAATTGCGCCCATCCATATAGAAATTGTCATCTCAATATTATGGAGTGGAAGTGAATGACCAAATATGACGGCACAACTGCAGACATATACGATCAAACGATCAACTAGTTACATCGTTCCTGCACTGCAATTGGCCGGTTAGGGAGGAGGTATCTCACCAGTTGTGCTGAGTACAGAACTACCATCAATCCCAGAGCACTAAGTGTCCCAAACAGTCGCAATAGAACAACAACAGTCACCAAGGCAATAAGGGGCATGAAAACGCTACTTTCCAGTCAAGGAGCATCACCCAGACAAACATCCAATGTCAACATGCATACATACCATTAAGAAACTTGCAAGATTTAAAGACTACAGTCGGAATTTTACAGCTGATCACACTGGCGGGATCTTCTGGCCTCACCAAGGGCACATCCTCACCACAGGTTTCCAGGCGGTTTAATTAACAATGGCGGCCTGCCTCCACCACCACGAAACACGTGTCGGGCACCACGAACAATCTTTTTTTTAATAAATTTAGATTACCCATTTATTTTTTCTATTAAGGGGCAATTTAGCGTGGCCAATCCACCTACTCTGCACATTTTTGGGTTGTGGGGGCGAAACCCACGCAGACATGGGGAGAATGTGCAAACTCCACACGGACAGTGACCCAGAGCCGGGATCGAACCTGGGACCTCAGCGCCGTGAGGCGGTTGTGCTAACCACTAGGCCACCGTGCTGCCCACCACGAACAATCTTGCCCACCATGCGCAATGCATGTGCAGTGACTGATTAGTAGGAAAAAATATTGTTAATACATGAGAACAGTGAGTGTATAGTGAGTAACGTGGGTAACCGACAGTCACACAGGAGCATGTATTTAAATGCGTCTAGTGTTTGCTAGGAAAAAGGGGGGGTTTGTACCTTTCGTTCAATCTGAAAAGCGGGTTTTAGGTTCTGAAGTGTAATCAGCCTGATGTCAATTCTGGCTTTCTGCAGTCAGGTGACCTCTGCCATGAGGCAGCCATCTGGAGGCTGACATCTTAAACCAACTCAATAAGCCTCTCACTGAGAAGCACCGGTAAAACACCGATGCCCTTATACATAAAACAGTCAGTTAGGCACGTAGACTGGAGCTTGAAACAGGTAAGGCATATCCGATCACAACAGATCACAACATAACTGCAGCAATGAACAAAACATCAACAAGGGCTTATTTCTAATTCTATCACCCTCACCCTTTCAAATGTACTATTCCTCTGCATTTTGCATTTGTCCCGGTTAAAAGTAATTAACATTGTTAATTTCTTAAAGCAAAGGAGGCAATCGTGCCTTGGGCATTGTGACATTTTATAGCCTTTCTTAAAACCGTTCACCTTTAATGAATGTCCCATGGCTAACACATCATTCCTTTTACTCTGTTAAACTACAATGAAACAGTGACTGCACATCAAAAGTAATTGGCAACAAGGCAAATGCTGAGAAGTTTCCCCCCCATGGGAGAATCTAAAACTGGGGGAATAGTTCAAAATGGGATCTCCCATATGTGGTTGAGATGGAGAGAAATTTCTTCTCTCAAAGGGTTGTTTGTCTTTGGAATTCTTTTCCCCAGAGATGTGGAGGATGGAATATAGATTATATTTAAGGCTGAAATAGACAGATTTTTAATTGTATGGGTCACAGCCTGATATGGGAACTGCTCGGCCCAAGACTGCAAGAAACTTCAGAGAGTCGTATACACCACCCAGTCCATCACACAAACCTGCCTCCCATCCATTGACTCCATTTACACCTCCCGCTACCTGGGGAAAAAAGGCAGCATATTCAAAGACCCCTCCCACCTGGCTTACTCACTCTTCAAACTTCTTCCATCGAACTAGAGATACAAAAGTCTGAGAACACGCACGAACAGACTCAAAAACAGCTTCCTTTCCGTTGTTACCAGACTCCTAAACGACCCTCTTATGGACTAACCTGATTAACACTACACCGTTGTATGATTCACCCGATGCCAGTGTTATGTAGTTACATTGTGCACCTTGTGTTGCCCGATAATGTATTTTCTTTTCTTTTCTTTCCTTTTCATGTACTTAATGATCTGTTGAGTTGCTCGCAGAAAAATACTTTTCATTGTACCTCAGTACACGTGGTGATAAAAAAAATCCAATCCAATCCATTTGTGTCAAGGGTTATGGGGTCAGACAAGAAAGTTGAGTTAAGGCCACAATTAGATCAGCCTTGATCTTTCTGAATGGCAGAGCAGACTTGTAGGCCATCATGGTAGCACAGTGGGTAGCATTGTTGCTTCATAGCGCCAGGTTCCAGGGTCGTTCCTGGCTGGGTCACTGGCTGTGCAGAGTCTGCACGTTCCCCCTGTGTCTATGTGGGTTTTCTCCGGGTGCTCCTGTTTCCTCCCACAAGTCCCGAAAGATGAGTTGTTAGGTGAATTGGACATTCTGAATTCTCTCTCTGTGTACCCGAACAGGCACCAGAATGTGGGTCTAGGGGCTTTTCACAGTAACTTAATTGCAGTGTTAATGTAAGTTTACTTGTGACAATAAAGATTATTATTATTATTACTTGACGGGAGGGCAGCACGGTGGCCTAGTGGTTAGCACAACTGCCTCACGGCGCTGAGGTCCCAGGTTCGATCCCGGCTCTGGGTTACTGTCAGTGTGGAGTTTGCTCATTCTCCCCGTGTCTGCGTGGGTTTCACCCCCACAACCCAAAAATGTGCAGAGTAGGTTGATTGGTCACAGTAAATTGCCCCTTAATTTGAAAAAATAATTGGGTAATCTAAATTTATAATAATAAAAAAAAATTACTTGATGGGCCAAATGGCCTAATCTTGTTCCTATTTCATATGATCTTATAACAAAATGGTTTGGGGTATCCTGAGATTGTGAAAGCAACAGTATAAATACAAGGGCCGGCATTCTCCCCTACCCGGTGGGCAGTGGGTCCCGGCGTTGTGGAGTGGCAATAACCACTCCGGCGTCGGTCCTCCCTGAAGGTGCGGAATTCTCCGCACCTTTAGGGGCTAGGCCCGCGCCGGAGTGGTTTCCGCTCCGCCGACCGGCGCGAACAGCCTTTGGCGCCCCGCCAGCCGGGCGGAAAGGCCTTCGCTGGCCAGCGGAAGTCCGCGCATGCGCCGGAGCGTCAGCGGCTGCTGACGTCAACCCAGCGCATGCGCGGGGAAGGGGGTCTCTTCCGCCTCTGCCATGGTGGAGACCGTGGCAGAGGCGGAACAAAAAGAGTGCCCCCACGGCACAGGCCCGCCCGTCGATCGATGAGCCCCGATCGCGGGCCAGGCCACCATGGGAGCACCCCCGGGGCCAGATCGCACTGCGCCCCACCCCAGGACCCCAGCGCCCGCCCTTGCCACCAATCCCACCAGCGCAAGACGTGCTTTGATTCCTGCCGGCGGGAAAGGCTTGTCAGCGGCGGGACTTCAGCCCATCGCGGGCCAGATAATCGCCGCGGGGGGTCGTGATTCCTGCCCCCACCGATTCCCGGGTGCCGAAGAATTCGGGCCACAGCAGGGGCGGGGGTCGGAAAATTCCGCCCAAGATCTTTTTTTGGTGTCTCTTGGTAAATATTTAATACGTACCAGGGTTTCCTCTTTCTACTGGGAACTTACAGCTTCTGCAAATTTTTTTATTAATCAGACTGAATTACGACTCTTTTTTCTTTTGTTCATTGTGTTGTCTATAAATCATTTTCAGATGAACAACACTGAACCGTTCAACTGGTCACATCAATTTAAGTGTCGTTAAATATACATTGAATGTAAATAGCTTATGTTTGAGTGATGAATAATTCACATTGGAGAGCTTTGGAATTGGTGTTTCAATCACTGCTTGTTCAGCTGTAGAAGATGCTAGGGCGATAAAAATAATATTTTACTCAGGGAATAATGTGTGCTGCAAATTTCTTTGTGTGGTTAAGTGGTATGGGAATTCTTTCACTGCACCTTAAGTGGGTAAAATAAAGCGCTATTTTTTCATTTCCCAGGTACATTTCATTATATGAGGAACACTCTATAAATATAAACTACTGTTGAGGGATGAGATGGAAATTTACACCATAATAAACACTTTTCTGAAAAACGAACCCATTTAAATGCTTGTGTCTAATGGCTTTGTCAGGGTAAGCATTAAACCTCTGCTATGCTGGAGATAAATAGAAGAGTAAAAGAGGGAGTCTCATCTGAGCAAAACATGGCCACAAGTTTTCAACAGTGTACCTGAAGGAACAGCATGGGAGCTGTTACTCTCACTAAGCAAGAGGTAGGGGAGCAGGAGCTGGAAGAAACAGTGAAGCAGGAAGGGAATAGAAAGTGTCCCATTTTTTTTAGGGATGACAAGCCCCAACTACTTCAAGTTCACATCAGTTCTTCATGAGACTAAAGTTGTCCAAAGACAGAGCAGGATTTTCACTTCAGTGCAGGACAGATGATAAAGGTGCCTATGTGTGGTAGTGGGTGTGAAAAATGGCCTTTTAGCCACCTACCGCAATGGCGGGTTTTTATGCCATAATGTCCGCTTCCCGCTGCATTCATTATGCATGCACAGGAAACGCGCCAGAGTGCAGATTGGTGGCCTGTGATTCGCCAGCCCTGCTGTGAGCCCATCACTTCCTCACTCCGGGCGCTATACTTAAACAGTACCCGCACACTGCTTTTTAAATGTCTGTAGCCCAGGACTGCTCCACTGAAGATATGGCTCCGACAGGAAAAACCATGCTGCTCTGAAATTCAGTGATGCTTCAATGAAACCAGGGACTTTTCACAGTAACTTCATTGAAGCCTACTCGTGACAATAAGTGATTTTCATTTTTCATTTCCATCTGGGCTCACCTCCTTAGCATCTTACATCCTTATGTCACCTATGGTTCCATTCACCATCCACACATCCCAGGCACCTTTATCATCTGTCCTGGCAGGTGTCCTGCTCACACTCTCCATATGCCTTCATGCAGGACAAGCTCATCGTAGGAAGAGGTCCCAGTCTGGGAGCAGAATGGCAGAACTCATGGTCCTCACTGGCTACGGGAACAAAGCCATCAAGCTGGCCAGAGAGGTTTCTGACCGTGCCTGCAGCAATGGTGAGGTCAGTGATGCACACCCAAATGAGGATCTTGCTCCAGCTCATCCCTTAGGATGATTTAGGGAATTGATTTGGAATTAATGCCCCAAAGACTGTGATGTGGCTCTGTGTCCCTTTAGTTTTTCACACAGTCACTGGGCAGAGTGGGATGATCATCGTTCCACGGTTAATTAGCACTGGGACTATTGTTTGTTCCCTCAGATGGGCATGAATGCAGCAGTGGCATGGCAAAAGTCAGAGCACAGCATTTACCATAATATTCGGGCAACACCTGGTCTGCTGTGATTTTGTGCACAAGTTTCTGGGGTGGGACCTGAACCCCAAATTTCAGACTCCATCCCCTGAGCCAAGGCAGACACCTGTGTGGTGTTCTTTGTGTTGCTTATTTCAGGATGGTTTAGCTTAAACAAAGCTATGATTTTATTTACATTACTAAACTGGGATTCAACACTTAGTCCTTAAGAATACACAATTGATCAATAACATCTAACTACACTCATCTACTGCTCATCTCACTATAATCTAACCTCTATAGTCTAAACCACAGTTTACTATAATCTAACCTTACTCACACTATCTGTTCTTATGACCTTCACTAGCTAAGGTCTAGCATCACTGCTTTATATAGTTGTACCTGTAGCTCCCTCTAATGGTTACTCTCAACACTACATTAACCCTTGCAATGCTGATAGTTATGATAATACCACAACCTAATTGGGATCACCTTCAATTGACTGAAGGATTGAAACCAAGTCAATCCTTATAGGCAGCTTCGGTCACCCAGGCATGTTCCACCCACTATCACCTGCCTCTCTGCTTTAATGCATTTCTGCCAGCTCCACTACCTGAAGGAGGCGTCAGATTTGCTGTGCTCCTTCCTGTGTGGCGAACATGCTTGTCTGTACAAGAAATGGGGTGGGACGATTGCTATCAAATTAAAGTTAGGCCCCTCTCTACGAAAGTGGTTCTGGTCTTGTAATGATGCACTTTCACATACTTCACTAATGAACACAAAAAGTGGTACAACCCCTCTGGAGGCCAAGGACTGTGCTGTATATTTTTCCCCCTTTACATTGCTGAATGTGAACGCCCCAGTAATTGGGGGTGTGGTTTCCCCTGAACAAGAATGAACCAGCACAGTGATGCAGTGGTTAGCTGCCTCACGGAGCCGAGGTCCCAGGTTTGATCCCGGCTCTGGGTCACTGTCCGTGTGGAGTTTGCACATTCTCCCCGTGTTTGAGTAGTTTTCGCTCCCGCAACCCAAAAATTGTGCAGGTTAGATGGATTGGCCAAATTAAATTGCCCTTTAATTGGAAAAAAAATAATTAGGTACTCTAAAATGTAAAAAAAAAATTTTTTTTAAACAAGAATGAACCACTCAGTATAAAAACCCTGATCTGGGTGCAGGTCATAGGAGGGTGCCCCTTCAGGGAGAGAAGTTGTAGTTTTCATTATTTGCATATACCATAATAAACCAGTTGTTCATTTCGACCCTACCGTGTGTTTCTGTTGTCTCTCACATTGGGTTCTTCAAAAAAGGTTTATTAATAATAATTGTTCAACACCCGCATGGCTACAGCTGGCTCCCTGCATGTCCCTTGCCGAAGAAGGTTCCATCCCCTGGGATAGTTCCCTATTCTGAGACCCAATTGGTCCCTGAGGCCAGATGACCCTTACTCTACTGTGTTGCACTTAAAGGGACAATTACCACATCCCTCCTCATTTAACTTCTTTATACAACCTTCAATAACTAATTTACTTGGTCCTAAATTCTAACTAAATATTATGTACAAGGGTTGGACAATCCTAAATCGAGAGGTTTTTTGTTTCTTGTAGAGCAGAGTAATTATGTCGTCTGAGATGCTTCCACAGGAACAAGAATAGCAATAATGGGTAATCCCTTCTGGACCAGGCAGTTCCTCACTACTTGCCTTCATGAAGATATCAGTTATGTCTATAACAGGTTGATCAGGTACTATTGTGCTTACGGGTTCAAAAATATTTCTTGATGAAAACTTATTGCCGGAGCATCTGTCTACTCTTCAAGTGATTCACATTTTAACAAATGATCCGTCTCTCTACATCCACTTGGTACGACAGGGGTCCGGTCTTAGAGTCAATAATTCGGAAGATCCACTAAGAAAGTTTCATATTATGTACTTAATGTGGGTTTTATGCTATAGTGGTGATGGCTTATTGAAGAGAAGTTGAGACTTGGGTGTTTAAACATAAATACCTTTATTGATAGGCTGTGCAATACCAAATAGGGGCCGGGATTCTCCGAGCCTCCGCACCAAAATGGCGCTTGGCACGGGGGCGAAGAATGGGGCCGAAGACCCGTGATCGGTTCCAACGCCGGGACGCGATTCTCCGGCGACCGGAGAATCGGCACCAGTTGCGTGCGCGCGGTCGATGAGGCGTCGGTCGGGGGCCGTTGAAAGAGGCCCCTGCGGCAATTCTCCGCGGTCAACCGGCCAAGTTCCTGCCGGCGTGGTTCACGTATGGTTCCACCCGGCGGGAGCTCGGCATCGCGGCTGCGGTAGCCGTCCTGGTGAGGAGCGGGGGATCAGTCTCCAGAGGGGCCTGCACGATGGCCAGGCCCGAGCTCTGGAGGGGGGGGCCTACCTTCTTCCGCCGGCCCGCTGTGTGGATCCGCCATGTTGTGCGGCGCCGTCACAGAAGCAGCCGCCCCACGGACCCATGGCCAGCAGTGCAGGGCCGCGTACGTCAACTGGAGCAGCGCGGAGCACTACGGTGCCGTGCTGGCCCCCTGTGGGCCACGGAATCGCTGGGTCAAGAGGCCCTTTGACGCTGGCGTGAAACACTCTGGTGTTTCCAGTGGACTAAACAGCTGGCTTGTAATGCGGAACAAGGCCAGCAGTGCGGGTTCAATTCCCATACTGGCCTCCACGAACAGGCGCCGGAATGTGTCGACCAGGGGCTTTTCACAGTAACTTCATTGAAGCCTACTTGTGACACTAAGCGATATTATTATTATTATTTACTCTAATTTTTTTTCTTTATCAATTGCTTGCAGATCCTTTGCTCAATACCATGATCCTCCCAATTGTCAGGTTCACTACTCTTTCTGGCAGCATTATATGCCTCTGCCATGGGTCATTTATAGGCATCGTAAAGGTTATGCATTAGCAGCAAATGAGGCGGTTTTAATAGCAAAGCAAATTGTCACTTTGATTGCTGAATTGCTTAAGATAAGAACGATTATGAGGTAGCATTAAATTGGTTACACCGTGATTTACATATCCAGACACTGAGACGAACACTTCCAGAAAGGTCTTAAAAAATCGGCTTTTAGTGAGGCTGTACTACATTTAAATCAATAAACCCAGTCTTTTACACTTCAATTAAACCTTTTATTAAAGTGAAAGTTGTTAATGTAATAAGGGCAGCTATCATTGGAAAAAAAATAGAAAGTGGTTTTGTATATGGAGATTTTCTTCAAGATTTTCTTCTTTTATCACGTATTCATTCAATGAGCTATACTCCATCACCATGTTGAAGTGAAGGAAGGATTTTTTGGTGTTGGGGAGGGAGGTTAATTCCACATAATACTGATTTGAAGGGTGGTTTAATCCTTGCCTCCTGGTAAAATACAAGCTGACACATAGTTAAAAGCCGTGTGACTTATCCAATGATGTCAGCCATTTAATATTTTAGCCTGGGCATATTGGACACTCTACTGAAGTCATTAGGATCCTTCTATTAAAAAAAGATCAAAATCTGATGACATCACTGGTACTAGAACAAGAACATAGAACATACAGTGCAGAAGGAGGCCATTCGGCCCATCGAGTGCACTGACCCACTTAAACCCTTTCTTCCACCCTATCCCCGTAACCCAATAACCCTCCTTTGGTCACTAAGGGAAATTTATCATGGCCAATCCACCTAACCTCCACGTCTTTGGGACTGTGGGAGGAAACCGGAGCACCTGGAGGAAACCCACGCAGACACGGGGAGAACGTGCAGACTCTGCACAGACAGTGACCCAGCAGGGAATCGAACCTGGGACCCTGGCGCTGTGAAGCCACAGTGCTATCCACTTGTGCTACTGTGCAGCAATTTTAACTGGTGGCCTGACTTTGGTGGGGCGGGGAGGAAGAGGGGGTTGAAGAACTCGATCAATAGAATTGGGGCGGGATTCTCCCCTACCCGGCGGGGCGGGGGGTCCCGGCATAGCGGAATGGCGCCAACCACTCCGGCGTCGGGCTTCCCCAAAGGTGCAGAATTCTCCGCACCTTTGGGGGCCAAGCTCTCACATTGAGGAGCGGTTGGCACCACGCCGACTGGCGCCAAAACCGGCACCGCCCGGGGCCGGGGCTGGCCGAAAGGCCTTCGCCAGTTCGCACATGCGCCAGTGGTGACGTCAGCGGCAGCATCACTGGCGCATACGTGCTGTGGGATTCTCTTCTGCGTCCGCTATGGTGGAGGCCGTGGCGGCGACGGAAGGGAAAGAGTGCCCCCACGGCACTGGCCCGCCTGCCGATCAGTGGGCCCCGATCGCGGGCTGGCCACCGTGGGGGCACCCCCCGGGGTCCGATCACCCCGCGCCCCCCCCCCCCAGGACCCCGGGGGCCCGCTTGCGCCACCGATCCCGCCGCCACCAGAGGTGGTTCAAACCTCGGCGGCGGGAGAGGCCTCCCTGCGGCGGGACGTCGGCCCATCGCGGGCCGGAGAATCGCCGCAGGGGGCTCGCCGCTCGGTGCGGCGCGTTTCCCTCCCCCGCCAATTCCCGGGTGGCGGAGAATTTCTGCCACGGCGGGGGCTGGATTTTCGGCGGCCCCGGGCGATTCTCCGACCCTGCTGGTGGTCGGAGAATTTTGCCCATGGATCTGGCCCAGCAGAGGCCCAAATGGGCCATTTCTTTCTACTTTCTTTTTCTTTACTAATGAGACCAGGAGGAGGCTTTGAGTTCCCAACTCCTTTGTGTTCGACTGAAGTAAATATTAGGCCGTCCCTGCCAATGGTTCCCCCCTCTTTCCAAAACCTTCTTCTCACAACTTATCCTGTCTTTGCTGTTCTTTTGATGCCAGCCTGAAACTCTGCTCATACCCAGCAGGTATCTGACTGAAGGATGCAGATGAAGCAGCAGGAATTAAAATCACCAGGGTCTCATGCTGTTCAAGTCAGAGGAGATTTGTTACTTACCTCGACCCCGCCAGTCAATGTGCACTTCCCTATTAGATGTGTAACTTTCCCTGAGCTGCAATAAAGTATGAAGAGTAATTTTCCAGCTATTCCTTCTAAAGGGCGACCAGAGTTCTGGTGTCTATGGTCCCCAAGGAAGAACAGGACAGTTTGGTACATTGCTTACCTGCATTAGGTCTGAATATTTTCAACACCAGCCTACAGTCCTGGTTGTGGGTGGTGAATACCAGGCAGTTCTACATGTTGCAAGAGACACTTACTTAGCATTTCCTCCTGTGGTTACCCCTGTGGTTTATCTCTATCTCTCTCTATCATCATCTCTCTCTCTCTCACTCTTGCTATCTCTCACTCTCCTTGCAATATTTCATTCAGAAGTGTCTAAAAGTTGGAATCTTTGAAATGTCTGTTTTTTTTTGTCCTCCGTCTTGCTCTCTTCTCTGTTGTTGCTGCCGGCTTCTCCATTGCGAAACAATCCCCAAAAGTGACCCAAAATCTTTGATCATCCAATTAGGGCAGCGACCTGACAGACAAGCATGAAATGTTTGACTATCGATCAGCTCTTCTTCAGCTCCCCCCCTCCCCCCCCCCCCCCACCCACCATAGTGTGTCAGCCATGGCTCAGGTGGTAACACCCTCTGAGTCAGAAGATTGTTGATTCAAATCCCACTGCAGAGCCATCAGTAGAATATCTGGATGAAGACACATGTTCAATACTGAAGGAGTGCTGCACTGCAAGAGATGCAGCTTCCAGATATGATGTTAAGCCAAGGCTCCATTAAAAATATAAGTTCCCAGGGAGTTATTTGAAACAGGAGAGTTCTCCCCAGTGTCCTGACCAATATTTATTCCTCAACCAACATTATTAATACAGAGTATCTGGGCATTAGTCCAAGATATGTATAAATTGGTTCATGCATTTCCCTCCTTACAACAGTGACCACACTTCAAAAATACTTGATGGGTAGTGTAGTGCTTTGGAATGTCCTGAGTTGGTGAAATGTGTTTCATATTTCTTCCTTCCACATATATTGGATGGATTGTTGGTCTCTTTGCATGGTGTCCTGGCTGAGGTACTCTGTGCACAGAAAATCTGGGTACGTGGTTTTCACCGTCATCTTGTGGGGTGGGATTTGATAGAGCCAGCAACACCGACTCCAAAGAGATCGGCACACCACTTGTAATGGGCACCTCAATTTCACTGAAAAAAATACTCCCCCACCACAGGCACCGTGGGCAACCTCCAGCCCCTCCACCGATTAGGCCCCCTTGATAAGTACTGGGAAAACCACCACGACACCCCCCATCCCCAATCACAAGAGCAGACCCTCCCATCCACACACAAGCACCAGGACAAACCCCACCCACGCATAAGGGGAATCCCCTCAGTCGAGTTCCCTCGGGTCCCTTCCCACCAATGCATGGGTGGCACTCCCGGGGTGGCAGTGCTGGAGTGCCAGCGAGCAGTGCCAAGGCACTGTCCCAGCCCATTCCTATCCCCAGGGGGGCTACACTTAGCCCTGTGCCCCTGGCGTGTTCCACTCAATTGCTTCACAATTTGCAAAATTAGATGTAAACCTCGCTGACGTGATGGGAATTCTTTATGCGGGGGAACATATGGTGAGGAAGCTCTTGAATTGTGTTTAAATTTATTGAAATGTATTTAAATGAGGCTCCCACTCTTTCTGGGTGGGAACCTTGTTACATCACCAGAGAGGGGCGGAGAAAATCAGGAATTTAGATCTCAATGGCAAGAGTCTCGTTTTCCAATTCTGACGAGATTCTGCACCCACAGTGTCATTTGCGCTCACAGTGAACAGGGTGGCAAAACGGCCATGTTTTGGAAGTTGTGGCCAGCCAATACCAGAGGGCATTTTAATAGGCTAACCAGTGATCAGAGCTGATCCCCGTGCAAAAAGAGTAACTGATGGGAATTTTTAAAAATGTCTTCTTCATTAAGGTGTGGGAGGTGCTGACAAATCCAGCGTGTGTTGCCCATCGCTAATTACCCTTGAACTGAGTGGCTTGTTCAGCCTTTACAGAGGGGAAATTACAATACTGTGCATCTGGAATCACAGCTCAGGTAGACCATGTAAGGATGGCAGATTTCCTTCCCTAAAGAGTATTGAATGCCAATCAATAATAATTTCATATTTATAATTACTGAGTCCAATTTCTTTATTCATCGAATTTAAATTCCACCAGCTGCGGTGGTGGGATTTAAACCACTGTCCTCAGAGTTTCACAGAATCATAGAATCATAGAATTTATAGAGCAGAAGGAGGCCATTCGGCCCATCAAGCCTGCATCGGCTCTTGGTAAAAGCACTCTACTGAAGCCCATGCCTCCACCTTATCCCCGTCACCCAGTAATCCCATCTAACCTTTTTGGATAGTAAGGGCAATTTTGCATGGCCAACCACCTAACCTGGCCATTAATGAGATGCTGACTGCTCCAATTCCAAAAGTGCAGTTCTGATTGGTTACAACCGATCTCCGAGAGACTCCAGCCTGGGAGTCTTTAATGACCCAGGGCTGCCCAAAACCAGGGTAGAGGGCTTATCACCAAAATAGTGGGCACTTCTATTAGCTGTTTTAGACAGGGAAATGTTTTGGGCAGAGATGACCCCATGGGAATGAGCTGGTATTTTCAAGTATTCCCAGTGCATTTCTCTTTCTGTGACTTCACATCCGCCAGCATCTCCCGGAATATGTCCAGCCAGGGTAGGCAACCCAAATAGCAGCAGCGTGTACCATCTACAAGATGCATGATCAAGGATCCTTCAACAGCACCTTCCAAAACACAACCGCTCTGACGTAGATGGACAAGGGCAGCAGGAGCATGGGGGACACCACCATTTACAAGTTTCCCTCCATGCCCCACACCATCCTGCTTTGGAAATATTATTGCTGTTCCTACACTGTCACTCAGTCAAAAACCTGGAACACCCTAGCTAACAAAACTCTGGGTGGCCCTGCACCACCTGGTTCAAGAAGGTGCCTTAACACCACTTTTTCAAGGGCAATTAGGAATGGGCAACAAAACACCCACAAGTCCATGAACAAATAATAAAAACAAAATCTTGGTCAAATTCCCAAGCACACATTCAGGGCAAATCATAATCTGCACATGACATAATTTTGTACAACACACTGCAATCTGTCCATATCCAGATATCTACAGCACCTGGATCATAGATCATAGAATTTACAGTGCAGAAGGAGGCCATTTGGCCCATCAGGTCTGCACTGGCCCTTGGAAAGAGCACCCGACTTAAGCCCACACTTCCACCCTATCCCTGTAACCCAGTAACCCCACCTAACATTTTGGACACTAAGGGGCAATTTATCATGGCCAATCCACCTAACCTGCACATCTTTGGACTGCGGGAGGAAACCGGAGCACCCGGAGGAAACCCACGCAGACACGGGGAGAAAGTGCAAACTCCACACACATATGAAGTTAAATTCTTTCACAAGTCCAAAAACAAACAAGAACATGTTTAATTCCTCTGCAGCTTATCAGTGGGATTATGGAAGCTTTGAGATCCCAAAATAAAAAAGTAAACCTACAGAAGCTCATTATCCCCACCTACAACTATGAGGTGACTGTGAATTATTGCCAGACACAATTATCAATTGTGCAATTACAAGATAATGCCACAGATTAAAAAGAAGTAATCCGAAACCAAAGGATGGTAGATTTGAGTAAAAGTCACTTGGCAAAAGTAAGAAGAGAACACCTTTGGTGTATGTGTTACTCCTAAGTAAATATGCTTCTCCAATTTCCCATTTTGAATAGTTTCCTCATACAAACTGATCTCAGTAGGGTGGCTGAAAGACACTACAATTGACCTCATTCACCATGGATGAGGGGTTGAATTTCAGAGATCGGGTGGAGGCAGTGGGAAATGTTGCACAATGGGCATTGTGCCCAACTGAGCTGTGCCCCGCTGCCCTTGGCACACAAGCTAGTGGTGACTGGGAGTTCAGTGCTCTGGGTTCAGTGAGGTCAGATGAAGATGGCGAAGGCTGGTAGAGTTTTGTCAGGATATATAAAACTGACCCTTGTCTGTTCACTGAGAGTATTCCATATCAAATTACTACTATATTGCTACTATTTTGTAAAGTGATGGGGTACCCAATTCTGAAGTGGGAACAATTCAAATATTCTTATTAAAAAAATATTATTAAACAGGTAAATAGGTAGATCGAGATAGATAGATCAACAACTGATAGATTGATAAAAACCGTAGGTAAATTAATGTCACTTCAATTCTATTTCTCACTCCCATTCTGACTTCTCTGTCCTCAGACTCCTACATTGTTACAATGTAAGCATGAGGAACAACACTCTTTTGATTAGGTTCTTTACAAGCCCCCAGACTCAATATTGAATTCAATAATTTCAGATCAGAACCTCTGCCCCCATTGTTTTGGTAGCTCTTGGTGATAATTCTGTTATTCCCTTTACACCTCTTCTGGAGTCCCTTTTCAGTCCCTTTGTAATACAGAACTTCAATATTGCAGAAAAAGGGGGAAAGGAGTTTGTAAGGTGGCTCACTTACACTTGCTTGAAGCATCCATAAACATGGCACCGTTCTCTGCAAACAAATATGTTCAAGCCTTGTGCCTTTTATGAATTACCAAGGAGCTTGGGGAGCCCAGAGTTCCCTGTTGCTTTCTGCATGGCAATGTCTCAGTCAATCACACACACACACACAATTTACAGTGCAGAAGGAGGCCATTCGGCCCATCGAGTCTGCACCGGCTCTTGGAAAGAGCACCCTACCCAACATCAACACCTCCACCCTATCCCCATAACCCAGTAACCCCACCCTACACTGACGTCAATTTTGGACACTAAGGGCAATTTATCATGGCCAATCCACCTAACCTGCACATCTTTGGACTGTGGGAGGAAACCGGAGTACCCGGAGGAAACCCACACACACACGGGGAGGATGTGCAGTCTCCGCACAGACAGTGACCCAAGCTGGAATCGAACCTGGGACCCTGGAGCTGTGAAGCATTTGTGCTATCCACAATGCTACCGTGCTGCCCATATCAAAGTCAACTTGCCAACTAATCAGCAACCTTTATTCCTGCAATATAAATTATTATCATAATTGGAAATTTGGCATTCTTGCATTTGTCCTGATGAGTGCAATGTGCAAAGCTTCAGCAACATCTCTCTTTCAGAAGTACCTGTATTTTGTTTACTTACTTGTCCAATTACCATCCTCTGTTGTCTTCCACCATCATCCATTTTGTCATTCAATCTGTCTTGCCTTCCTCCTACCATAGACCTCCAAAGTCATTGGGGTGAGAGAGGAAAAAATAATTGCTCGATGTTTAAAGACCATGGTCCACTTACTCTTCCATATTCTAATTGTGCGATACAGAATTGGATGAACCATGACAATAAATCTCTGTCAATTATTGAAATCATTAATTCCTGGGATGCAGATATCACTGTTGAGACAAATCCAAAGACGTGCAGGTTAGGTGGATTAGCCATGTTAAATTGCACAGTGTCCAAAAACGGTTAGGAGGGGTTATTGGGTTACGGAGCTAAGGTGGAAGTGAGGGCTTAAGTGGGTCGGTGCAGACTCGATGGGCAAAATGGCCCCCTTCTGCACTGTATGTTCTATGTTCTATGTTCATTGCCCATATCTAATTGCCCTTGAAAAGTTGGTGATGGTGAGCCAGCTTCATGAACTGCTGCAGTCTATGTGGTGCAGATACAGTCAGGGCGCGATTCTCTGGAAAGATTTCTAAGTGGCGGGATTTTCAGGGAGTTTTTCAGTGTCCGTGTCCCACCCGTGGCGTTCCTGCGGCGGGCAGGACAGAAAATCCCTTCAAAGACGAGAGCAACTTATGGTCATCTGGGACTAAGGCGACATTACTTTTACTTTACATATGTTGTGGGCAAATTACCAGTATTGGCTGAGATATTGAAGGCAGTAAAAACAAAATAGAAGTTATATTTGGGCAGCACGTAGAACAAGTGGATAGCACTGTGGCTTCACAGCGCCAGGGTCCCAGGTTCGATTTTCCGCTGGGACACTGTCTGTGCGGAGTCTGCGCGTTCTCCCATGTCTGTGTGGGTTTCTTCCGGGTGCTCCGGTTTCCTCCCACTGTCCAAAGGCGTGCAGGTTAGGGGAATTGGCCATGATAAATTGCCCTTAGTGTCCAAAAAGGTTAGGAGGGGCTATTGGGTTACAGGGATAGGGTGGAAGTGAGGGCATAAGTGGGTCGGTGCAGACCCGATGGCCCGAATGGCCTCCTTCTGTACTGTATGTTCTATGTTCTAACCCAGCTGTAAGTGTGAGCGAGCTTACCACCGCTCAGCCCAGTGAGGCCAGCAAAGTTATTCAACGTTAATTGGTCCACGTAATGAGGCCACTTGGGCTTCTCGCCACAAATTAAGGCTCACCAGCCGATTTGCCAGTGCCACGCTCCCCAGGCAAGAAAGTAGCCTGAGGTCTGCTGGATCCCTGGACCCAGCTGGGTCCCAGCCTGATGCTGAGATTATTGAAGAGACGTACCCGGAACTGATGGGGATAATAGGGAGTGGCCAGGACATTCAGAGGGAGATGTCAGCGACACTCCAGCAGATCCATAGCAGCTTGGAGGAGTCCCAGTGGTAAAGGACGCAGGAGATGTCGCCGGCAATGCGTGGCACCGAGGCCAACACTGCTAGGGTGGCGATCGCAGTGGAGAGCCTAGTACACAACCTCGGCACCATTAGTGAAGGTGTCGAAGGCGTCGCGCAGTCGGTGACGGCCATGGCTGAGTGTCTCGACAGAATGTCTGCCTCGATGGGGGATGTCACCCAGCACCAGGCCGACCTTGCTGAGGTTCTGCAGGACACGTCCTGCTCTCGGATGGAAATGGCTGAGGCCCTGCAGAGCTTGTCCCAATCATAGGTGGGCATTGCCGAAGTGCTGCAGAGCACGTCCCAGTCACTGACGAGCATGGCAAACCTCTGGCAGAGTTAGATGATGTAGCGGCAGCCGGGGCTCGAACTAGCTGCCCCTCCATCCCATGGTGAATCCCAGGGTCCTATGGGCACCGAGCGGGAGGAGGGGGCTCTGAGCGCCAACCCAGACCTGTCCCATGGGGTTGGGTTGGTGACCATCAGCTCTCCCGAGTTCCACCCCTCTGATGAGGCCACGCCTCGCAGTCAGCACACGGGACAGGGGTGGCACGGCTGTGCATGTGCCACTGATAAGTGTGCCGGGGCCGTCCAGCCCCAGAGCCCCAGAGGATGTCCGTCAGAGGCATCAAAGGCCAAGGGACCAGGTGAGCAGCTGGCATGTAGAGCTAGGAGGGCCAAGCAGGTTGAGGATCATTGAGGGTAGCGGGGGAGGAGGGACGGGGTGGAAGGGGTAGGTAAGGGGTGAGGAGGGGGTTGGGAGAATGGGAGTTGGGAGGGCTGGGCAGCAGCACCATCAGGAGAGTGGGGAATTGTATTACACATTAAAAACCCTTGCGCACAACCATTATGACACCTTTGTCACTTTCCTCCGCAATACGGGCTGACCTCCAAAACCTTGGCCCATCACTCCAGGCATCTCCCTCTACCCGTAGCACTCACCCACCCTCTGGCTGTGTACATGTCCCTGGATATATGTCCCATCCCCTGGGTGTTTTGATTTTGGCTGCTGAATGTGTGGCGTTGCCTCTCGCAGTGTTCAAGCACAGTGTCCATACATCAAGGTGTGATTGGGATGCTAGGCAATGAATCCCACTTGCTACATGGCCCACCCACCCATGGTAATCCACTTGGGTTGTGTGAAGTGCTCACTTAACCACGATTGCCAATTCCCTATTAGCGATAGTCTTCAGCCACACAGCCAGAGGCCTCAGCATTCGATGGGGGTTATGGGTGGTCGTTGGGGCAGGCAGGCAGGGACAAGGATTGCCCCTTGCCCCTGGAATGGGAACCCCCGATCCAGGGGTTGGCGTGGTGGTGCTGTGAGCAGTTACCTCCCCCCTGGTTGCCCCCCCAGCACCTCTCCCCGCATGCTTCCATGGCGGCCCAGCCCTGTGAATGGTCCCCCTCCCCCAGCCGAGAGTCCCCCAACCCCGTGGGGCACAGGGGCAGCAAGCCCAGTTTCCTGGGCTCTTTGCCTGTGAGCAAAGTTGGCTACTCACCTCCTCGACTCCCCACAGAACACTTCCACCACGCTGACATTTTAAAAAAGGAGTACTAATCGTTACCAGCGTGACCATTTGCTGGGGAGACAAATGAATGACAGGAGGCTGTTGGATATGGGGTCACTCCCATTCATTGTGTGGAAATGAAATGAAAAATGAAATGAAAATCGCTTATTGTCAGAAGTAGGCTTCAAATTAAGTTACTGTGAAAAGCCCGCGCCTGTTCGGGGAGGCTGGTACGGGAATTGAACTGTGCTGCTGGCCTGTCTTGGTCTGCTTTAAAAGCCAGCTATTTAGCCCAGTGTGCTAAACCAGCCCCTAGGGCTTAGCGGTGATAATTGGTTTCTCGCTACGCTATGGCGCAATCCCGATTTTGCCTACAGGAGCGGGCTGGTTGCATCGCAAACATTTAGCTCCTGGTGCGGTTCACATTTTTAGCATCTCCCACTATTCACCATCCTCATTTTGCTTGAGCGAGAGTGCACCGAGGCTGGAGAATTGCGCCTATGAATGTTTTTCAGCAATGGAGAGCTGAACCCAGAGATTGTGCCGCCATTTTGAAAAGGTGGCCCGATCTATGCCCCTGGGTGGGGAGCGTGGAGGACCCACAAGCTCACTTAGTGATAAGGGCAATGTCACCCCTCCACACAGATAGGCACTACCCACACCCCCCCAAGTCAGAACACCTCGCTATGGGGTCCCTGGGGGGACCTCTTCAGGACCCCACACCCTCTTACAGGCCCTCCTCTTCCAGGACACCACCCATCACCCCCTAACCTCCCAGAGGCCTCTACATACCGGCCCTGCACTCCCCCCCCCCACCTTTCATACCTTCCACCCTCCTTTCATGGACATTTGCCCCTGAGCATTGGCAGTGCCACAGTGGCACCTGGGCAGTGCACCTCCCACCTTCGCGGTGCCAGAGTGACAGTGCCAAGGTGCCAGCTGGACAGTGCCAAGATGCCGGTATTCCAGGGGAAGGGCCAGGGAGTCACCATGCACTATCCCTGGTCTCCCAGTGGCCTCTGATGGCCTGTGAGAGCCCACATTTGTGTGAGTCAGTGCTGGATGGCGCCGGCTGCGACCTCACTGGGGAGGTCAGTAGAACCCGGGAGGCCGGTGGATTGCGGGTAAATTCGCCAAAGTAGATTTTAAACAGACTTCGGCGCACGCCGTTTGGCCCCACACCTTTTAGCCATGATTCTGACTCCGACGCCTCGCGGCACTTTGGTGGATCCCGCGAGGCGTGGAGGCTGCGAGGAAGCCTGCGCGAGGCCTCTCCCAGGTTTCACTGGCCTCACCCGCTCAAGCGAAAGTATAACACAGCCGGTAGATCGCGCCCCCAGTTTTCTTAGGGAGCGAGTTCCAGTACTTTGACCCAGTGACAGTGAAGGTTCAGCAATATATTTACAGGATAGCGTGCAGCTTGAAGGGGGAACTTGCAGGTGGTGGTATTTCGATGAGTCTGCTGCCGGTTTCTTACTCGGTGGTAGAGATTGCAAATTTAGAAAGTACTGTTGAAGGAGCTTTGGCTTGTTGCTGTAGAACATCTTGTAGACGTTACGCATTGCTGCCTCTGTGCACTGGTGGTGAAAGGAATGAATGTTTTTGGTGGTGGTTGGGTTGCCAATCAAGTGGGTTACTTTACCCTGGACGGTGTCAAAATTCTTGAGTATTGTTCAAGCTGCACTCCAGCACTACAACAGATGCAGAGGCAAGGAAACCCCTAGTAATGGGAAGCTTTGGAAAACATCCATTCTGGAAATGTGCACCAGCTGTTTGCAAGAGGGCTGGATATAACAAATCTTTTTCTCATAGCTCCAAAAGCTCCTTCAGAGTTCCAGGCCTAGGTGGGCTTCACCTTTGATCTGAAGTTTGCCAATGTTTGTTTTCCCCATGCCAATGTATCACCGCCAGTGGCATACGGGGTTTCTTTGAAGGGCAAAATCACTGGAATTCCTGACTTATGATTGTGGTTTATTTGATGCCAACAGAACATCTGTTCCCCATAAAGCCATCTGGAAACTGGAGCAAATGAAAAGGCCCTGGTGCTTTCAAGCCTAATTTCTGTTATGTTATATTGCTACTCCTGGTAACATATTGTGTTACTTGGTTAAAGTAATATCTATCATTACTGGTTGCAGATGATCTTGAAGAATATACGAGTCTTCGATGGAAAGTAAACAAATTTATTAAGTAACGATAAGACTAATAAATGAGTTTGACATTCTCCTGAACTAAATCTAAAAATAAAGTAATGAGAAATAACTGTACAAAACTGTATTTGAACTACACGTGGCAGCTAGGCTGTGACATGACTCTGCTATACGACTGCTATCTAACTACTCCTGCGTGGAAAGAGACAAGAGCCTTTGGGAGCTCAGTTATATAGTGTGATCTGGTGGTGCCCTGTAGTGGTACAGTAGTGCCACAGCTAAGTGTTGTGATTAACCCTTTAGTTACCTGTCTGTCTACATATCATTACATCCTTTTTATTACATTTCTTGCTCGGTAACAAGTAAAAATGGATTATAATATGAAAGGTAAGAACATGGGGCGGGATTCTCCGACCCCACGCAGGGTCGGAGAGTCGGCCGGCAGCGGCGTTATTCCCGCTCCCGCAGGGTTTTTAAATCTCCCACCGGCCAAAAACCGGCGTTGTGCAAATCCCGCCGGCAGCCTCTGAAAACAGCTGGCGCCGGCGGGATTTCATTTTTTTTTTAGTGTCCACAAATCTCCGGCCCGAATGGGCCGAAGTCCCGCCGACGTGGCCATGGGTCACGTCGGCGAAAATCAAAGTTGCTTTAAAACGGCGTCAACCATTGATGATGGTTGACGCCGTTCAGTGACGGGGGGCGAATGCGCGTGGGTGGGTAGCGGCATTGGAGCGCGGTGGGGGGGAGCGGTGGGGGGAGCAGTGGGGGGGGGGGCGGATGGGGGGGGGGCGGTGGGGGGCTGTGGGGGGAGCGGTGGGGGGGCGGGTGGTGGGGGGGGCGGTAGGGGGTGGCGGGGGGGCTGTGGTGGGGCGGTGGAGGGAAGTGGGGGGGCGGCGTGGTTGGGGGTGCGGTAGAGGAGGCAATTGGGAGGCAATTGGAGCGCAGTGGGGAGCGGTGGGGGGCGGAATGGGGGGCAAGCGGTAAAGAGGAGGCATTTGGAGCGCGGTGGGGGGATGCGGTTGGGGGGGCGCGGTAGAGGAGGCATTGGAGGCAATTGGAGGCGCGTGGGGAGCAGGTGGGGAAAGGCGGTGGGGGGGCACGGTAGAGGAGGCATTTGGAGGGCATTGGAGCACGGTGGGGGGGCGGGTGGGGGGCGCGGTAAGAGGAGGCATTGGAGGCATTGGAGCCGTACGCGTTGGGGAGCGGTTGGAGCGGTGGGGGGCACGGTAGAGGAGCATTGGAGGCATTGGGAGCGCGGTTGGGAGCGGTGGGGGGGGGGAGCGGTGGGGGGATAGGTGGATGGGGAGGAGGTAGGGGGGGAGAGAGGGGTGGGGAGTGGTGAGGGAGGGGGAGTGGTGGTATGGTGGGGGGGGTAGTGGGTTGGGGGTGTTGGGAATAGAGAGATCAATCCACTTACACCTCGAGTGCCGGTAGATTGGGGGGGGGAGGGTGTTTGTTAAAGAGAGATAGATCAAATCAATTACTTTAGTGCCGGTAGATTGGGGTGGGAGGTGTTTGTTAAAGAGAGAGAGAGATCAATCAATTACTTTAGGCCGGTAGATTGGGGGGGGGGAGGTGTTTGTTAAAGAGAGAGATCAATCAATTACTTTAGTGCTGGTAGATTGGGGGGAATGGAGGGGGGGGTGGGGGGTTGCGGCATCGGGGGGGGTTGCGGCATCGGGGGGGGCATCGGGGGGGGTTGCGGCATCGGGGGGTGCTGCCTCGGGGGGTGGGTTGCGGTATCGGGGAGGGGTTTGGGGGGCAGCGTGCAGAGAGGGGGGCGACGGATGCCCGGGGCCAACGCACCGTCGCCCCCCCCCTCTGTACGCCGCTGCCCCCTACCCCAACCACCCCCCCTCACCACCCTACCTCCCTCCAACGCCCTACCCCCTCCCCACCACCCTACCCCCCTCCCCACCACCCCTACACCCCTCCCCACAACCCTACCCCCCCTCCCCACCCCCTACCCCCCTCCCCACCACCCTACCCCCCTCCAACGCCGCCCCCCCATCCCCCCTACCAACGCCGCCCCCCCATCCCCCCTCCAACGCCGCCCCCCCATCCCCCTCCAAACGCGCCCCCCACCATCTCTCGCAACGCCGCAACCCCCCACCCTCATCGCCGGGTCCCCCCCCCCTCAACGCCGGTACCCCACACCCCCCCTCTCTCCTCCTCCCCACCCTTCCTTCCTCCCCCCCCCTCCTTCCTCCTCCCCCCTTCCTTCCTCCTCCCCCCCTTCCTTCCTCCGTTAGGGGGGGGGGGGGGGGGTTTGTGCGGCGTTGGAGTGGGTAAGGGGTGGGTGAAGGGGGTAGGGGGTGGTGAGGGGAGAGGGTTGGGGTAGGGGCAGTGGCGTGCAGAGGGGGGACGACGGTGCGTTGGCCCCGGGCATCCTCGTCCCCGTCTCTGCACTCCGCCTGCCCCTACCCCAACCCCCCCCTTCACCACCCACCCTACGCCCCCTCCAACGCCGCACCCCCGCCACCCCCCACTAACGCCGCACACCGCCCCCCCCCCCCGCTAATGAGGAAGGAAGGGGGTGAGGATGAAGGAAAGGGGGGAGTGGGGGGGTTTGTGTACACCGGCCTCAGAGGGAGGGGGGGTTTGGGTACCAGGGCCTGTCAGATGGAGGGGACGGGTGTGGGTTAACCGGTGTTGAGGGGGGTGGACACCGGCGTTGAGAAGGGGGGGGTGTGCGGGCGTTGCTGAGAGAAAAAAATTGGGGGGGGCGTTGTAGGGAGGTAGGGGGGGCGGCGTTGGAGGGGGGTAGGGGGGGCGGCATGGAGGGGGGTAGGGGTGGTGGGGAGGGGGGTAGGGGCGTTGGAGGGAGGTAGGGGTGGTGAGGGGGGTGGTTGGGGTAGGGAGCGGCGTACAGAGGGGGGGCGATGGTGCGTTGGCCCGGGCATCCGTCACCCCCCCTCTCTGCACGCCGCTGCCCCCAACCCCCCGCCCCGATGCCCCCAACCCCCCCCCGATGCCGCAACCCCCCCCCCCCCCCATGCCGGGTCGCTCTTCTCCCCCCCTCCCAATGCCGGGTCGCTCTTCTGCCCCCCCCCCCCAAATGCCGGGTCGCTCTTCTCCCCCCCCCCCCAATGCCGGGTCGCTCTTCCCCCCCCCCAAATGCCGGTCGGTCTCCTCTTCTCCCCCCCCCCCAATGCCGGGTCGCTCTTCTCCCCCCCCCCAATGCCCGGGTCGGCGCTCTTCTCCCCCCCCCCCCCAATGCGGGTCGCTCTTCTCTCCCCCCCCCAATGCCCGGGGTCGCTCTTCCCCCCCCCCAATGCCGTGTCCTCTCTCCCCCCACCCCCAATGCCGTGTCGCTCTTCTCCCCCCCCCCCCACACCTCCCCCCAATGCCCGGGCGCTCTTCTCCCCCCCCCCCCCCCCCAATGCCGGGTCGCTCTTCTCCCCCCCCCCATGCAGGGTCGCTCTTCTCTCCCCCCCCCCCCCCCAACGCCGGGTCGCTCTTCTCCCCCCACCCCCAATGCCGGGTCGCTCTTCTCCCTGCCCCCCCCCCCCAATGCCGGGTCGCTCTCTCCCCCCACACCCCCCCCATGCCGGGTCGCTCTCTCCCCCCCCCCATGCCGGGTCGCTCTCTCCCCCCCCCTCCCCCCATGCGGGTCGCTCTTCTCCCCCCCCCCATGCCAGGTCGCTCTTCTCCCCTCCCCCCCCCCATGCCGGGTCGCTCTTCTCCCCCCACCCCACTGGGTCTCTCTCTCTCCCCACCACACAAACGCCGGGACTCGCCACTTCCGCAGCTGGAGAAACTGACGCCTATCGCGTCAGTCAGCTGCTGGCCCTTCCGGGAACGGAGATTGCCAGCTTAAAAGAAGGCCCGGACGTCGGAGTCATGCACACCGCTTTTTCCCGCCGGAAATGGGCGTCACGTCGGTCCGCGGAGAATTTCGCCCATGATATGTATGACTTATATACACAGCAAATATATGAAACAAAATGTTCATAAGTTTAGTCTGTTAGGTTTCCTTCTTTTTCATGAGGACCTTCTCAGGATATGAAATGGAGAAGTCAATGTCTTGATAGTTCGCTGTGTACCATGACAATTCGAATTGTTGATCACTTTCGTTGTCTGACCTGGACTTTTTCTTGTGCTTGTGGTATCGATTCAGTATGTCATTTGCCTTAAAAACTGTGTTGCCTTTTTGTCTTGGAGCAAATATGAATTTGTGAAATTCATTGGCATGACATTGTCTTGTGCGAACAATATCCACGTTATTTTTGTACTCTTGCCATTGTTTTGGACTGTTCTGTATCATTGTCCTGTAGTTGTAGAGTTGTACCATGTTGTACAGGTTGTTGTCTCGCTGTTGTTTCTGTTGTGGTTTTCGTTGTGGTTGTGCTCAATGACTGTTCCTTGCGGATAATTTGAGTCATTCTCTAACTTTTCAATATCAGTGTCCTTTGTGGTATCTGATGTTTCATTGAGCTTTTCGACCTGAGGATTGTGTGAATGATCTGAAGTTGCATTGATCCTGGTGGCATCAGTCATTTCTGGTAGATCTGATTTATTTTGAATCCTTGGTGCTCCTCTTCCGGAGTCAACGTCATCAAGATTTCAGTTTCTTGTAGGTTGTCAAGAATAGATGAGATTTTAATTGGTGCGGTCTCACTGGACTCATGAGTAGTTTTACTTTGATTGTTGAGTGCTTCTGTATAGTCGAGCTATCAGTATTGCACATCTTTTATGAAATGAAAAAATGAAATGAAAATCGCTTATTGTCACGAGCAGGCTTCAATGAAGTCACTGTGAAAAGCCCCTAGTCGCCACATTCCGGCGCCTGTTCGGGGAGGCTGGTACAGGAATCGAACCGTGCTGCTGGCCTGCTTGGTCTGCTTTAAAAGCCAGCGATTTAGCCGAGAGAGCTAAACCAGCCCCTTGTTGGTTGTGATCACTGTGTCACTATTCTTACATACAGTGGTTAGGCTTTCATTTTCTTTTTGTAGCTCATCAAACAAGGTGAATAGACCTTCATAGTCTTCTTCATGCATGGTTGTCGCTCTGGACCCTTAACTTGCTTCCATTCTGGAGTCTGTCAACGAGGTCTCCGTGGAGGCTTGCTTCGCTCTCTCTGTGGAGTCTTTCAGCGCTCTCTGTGTGGAGTCGTGCTGTGTTCTCTCTTTGGAGTCGATCTGTGAAATCTCAACAGAGTTGGTCAGTACTCTCTGTGTGATGTCGTTTTCTGCTTAGTTATTTGACAGGTTTCTGTCATCCAATGTATCAATGATCTGCCATTGCATCATGGTATTGGATTCATCTACCATGAATAGAGTCATATTGAGCTTTTCAACCATGTTGTTGATGCTGTGATCATCATATCCGAATAACTCAGCCATGTCTGAGTAGTATTCTTCAATAAACAAATCATCTTCTTCAGTGTTGGATTTGTTAATGAGCTCTTCACTTTTTATGCTGCAAATTGCTTGTTCTTCGGTGCTGCGTATGTTATGTTCAACTGTTTGTTGAAATTCAGGCATTGTTCTGCCTTGCAAGGTAAAACATTTGGGTTTTGTAGCTTTAAAACTCTTATTTTAAATTTTTGTGGAGTTTCCCTTTAAGTGGGCGTAAGAATTGATTGTGCATGCGAAAATCAATTTTCTTCCAGAGTGCACTCTTTTTGCAACTGCGTATGCACAAGTTCTCGCGCATGCGCAGAATGGTATTTTGCCACTTTGTGTCTTTTCTGGGTGTGCGCATGTGCATACTGGTTAGAGTGCATACGTGCAAAACGGCTGTCATTCAAAACGTCCATCTTCTTCACTTTCAACACTACCTCTGCCTTGTGGTAAGTGTGTTGCACGTTTTACTTGAGTGTAATTCGCGTTTATTGGAGTGTATTAACACGCCTCCGTTTAAAGGCCATGTGTTTAACACTGCTAGGCTCTATGTATGTATTTTCAGCTCGGGAGTCGCCAGGTGCCGTATCTAGACACCTCACAAATATTCCAAGGTCAGGTTCAAAGTAATAAAACGATACACCGATTAGTAAGTTCCAAACGATTAGTATTTATTATTACAAATATAATAAATACGCATGCACACGCTAAGGGACTAAGCTACAACTAAACTAAGCGATCAGAATACTTAACTAAACAGGAACAGGCAAGGTCAGGGAGCGAGGCCATCGTTTCGATCTTGGTCTGTAACTTTCAGAGAGTGTGCTGGTCGCTGGGGGTCTAGTGGGGCTGGTTCGCGTAGCGAGCGTCGTATTGTCACTTACGGTTCGGCGGCTGTTGCTCAACGGCTGGAGTCAGGATACAAGTCGAAGTTCTTGGTCGAAGTCAAAGCCGGAGCACGAAAACAACAGACAGGACCATGTGTGGGGGTCTATCTTTATAGGGCCCCAATGTCCGTGCCTTTTTTGGGGCGGGCTTTCACCTTCAGGTATCGATTGGATCAGATCCTAATCGATATCTTTTGAATTCCCCCAATGTGAGGGTCTCTCCTCGATGGAGGGGGCGGTCTCTATGGTGGATACTTCTGGTGCCGCTCTGTCTGGACATCCACTTAAAGTATCTATTCAAACCCAAATGTTGCCATTGTGTGTGCCCAGATCTGGATTACCTCATTAATATGCAAAGCGTTTTGCTATTAACACCTTTGGTTTGAGATCTTCCACCTGGCCAGAAACTAGTTTTGCTGCTTGCAAAATGCTAATCAGTCTTTGCAGACTGCTTGTCTTGGCTAAACTGCTTTTTCCCTGCAGTCTTAGCAATTCTCCATCTTGTTAGCCCAGTGTCCATCTTAGGTGGCTACAAAGTGTCCGTGCCATTTTCACGGATTTTGTATTCTAGGTAATGATTCTTTGATTGTTCATGAGCAAGGCATTTTTGTATAGCGATTTCTAATGTTAAATCCTGTTCAATCAGAATTTTTTTTCTGAGGTGCTCATTTATTCCCCAAACTATTTGGTCATGAATCTGAGAATCATGCAGCATTAAAAAATTGCAGGATAGTGCCAGCAGCTTAAGGTCTGTTACAAAGATGTTAAAGGATTCCTCTTTCCCTTGCGGTCTCTTTGCAAAGATGTAGCATTCAAATGTTTCATCTGACTGCTTTACAGTGGCCATCAAATTTTTTAAGGATTGGTTCATACTGTGTCTTGTCTTGACCTTTTGTGTAGTTAAATGAATTGTAGATCGCTATCGAGTGTGGACCAGCCATAATCAGTAAAAGAGCTATTTTTTCGAGCATCTGTCGCATTTGTTAAGTCAGACGCTTCTAAATACAGTTGAATTTGTTGTCTCAACAACCGCCAGTTAACATTAAGGTTACCGGTGATCCGGATGTGTAGAGGAGCTTGTGATCTGTCCATTGTGCCGGGAATCATCGAAGGTTTTGTTCCGAAGGTGATGCTTCTGTTGCCGAATAGCTATCTAATTTTCTCTCTAAACTTAGCAAATTTTACTGGGTAGATTCAGTAGTCACTCCTTGGTACCATGTAAAATTATATTGCAACTCCTAGTAGCATGTTATATTACTTGGTTAAAGTAATATCTGTCGTTACTGGTTGCAGATGATCTTGAAGAATACACGAGTCTTCGATGTAAAGTAAACAAATTTATTAAGTAACGATAAGACTAATAAATGAGTTTGACATTCTCCTGAACTAAATCTAAAAATAAAGTAATGAGAAATAACTGTACAAACTGTATCTGAACTACACATGGTGTCTAGGCTGTGACCTGACTCTGCTACACGACTGCTATCTAACTATTCCTGCATGGAAAGAGAGCAAGAGCCTTTGGGAGCTCAGTTATATAGTGTGAACTGGTGGTGCCCTCTAGTGGTAGTGCCACAGCTAAGTGTTGTGATTAACCCTTTAGTTACGTGTGTGGGCTGAAGATAGAAATAGGAAAGGAACGGTCACTTTGTTCGGCGTTTTCTATAGGCCCCTAAACAGTAACAAGATGTGGTGGAAAAGATTGCAATGCAGATTTTGGATAGGTGCGGTAGTCACAGGGTAGTTGTCATGGGTGACTTTAACTTTCCAAATATTGATTGGAACCACTATAATTCAAATAGTTTGGATGGGGCTGTTTTTATCCAGTGTGTGCAGGAGGGTTTCCTCACACAATATATGGATAGACCGAGAAGAGGCGGGACCACATTGGATTTCGTACTGAGTAATGAACCGGGCCAAGTGTTAGATTTGGTTATGGGTGAGCACTTTGGAGATAGTGACCACAATTCGGTGTCTTTCACTATGGCAATGGAGGGGGATAGGAACATACAGCAGGGCAAGGTTTATAACTGGGGGAAAGGTAATTACAATGCAATTAGGCAAGAATTGGGGAGCATAAGATGGAAACAGGAACTGTCAGGGATAGGCACAATTGAGATGTGGAGCTTGTTCAAGCAGCAAATACTGCGTGTCCTTGTTATGTATGTCCCTGTCAGGCAGGGAGGAAATGGTCGAGTGAGGGAACCATGGTTTACAAAAGTGGTTGAATGTCTTGTCAAGAGGAAGAAGGGGGTTTATGTAAGGATGAGAAAACAAGGTTCAGTTAGGGCACTTGAGGGATACAAGATAGCTAGGAAGGAGCTCAAGAAAGGGCTTAGGAGAGTTAGGAGGAGGCATGGTAGCATTGTGGATAGCACAATTGCTTCACAGCTCCAGAGTCCCAGGTTCGATTCCGGCTTGGATCACTGTCTGTGCGGAGTCTGCACATCCTCTCCGTGTGTGCGTTGGTTTCCTCCGGGTGCTCCGGTTTCCTCCCACAGTCCAAAGATGTGCAGGTTAGGTGGATTGGCCATGATAAATTGCCCTTAGTGTCCAAAATTGCCTTTAGTGTTGGGTGGGGATACTGGTTTATGGGGATAGGGTGGATGTGTTGACCTTGGGTAGGGTGCTCTTTCCAAGAGCCGGTGCAGACTCGATGGGCTGAATGGCCTCCTTCTGCACTGTAAATTCTATGATGATGAGAAGTTCTTGGCGGGTAGGATCAAGGAAAACCCCAAGACTTTTTACACTTATGTAAGGAAGAAAAGAATGACCAAGGTGAAGTTAGGGCCAGTCGAGGACAGTAGTAATGCTGAGGTTGGAAATACAAATCAAGCTGAATTAGTTAATTTTGGTATATGAAAGGACTGATTTGAATGGAGCTGCCCCCTTAAATATTAATGTGTATCTATGCAGACAGATATATTTATGCCAGTGTATTGACCAACAAACTGGATTTGAAAGGTTGGAGGTGCACTAGCTCAAGTCACTGCATCATTTCCTTCAAATGCACCTGCTTCAACTAAATTTAAAACTGTAATCATGGTGTTATATTCTTTCCAGTTCTTTTAACAACAGTGTAAACATACCTGCATCTCTTTTAAACAATGCCCACACTCACACACAGTTTAGCTCCCTGTGTCCCTCTGCTGGCACTGCTCGAATGCACACTGTGGAGCAGAGTGAAGGCAACTTAATGGGAGCATGCAAAAGGTTGTTTGCTGCCACTGAACGGGAACATTTACACATGCTCACTCGGATCCCATTCTGTCTGCCAGAGCATCTGCAGGTTCTTCCATTGCTAACATCATTATTGTGCATGTTATCTGCCGTCTGCTAGTCAACCCCTGATCCCTCAGTCTCTTGCAACGCCCTCAGAGTCCCTTCCTAGGCCCTCACAGTCCCTCCCTGAGCTCTCAGAGTCCCTCCTTGAGTCCTCATAGTCCCTCGCTGAGTCCTAAAAGTCCCCCCTTGAGCCTTCACAGCCCGATGCTCTGCCCCCAATGGGCCGAGTTCCTGATGGCGTGGGACACGTGTTCTCTCAGTTTTTGTGAACCCGGGTATGGCGGCTGCGGACTGTGTCCGACGCCACCAACGTCGGAGGGAAGCCGTGCTGCTGGCCAGTGGAGGGGGGGGGGGGGTGTGCTGGTGGGGGGGGGGGGCTTCAGAGAGGGCTGGGGGACTGGTGAGGGATGGCCAGGGGGTGGTGAGGGTGTGTCCAGGAGGGCACTATCTGGCAAATCGGGTCCATGAGCGACCACGCCATGTTGTACGGCATGACTATTGCAGGTCGTCGTCTTGCGCATGCGCAGCCACTGACGCGGCAATTCTCCAGGCGTTTATATTGGGAAGGCCGTGTGTTTTATGTGGCGTGGCTGTTAGCCCCTCACCTGTCGGTGGATCGGTGCTCGGGCCTTGCCGATTTTTTCGTAATAAAACCAGACACTTCCTCCGGACCATAGCCTTAAAATTGGAGAATCCAGCCCATGGTGTTTAGAACTGGACGCAGTACTCCAGATGAGGTCTAACTTGTGTGTTATACAAGTTCAACATTACCTCCTTACTGTTGTATCCAGTGCCTTAATAATAAACCTAATGCAGTCCTGTGTTGGGCATGCAAGAAATGTGGCCTGCCCATCGCAGCAGGTCGAGCCTCTAACTAGGGATATTGGCCAGGAGAGAACGCTCGTGTTGGTATGCCTATTTGCAGGATTTTGCAGAGGCAGCGTTGGTGATATCTCTCCAGGGAATTGAGATGTCTGCCACACATTCTCCATGTTTTTGATGCATACAGGAGGACAGCGACTATGGCTGCTATGTAGACCTTGGTGCTGAATTTGAGGTCTCGGTCTTCGAACACTCTGTTTCTCAGACGTCCAAAGACATCACTGGGGCATTGGAGTCGATGTTGGATTTCGTCCTCAATGTCTGCTTGCAATGAGAGAGGTTCCCGAGGTATCGGAAATTATTCACATTGTTCAAGGGCTCACTGATGTTGGGGGACAGTTTTGTGTGGCAGGAGCGGGCTGGTAGAAAACATTTGTATTCCCGATATTTAGTCTGAGGCCCATTATCTCATATGCCTCGGTGAATGCATCGACAATGGTTTGTAGCTCGGCCTCTGAATGTGTGCACGGTTCCGTCTGCGCACTGCAGCTCACTGACGGAGGATGGGGTGGTCTTGGTTCTGGCCTGGAGGCATCGGATGTTGAACAGTTTCACACTTGTCTGGTAGGTTAGCTTCACTCCAGCTGGGAGCTTCAGGGTGATGGGGTGGTGTGCTGATGCGAGGAAGATTGAGAAGAGCGTTGGTGCAATGATGCAGCCCTGCTTGACCCAGATTGCACACATATTGGGTCTGTGGTGGTTCCGTTGGTGAGGATCACGGCTTGCATGTCATCCTGGAGCAGGTGGAGAATGGTGACGAATTTCTGCGGCATCCGAATTTGAGGAAAATGCTCCACAGTCCCTCATGATTGACAGAGTGAGATCGAAGAGGATAATGTTGCTCCCTGCACTTTTCCTGGATTTGTCGCGTGCTGTTGATCATATCCATTGAACCTCTTGATGGACGGAAGCTGCACTGGGACTCAGGGAGGAACTCTTCAGCCATTGGAAGAGTCAGTTGAGGAGGATTCTCGTGAAGACCTTTCCCGTGGCAGAAAGTAGGGAAATCCCTCTGTAATTTCTGTCAAACCTGACTCCTTTCTTGAAGATGGTCACAATTAAGGCTCTGAGGTCTCTGAGATCACCCGGCATGCTCTCTTCCTTCCAGACAACAGTGAAGAGGTAGTGGATTCTTGTCAAGAGTGCATCTCTTCCGCATTTTAGTACTTCTGAGGGGATTCCATCCGCACCAGAGCTCTTGTTGTTTTTCAGCTGTCGGATGGCTTTTTTGACTTCACAATGAGCTGGTGCTGAGCTGAGAAGGTGGCGGCTATTGTGTTGCGGGATCGTGTTGAGGACGCTTGTGTCAAAGGCTGTGTACTGGTTGAGGTGGACCTCGTTTTGCTCTCTCCAGCGGGCATTAACAGCCTCTCTGTCTTTGTTGAGCGCCCCTCTGTTTTTGGCTCCCAGTGGGGTGGGCCCTGGGATCTCGGACCGTGGATGGTTTTGATTGTGCTGAAGAAGCCGCGCACATCATAGTTGTCGGCGAGTTGCTGAGTCTCCTGCGCTCTTTCCACCCTCCATTTGTTCTTTAGGTCAGGAGTTCTTTGTTGCACCTCGGCCTTCAGTTGCCAGTCGGCTTGTTTCCTCTCACTCGCGTTTTGGTGGAGCTGCCAGTTCAGGAATGCCTTGGGCTCACGGTCAAGGAGATCCTGGATCTCCTGATCGTTCTCACTGGATCAGTCTTGGTGTTTCCTGGCCGAGAGCCTGAGCGTCTCCTCGCAGGTGCTGACTAGCGTGGCTTTTAAGGCGGACTAAGTGCTGTGGATATTCTGCAGCTATGGCTCATTGGTTGTTGCCAGGTTAGCTGTGAGGCGCTGGCTGAGTAGCTCTTTCTTCTCTGGAACTTTGAGTCCAGCAACATTGAGTCTCCTGCGGCAGAGTTTCTTCTGCCTGTGTTGGTTTGGGGCTAGGGTGTTGGAGATGGTAGAGTGGATTAGTCAGTGGTCAGTCTCAGCAGTCGTCAGTTCCAATCATGGCGGGAGTGATGCAGACGTTTTTGTGGTCCCTTGCTCAGCTAATGATAGTCTATTAGGTACCAGTGCTTGGAGTGGGGATGTTGCCATGAGGTTTTCTGCTTGTCCCTCTGGCGGAACAGGATGTCTGTGATGACCAGGTCACGTTCTAAACATTTTGTCAGGAGGAGGACTCCGTTGGCGTTTGTTTTCCCCACGCCTTCCCTGCCTAATACGCCTTTCCTATGGCTTGCGTCCTTCCTGACTCTAGCATTGAAGTCATGGAGAAGAATCAGCTTGTCTCCCTTTGGGATACGGACAGCAATTAATAGAGGCTGGAGTAGAATGCTTCTTTTGTCTCCTCTGTTGTATCTAAGGTTGGGCGTAGGCACTGAGGGCTGTGATGTGCTGTTTCTGGGCCAGTTTTAGCAGCAGGGTCATGAGTCATTCGCTCACCCCGCAGGGGGAGGTTCGTTGAGAAGTCCGATCAACCCGTTTTTAACGGCGAAGTCGGCACCGTAGGGACAGCGTTCTTCTTCTGGTTTCCAGAAGATGTATCCGCCACCTTGTTCTTTAAGCCGGCCTTCTCCTGCCTGGGCAGCGATGTCAATCGTGTTGCTTCAGAGCTCCATGGCTATACTGCGTACAGGAAACGTACTGCGTGCAGTTCTGGTCACCACCTTATAGGAAGGATGTGGAAGCTTTGGAAAGGGTTCAGAGGAGATTTACTAGGATGTTGCCTGGTATGGAGGGAAGGTCTTACGAGGAAAGGCTCAGGGAATTGAGGTTGTTTTCGTTAGAGAGGATAAGGCTGAGAGGTGACTTAATAGAGACATATAAGATAGTCAGAGGGTTAGATAGGGTGGACAGTGAGAGTCTTTTTCCTCGGATGGTGATGACCAACACGAGGGGACATAGCTTTAAATTGAAGGGTGATAGATATAGGACAGATATCAGAGGCAGTTTCTTTACTCAGAGAGTAGTAGGGGTGTGGAACGCCCTGCCTGCAACAGTAGTAGACTCGCCAACTTTAAGGGCATTTAAGTGGTCACTGGATAGACATATGGATGAAAATGGAATAGTGTAGGTCAGATAGGCTTCAGATGGTTTCACAGGTCGGCGCAACATCGAGGGCCGAAGGGCCCGTACTGCGCTGTAGTGTTCTATGTTCTATGTTCTATGTTCTATGATGGCGGTGCAACATTCAAGTCTGTTGCTATTGGGGCAGTCCATGAGGGTCCTGATATTCCATCTTCCAAAATTCATCTGGGTGGGTGGGATGGGGTTTGGACGGATGATGACTGTGCGTGGATTCTTTTAACATGGGGTAGTCATTGCACACCAACTATCGCACGATCCCAGTAGAGCGAGGTCTTGGACCAGTGCAGAGAAATCTGAGATGACTGGAGATCAGGCTTAGCTATAGGATGGGGATGAATACACACTCATCCAATCATCTACCTGCCAGTCAGTGATGTCACATTTAAAGCATGATGTAATTTCATTTTGATTCTCCCTCATACCTTTCAGTCTTACTCCTGCTTGCACTGCCCCTCTCGTCTGTTATTGCTCCTCTCGCCACACCGCCGCTGCTCCTCTTACTCCTGCTTGCACTGCCCCTCCCGCTCTGTTGTTGCTCCTCTCGCCATGCCGCTGCTCCTTTCGCCAAACCACAGCTCCTCTCGGTCCTCTGGTGCTCCTCTTACCCCTGTTTGTGCTGCTCCTCTCCCCAGACTGCTTCCTTTCTCCCCACGTCACTTTCTGAGTCCTGACATCATCCCAGGAGCTCGGACTCTGGATTTGGTGAGGGTATGCTGCGCTCCTCCTTTTGAAGTTTTGCGCCGATGCTCCACCCTCCAAGTTCACTCCCTGAAGTCTTACCCTGTGTCTCCGCCGCTCTCCTTGTGGTATTATCGTAACTATCAGCACAGCAATGGTTAATGTAGTGGCGAGAGTAGCCACTAGAGGGAGCTACAGTTACAACTATATAAGGCAATGATGCTAAGCCTTGTGGGGGAGAGTGTATGCAGGAGTTAGCCAGTGAAGGTTATAAGAGCAGATAGTGTGACTGCAGATCATAGCTTAAACCAGCAGTGAGATTAGCAGTAGATAAGTGTAGTTTAGATGTTATTAATTAACTGTGTATTCTTAAGGAGTACGTGTCAAATCTAAGTTGGTACTGTTAATAAGTTTATAGCTTTGTTTAAGTTAAAGCTATTTTGTGCTCTTTGGATTGGATTTATTTATTGTCATGTGTACCAAGATACAGTGAAAAGTACTTTTCTGCGAGCAGCTCAAACACATTATTTAGTACATGAAAATAAAATAAAATAAAAAGAAAATACAAAATAGGGCAACACAAGGTCCACAATGTAAATACATAGACACCAGCAACGAGTGAACCATACAGGAGTGTCGGATTAATCAGGTCAGCCCATAAGAGGGTCGTTTAGGAGTCTGGTAACAGCGGGGAAGAAGCTGTTTTTGAGTCTGTTCATGCGTGCCCTCAGGCTTTTGTGTCTCCTGCCCGATGGAAGAAGTTGGAAATATGAGTAAGCCGGGTGGGAGAGCTCTTTGTGAACACTATGCCAACCATTCTGAAATAAGAAACACGAAGAACACCACGTGGTGCCAGGAGTCTATTTATTTACAGAAACAACAGTTAGATTAGGAAAGAATAGCATTAGGAGACTGAAGAAGCAATCCAGAAGCTACAGAACTCAGAACAAATCTACGACGAAGACTAACTAGAAGATGGAAGGTCTCAAGAAGCCTGACCACTGCAGGAGATATGGTAAACTATGCCAGAACTGTGCTTTCTTTAAACAGCAGTTTGAAGTTTTCCTTTTTGTCTCCATGCTTGAAAATGCCTCAGACCAAAGGAAAATAGCGCTCCTATTATATGTGGCTGGACCGCAAGCATTATAACTTTATAATTTGTTTGAATTCTGTGTAGATGAAGGTAAAAATAAATGCAAGATGGTGCTACAGAAATTAACGATCCTGTAAAGATTCTATGAGCGCTACTTGTTAAGAAAACAGCTGCAGTTAAAGGGAGCCAGTAGATTCCTTCATCACAGCTCTATAGTTGCGAGTGCAGTCCTTTAATTTTTCCTCAGCCTCCGATTCTATGCTGCGTTATTAAGTTGCGATTGAGGTAAATGATGAACGTTTGCATGAGAAAATGCTAAATTGACCGGTTTTACAGCATGAATTGCGATTAATATGTGCAAGGCCAGTGAACAGGCATCGAGTAAATATGACGAGTTCATGGCAAAAGAAAAGAACGCAAAATCGGGAAACATGGGTGATGCCATTAATGCTGTGTCACAGCAAAGAAAACTGTGTAAAATGGCCGGTGGCCATTTTGAAACTGACGCCACGAGTGTGATGACATGCACACATTGTGTACACACAGTGAAAAAAACAAAATATGTTCCAATTGTTGCAACTGAACCACTCTGCTGCAGTGTCATTTATCAGCATCTGTTCCAGTAACCAAATTTAGAAAGTCCAAAAGTGATTTCTGACAAATCCAAAGTGTGCAGAATGAAGAGAGAAAATCCAGTATCATAATAGATAGGGGGGATTGCTCGCCATATTTACTTTCAGATACTTTCATGATAGAAGCTATCACTAGGATTGATACACTGGATCGAAATGAAAGACCTCGAAGATGATTAAGGAGAGGACTGTCTCATTAGAAATAAATGGAAAAGTAATACCATTTAAAATTGTCCAAAGAAGTGCGGGTTAGGTGGATTGGCCATGCTAAATTGCCCGTAGTGTCCTAAAAAGTAAGGTTAAGGGGGGTTGTTGTGTTACGGTGGATACGTGGGTTTGTGTAGGGTGATCATTGCTCGGCACAACATCGAGGGCTGAAGGGCCTGTTCTGTGCTGTACTGTTCTATGTTCTAAAATTGACAAAGGAACGTACACAAAAATTACCACCGGCCGATCTTTAAAGCAAGCTTTTGACAAACCACTAATAAAGCAACCCACTTGTAGGCTCGAAGATAATAATGGTAACATGATAGTCTCAAGAGGGTCCTGTTGTCTTGTTGTTAAGAATGGGAACATCGAGATACCCATCGACTTTGAGGTGGTAGAGAGTGAGAAATCATCATTAATAGGAGTGGATGCTCAAGAGGGTCCTGCTGGCTTGTTGTTAAAAATGGGAACATCGAGATACCCATTGACTTCGAGATGGTAGAGAGTGAGAAATAATTATTAATTGGAGTGGATGCTTGTGAAAGATTGTAGCTAGTTGAGAGGATTCACTCAACCGGTACTTCAGCTGGCAGAGATGAAGAGTCAACAGAAGACTTAGATGTTGTGGACAACCTCTCCAAAGCCACTGCTTATGCTGACACATCAGAATCCATGGCAACCACTGATGTTGAAACATCAGAACCCAAGATAGACCAAGTAGTGGAATCTCAAGTCTGTTTCTTTTCCGAGATACTACCAGTGTCTGACCGCAAAATATAGACACAGTTGAAACTGAAAAGGATTTGATGGTTTCTTGCTCAAGGAAGATAGGGTAATGATTCCTGCCCATTTCCGTTTAGGGATTCTGCAGCAGATTCATGAGGGTCATCAAGGCATCGAAAAGTGTCATAGGAGAGCTAGACAGTCGGTGTATTGGCCGGGAATAAAAAGAGATATTTGTCAATATGTTCAAGCATGTACAGTTTGTCAGATGCATCAGCCAGCACAGAGCAAAGAAAGCACCTGCAACGGATGGAAATCAAAACCAATCCATGGAGCAAAGTGGGCATGGACTTATTCTACTTCCAGGGTCATGACTATCTGATAGGAATGGACTATTACTCCAACTTTCCAGAGGTGATGATGCTGAATGATTTGATTTTCAGATCAGTGATAAACGTAACAAAATCAATTTTTGCACACCATGGGATATCTCTTAACGTTGTCTCTGACAATAGTCTGTGTTTCTCGAGTTGGGAGTGAACACAGTTTGCAGAGCAATACAATTTCAATCATATTACATCCAGCCCATGTTATCCTCAGTCAAATGGAAAAACAGAGAAAGGAGTAGGGATGATAAAGACGTTATTCTGCAAAGCGAGTGATGATGGTCAAGACATATCGTTGGCATTGTTAGCGTACAGAGCGACACCATTGTTAACTTGTCTATCACCTGCTCAGATGTTAATGGGTAGATGACTGAGAACCACATTACCTGAGATAACCATTCTTGAAATGGACAATAAAGAAATACATTAACATATCACAGCAACGAAAAAGAAGCAAAAAGAGGACTATGATAAACAAACTAAACCTCTGTCTGAACTTCGAGAGGATGACTTTGTACGAATTCAGAATCCAGAAGGAGGGTGGCACCAGATTGCAAAAGTTCTGAAACATGTAGCGCCAAGGTCATACTTAGTCAAAACAGAACAGGGGTCGCTGTTCAGGAGAAACAGATGAACATTGCTGCGTATCAAGCATAACGTTCAGCCTCAGCTTCAAAATGTTATCGCGCTTGATAACATATTCAAGGACATTGTCTTTCCAAATCCTTACTTAGCACAGACACAGCAAGAATACCTTGAACATTCCATTAAGAAGATCTACAAGAACAAGAAGACCGGCAGAGAGACTTAATTTGTGATGACTGTATAATGATATTCTTACTCAGCTAATTGATATAACAGCTATTTATGAATTAACGTACAGGATTATAGTGAGTTTATGATAGATACTTGCTAATAGTCAGAGTTACACTAGAAATACAATGGTTACAGAAAATATCACAACCAATGTTATAATAATTTTCTTTTACAAAGAAAGGGGGATGTGGTATTATCATAACTATCAGCACTGCAAGGGTTAATGTAGTGTTGAGAGTAGCCACTAGAGGGAGCTACAGTTACAACTATATAAGGCAGTGATGCTAAGCCTTGTGGGAGAGTGTATGCAGTAGTTAGCTAGTGAAGAGTCAGAATTGCAGATAGTGTGACTGCAGATCATAGTTTAAACCAGCAGTGAGATTAGCTGTAGATGAGTGTAGTTTAGATGTTATTAATCAACTGTGTATTCGTAAGGAGTACGTGTCGAATCCAAGTTGGTAGAGTTAATAATTTTATAGCTTTAAGTTAAAGCTATTTGTGGTCTTTGTGAAAACTATGCCAACCATCCTGAAATAAGCAACACAAAGAACACCACACTCCTCACACTCTTTTATCCTGTGTGTTCGCCACTCTCTTTGTGCTCTTTAATCCTGTGTTCCTGCCACTTCCCTCATGCTCTTTTATCCTGTCTCTCCGCCGCTCTCCTCACGCTCTTTTACCCTGTGTCTTCACCACTTTCCTTATGTTCTTTTACCCTGTGTCTTCACCGCTCTCCTCATGCTCTTTTATCCTGTGTCACCACCGCTCTCCTCGTGCTCTTCTACCCTGTCTCTCCACCGCTCTCCTCACGCTCTTTTACCGTGTCTCCACTGCTTTCCTTATGTTCTTTTACCCAGTCTCTTCACCGCTCTCCTCGTGCTCTTTTATCCTGTGTCACCACCGCTCTCCTCATGCTCTTTTATCCTGTGTCACCACCGCTCTCCTCGTGCTCTTTTACCCTGTCGCTCCGCCGCTCTCCTAATGCTCTTTTACCCTGTCTCTCCGCCGCTCTCCTCATGCTCTTTTACCGTGTCTCCACTGCTTTCCTTATGTTCTTTTATCCTGTGTCTTCACCGCTCTCCTCGTGCTCTTTTATCCTGTGTCACCACCGCTCTCCTCATGCTCTTTTATCCTGTGTCACCACCGCTCTCCTCGTGCTCTTTTATCCTGTGTCACCACCGCTCTCCTCGTGCTCTTTTACCCTGTCTCTCTGCTGCTCTCCTCACGCTCTTTTACCGTGTCTCCACCACTTTCCTTATGTTCTTTTATCCTGTGTCACCACCGCTCTCCTCGTGCTCTTTTATCCTGTGTCACCACCGCTCTCCTCGTGCTCTTTTACCCTGTGTCACCACCGCTCTCCTCGTGCTCTTTTATCCTGTGTCACCACCGCTCTCCTCGTGCTCTTTTATCCTGTGTCACCAACGCTCTCCTCGTGCTCTTTTATCCTGTGTCACCAACGCTCTCCTCGTGCTCTTTTATCCTGTGTCACCACCGCTCTCCTCATGCTCTTTTACCCTGTGTCACCACCGCTCACCTCGTGCTCTTTTATCCTGTGTCACCACCGCTCTCCTCGTGCTCTTTTATCCTGTGTCACCACCGCTCTCCTCGTGCTCTTTTATCCTGTGTCACCACCGCTCTCCTCGTGCTCTTTTATCCTGTGTCACCACCGCTCTCCTCATGCTCTTTTATCCTGTGTCACCACCGCTCCCCTCGTGCTCTTTTATCCTGTGTCACCACCGCTCTCCTCGTGCTCTTTTATCCTGTGTCACCACCGCTCTCCTCATGCTCTTTTATCCTGTGTCACCACCGCTCTCCTCGTGCTCTTTTACCCTGTCTCTCTGCTGCTCTCCTCACGCTCTTTTACCGTGTCTCCACCACTTTCCTTATGTTCTTTTACCCTTATCTCTTCACCGCTCTCCTCGTGCTCTTTTATCCTGTGTCACCACCGCTCTCTTCGTGCTCTTTTATCCTGTGTCACCACCGCTCTCCTCGTGCTCTTTTACCCTGTCTCTCCGCCGCTCTCCTCATGCTCTTTTATCCTGTGTCACCACCGCTCTCCTCGTGCTCTTTTACCCTGTGTCACCACCGCTCTCCTCGTGCTCTTTTATCCTGTGTCACCACCGCTCTCCTCGTGCTCTTTTACCCTGTGTCTTCACCGCTCTCCTCGTGCTCTTTTATCCTGTGTCACCACCGCTCTCCTCGTGCTCTTTTATCCTGTGTCACCAACGCTCTCCTCGTGCTCTTTTATCCTGTGTCACCACCGCTCTCCTCGTGCTCTTTTATCCTGTGTCACCACCGCTCTCCTCGTGCTCTTTTACCCTGTGTCTTCACCGCTCTCCTCGTGCTCTTTTATCCTGTGTCACCACCGCTCTCCTCGTGCTCTTTTATCCTGTGTCACCACCGCTCTCCTCGTGCTCTTTTACCCTGTGTCACCACCGCTCTCTTCGTGCTCTTTTATCCTGTGTCACCACCGCTCTCCTCGTGCTCTTTTATCCTGTGTCACCACCGCTCTCCTCGTGCTCTTTTATCCTGTGTCACCACCGCTCTCCTCGTGCTCTTTTATCCTGTGTCACCACCGCTCTCCTCGTGCTGTTTTACCCTGTCTCTCTGCTGCTCTCCTCACGCTCTTTTACCGTGTCTCCACCACTTTCCTTATGTTCTTTTATCCTGTGTCACCACCGCTCTCCTCGTGCTCTTTTATCCTGTGTCACCACCGCTCTCCTCGTGCTCTTTTACCCTGTGTCACCACCGCTCTCCTCGTGCTCTTTTATCCTGTGTCACCACCGCTCTCCTCGTGCTCTTTTATCCTGTGTCACCAACGCTCTCCTCGTGCTCTTTTATCCTGTGTCACCAACGCTCTCCTCGTGCTCTTTTATCCTGTGTCACCACCGCTCTCCTCATGCTCTTTTACCCTGTGTCACCACCGCTCACCTCGTGCTCTTTTATCCTGTGTCACCACCGCTCTCCTCGTGCTCTTTTATCCTGTGTCACCACCGCTCTCCTCGTGCTCTTTTATCCTGTGTCACCACCGCTCTCCTCGTGCTCTTTTATCCTGTGTCACCACCGCTCTCCTCATGCTCTTTTATCCTGTGTCACCACCGCTCCCCTCGTGCTCTTTTATCCTGTGTCACCACCGCTCTCCTCGTGCTCTTTTATCCTGTGTCACCACCGCTCTCCTCATGCTCTTTTATCCTGTGTCACCACCGCTCTCCTCGTGCTCTTTTACCCTGTCTCTCTGCTGCTCTCCTCACGCTCTTTTACCGTGTCTCCACCACTTTCCTTATGTTCTTTTACCCTTATCTCTTCACCGCTCTCCTCGTGCTCTTTTATCCTGTGTCACCACCGCTCTCTTCGTGCTCTTTTATCCTGTGTCACCACCGCTCTCCTCGTGCTCTTTTACCCTGTCTCTCCGCCGCTCTCCTCATGCTCTTTTATCCTGTGTCACCACCGCTCTCCTCGTGCTCTTTTACCCTGTGTCACCACCGCTCTCCTCGTGCTCTTTTATCCTGTGTCACCACCGCTCTCCTCGTGCTCTTTTACCCTGTGTCTTCACCGCTCTCCTCGTGCTCTTTTATCCTGTGTCACCACCGCTCTCCTCGTGCTCTTTTATCCTGTGTCACCAACGCTCTCCTCGTGCTCTTTTATCCTGTGTCACCACCGCTCTCCTCGTGCTCTTTTATCCTGTGTCACCACCGCTCTCCTCGTGCTCTTTTACCCTGTGTCTTCACCGCTCTCCTCGTGCTCTTTTATCCTGTGTCACCACCGCTCTCCTCGTGCTCTTTTATCCTGTGTCACCACCGCTCTCCTCGTGCTCTTTTACCCTGTGTCACCACCGCTCTCTTCGTGCTCTTTTATCCTGTGTCACCACCGCTCTCCTCATGCTCTTTTATCCTGTGTCACCACCGCTCTCCTCGTGCTCTTTTATCCTGTGTCACCACCGCTCTCCTCGTGCTCTTTTATCCTGTGTCACCACCGCTCTCCTCGTGCTGTTTTATCCTGTGTCACCACCGCTCTCCTCGTGCTCTTTTACCCTGTCTCTCTGCTGCTCTCCTCACGCTCTTTTACCGTGTCTCCACCACTTTCCTTATGTTCTTTTACCCTGTGTCTTCACCGCTCTCCTCGTGCTCTTTTACCCTGTGTCTTCACCGCTCTCCTCGTGCTCTTTTATCCTGTGTCACCACCGCTCTCCTCGTGCTCTTTTATCCTGTGTCACCAACGCTCTCCTCGTGCTCTTTTATCCTGTGTCACCACCGCTCTCCTCGTGCTCTTTTATCCTGTGTCACCACCGCTCTCCTCGTGCTCTTTTATCCTGTGTCACCAACGCTCTCCTCGTGCTCTTTTACCCTGTGTCACCACCGCTCTCCTCGTGCTCTTTTATCCTGTGTCACCACCGCTCTCCTCGTGCTCTTTTATCCTGTGTCACCAACGCTCTCCTCGTGCTCTTTTACCCTGTGTCTTCACCGCTCTCCTCGTGCTCTTTTATCCTGTGTCACCACCGCTCACCTCGTGCTCTTTTATCCTGTGTCACCACCGCTCTCCTCATGCTCTTTTATCCTGTGTCACCACCGCTCTCCTCGTGCTCTTTTATCCTGTGTCACCACTGCTCTCCTCGTGCTCTTTTATCCTGTGTCACCACCGCTCTCCTTGTGCTCTTTTATCCTGTGTCACCACCGCTCTCCTCGTGCTCTTTTAGCCTGTGTCACCACCGCTCTCCTTGTGCTCTTTTAGCCTGTGTCACCACCGCTCTCCTCGTGCTCTTTTAGCCTGTGTCACCACCGCTCTCCGTGTGCTCTTTTATCCTGTGTCACCACCGCTCTCCTCATGCTCTTTTATCCTGTGTCACCACCGCTCTCCTCGTGCTCTTTTATCCTGTGTCACCACCGCTCTCCTCGTGCTCTTTTACCCTGTCTCTCTGCTGCTCTCCTCACGCTCTTTTACCGTGTCTCCACCACTTTCCTTATGTTCTTTTACCCTGTGTCTTCACCGCTCTCCTCGTGCTCTTTTATCCTGTGTCACCACCGCTCTCCTCGTGCTCTTTTACCCTGTCTCTCCGCCGCTCTCCTCATGCTCTTTTATCCTGTGTCACCACCGCTCTCCTCGTGCTCTTTTATCCTGTGTCACCAACGCTCTCCTCGTGCTCTTTTATCCTGTGTCACCAACGCTCTCCTCGTGTTCTTTTATCCTGTGTCACCACCGCTCTCCTCGTGCTCTTTTACCCTGTGTCACCACCGCTCACCTCGTGCTCTTTTATCCTGTGTCACCACCGCTCTCCTCGTGCTCTTTTATCCTGTGTCACCACCGCTCTCCTCGTGCTCTTTTATCCTGTGTCACCACCGCTCTCCTCGTGCTCTTTTATCCTGTGTCACCACCGCTCTCCTCGTGCTCTTTTATCCTGTGTCACCACCGCTCTCCTCATGCTCTTTTATCCTGTGTCACCACCGCTCTCCTCGTGCTCTTTTAGCCTGTGTCTCCGCCGCTCTCCTCGTGCTCTTTTATCCTGTGTCACCACCGCTCTCCTCGTGCTCTTTTACCCTGTCTCTCTGCTGCTCTCCTCACGCTCTTTTACCGTGTCTCCACCACTTTCCTTATGTTCTTTTACCCTTATCTCTTCACCGCTCTCCTCGTGCTCTTTTATCCTGTGTCACCACCGCTCTCCTCGTGCTCTTTTATCCTGTGTCACCACCGCTCTCCTCGTGCTCTTTTACCCTGTCTCTCCGCCGCTCTCCTCATGCTCTTTTATCCTGTGTCACCACCGCTCTCCTCGTGCTCTTTTATCCTGTGTCACCACCGCTCTCCTCGTGCTCTTTTACCCCTGTGTCTTCACCGCTCTCCTCGTGCTCTTTTATCCTGTGTCACCACCGCTCTCCTCGTGCTCTTTTATCCTGTGTCACCAACGCTCTCCTCGTGCTCTTTTATCCTGTGTCACCACCGCTCTCCTCGTGCTCTTTTATCCTGTGTCACCACCGCTCTCCTCGTGCTCTTTTACCCTGTGTCTTCACCGCTCTCCTCGTGCTCTTTTATCCTGTGTCACCACCGCTCTCCTCGTGCTCTTTTATCCTGTGTCACCACCGCTCTCCTCGTGCTCTTTTACCCTGTGTCACCACCGCTCTCCTCGTGCTCTTTTATCCTGTGTCACCACCGCTCTCCTCGTGCTCTTTTATCCTGTGTCACCACCGCTCTCCTCGTGCTCTTTTATCCTGTGTCACCACCGCTCTCCTCGTGCTCTTTTACCCTGTCTCTCTGCTGCTCTCCTCACGCTCTTTTACCGTGTCTCCACCACTTTCCTTATGTTCTTTTACCCTGTGTCTTCACCGCTCTCCTCGTGCTCTTTTATCCTGTGTCACCACCGCTCTCCTCGTGCTCTTTTATCCTGTGTCACCACCGCTCTCCTCGTGCTCTTTTATCCTGTGTCACCACCGCTCTCCTCGTGCTCTTTTACCCTGTGTCTTCACCGCTCTCCTCGTGCTCTTTTATCCTGTGTCACCACCGCTCTCCTCGTGCTCTTTTATCCTGTGTCACCAACGCTCTCCTCGTGCTCTTTTATCCTGTGTCACCACCGCTCTCCTCGTGCTCTTTTATCCTGTGTCACCACCGCTCTCCTCGTGCTCTTTTATCCTGTGTCACCAACGCTCTCCTCGTGCTCTTTTACCCTGTGTCACCACCGCTCTCCTCGTGCTCTTTTATCCTGTGTCACCACCGCTCTCCTCGTGCTCTTTTATCCTGTGTCACCACCGCTCTCCTCGTGCTCTTTTATCCTGTGTCACCACCGCTCTCCTCGTGCTCTTTTATCCTGTGTCACCACCGCTCTCCTCGTGCTGTTTTATCCTGTGTCACCACCGCTCTCCTCGTGCTCTTTTATCCTGTGTCACCACCGCTCTCCTCGTGCTCTTTTATCCTGTGTCACCACCGCTCTCCTCGTGCTCTTTTATCCTGTGTCACCACCGCTCTCTTCGTGCTCTTTTATCCTGTGTCACCACCGCTCTCCTCGTGCTCTTTTATCCTGTGTCACCACCGCTCTCCTCGTGCTCTTTTATCCTGTGTCACCACCGCTCTCCTCGTGCTCTTTTATCCTGTGTCACCACTGCTCTCCTCGTGCTCTTTTATCCTGTGTCACCACCGCTCTCCTTGTGCTCTTTTATCCTGTGTCACCACCGCTCTCCTCGTGCTCTTTGAGCCTGTGTCACCACCGCTCTCCTTGTGCTCTTTTAGCCTGTGTCACCACCGCTCTCCTCGTGCTCTTTTAGCCTGTGTCACCACCACTCTCCGTGTGCTCTTTTATCCTGTGTCACCACCGCTCTCCTTGTGCTCTTTTATCCTGTATCACCACCGCTCTCCTCGTGCTCTTTTAGCCTGTGTCTCCGCCGCTCTCCTCGTGCTCTTTTATCCTGTGTCACCACCGCTCTCCTCGTGCTCTTTTATCCTGTGTCACCACCGCTCTCCTCGTGCTCTTTTATCCTGTGTCACCACTGCTCTCCTCGTGCTCTTTTATCCTGTCTCTCCGCCGCTCTCCTCGTGCTCTTTTATCCTGTCTCTCCGCCGCTCTCCTCGTGCTCTTTTACCCTGTGTCTCCGCCGCTCTCCTCGTGCTCTTTTACCCTGTGTCTCCGCCGCTCTCCTCGTGCTCTTTTATCCTGTGTCACCACCGCTCTCCTCATGCTCTTTTACCCTGTCTCTCCGCCGCACTCCTCATGCTCTTTTAGCCTGTGTCACCGCCGCTCTCCTCATGCTCTTTTATCCTGTGTCACCACCGCTCTCCTCGTGCTCTTTTACCCTGTGTCTCCGCCGCTCTCCTCGTGCTCTTTTACCCTGTGTCTCCGCCGCTCTCCTCGTGCTCTTTTATCCTGTGTCACCACCGCTCTCCTCGTGCTCTTTTACCCTGTGTCACCACCGCTCTCCTCGTGCTCTTTTAGCCTGTGTCTCCGCCGCTCTCCTCGTGCTCTTTTACCCTGTGTCTCCGCCGCTCTCCTGATGCTAATTGACCAGGTACCGCAAAAAGGATGGTTAACAAAATTGAGGCACATGGAATAGGAGGGTCAGTGTCAACTTGGATTTTTTTAAAAATAGGCTCAAGAAACAAACCAGCAAGTTGCAGTAAATAGTTGTTTTCCAGATGGCAAATGGTAGACAGAAGTATTCCCTATGTTGATACACCTGTACACAGTTTTGTATATAGTTAGTAATGCGACCTCCAACCAGTTGGTGACGTCAGACATACATCACATGACCGGAAATACCTGCCAGTTGGTAGTAAGACATACATCAGGATAGTCGCACTTAAAGCTCCAGGAGTGTTTACCAAATTTATTTAGTAACTTTGTATAGTAATCTGTTAGTTATCCTTCTACATGTTTGCGAATAAATCATCATTAAACAACTAGATGTTCTGTGCACATCGTTACAATGATGGGATCACAGAACACAATATTTCCCAAGGGTTAATGCCAGGGGCACTGCTTTTTGATAGATATAAATGACTTGGATACTGGAATTAACAGTCGTCTTTCAAAGTTTGCTGATGGTATCAAACTTAGAGATGTGGCAAAGTGTGAGGGTGAAACAGATACATTGCAACGGGACATAGACAGGTTGGGAGAATGGGCAGACAAGTGAGAGAATGGAATTCAATACAGAGAAGTGTGAGGTGATGCATTTTGACAGAAGGGATAGTGAGAGGCAATATTGATTTTACAGCTCAGTTCTAAAGCATGCACAGGAAGACAAGCATAATATTCACTGGGCATTTGTCCACTAAGCAAAGGTCTGAACTATTAAAATAAATATTTTAATTTTAATACCTATGAGATACCCTCAATTACGACTCAGGAGAGAAGATTGGTAATTCAAAAGTTTAAATTACCAGAGAACCGGACAGCTGCCGAGAAGTGTGCTCACAGCATGCTGCCCACTGAACATAACCTTATATACAGTTCCCTGGGGGCGGAGCCGGAGGCGGAGTCCCCCAGGGTTCCAAACCCGGTCTTAAAGGGGCCATCGCATTAAAGGTACAGTTATACAGTTATCATTCATCACAACCTAAACCTCTTTGCTTCTCTACTTCACTTTCCTCTTCGAAGATATTTCCTGAAACCCATCTCCATGACCAAGCTTTTGGTCACCTGGATTATCACCTTTGTGGTTCTGTAAGTTTTTGCTTTATTGCAAAGTATTTTGGGGTGTGATGCGCGATCAATAACTACTGAAACGATGTAGTCTGAATTGAAGGCTTTAATTAACAAGATGTTTCCCCAGCAGCTCAAGTACAGAAAGAAGGCCGGCTGCTGGGAAACATGGGTTCTTATACCCCGCCTCACTGGGCGGAGCTACCTTATATTCCGACCCATGAAATGCAAACACTTGGGCCAATGAGCAGCGAGCCTTCTCCACCAATGGTAGCTCACACTCCCAGGTACCGTAGTACCTCTAGTCATACTACCACATTCACCCTTGTTGAGAAAGAACCGGGGGGGGGGGGGGGGGGGGAAGACTGCTCGGGCGTCCAGCCATGACTGGTAGTCTGGTGCGGGTGGGATAATTTACTGGTAGTATGACTAGTGATATGGGACCATACCTCTCTCGAACGGTGGCTGCCCACTGGCCCGTAACTATGTACAGAGTCAGGGATTGTGTTATCAACATGGTGCACTGGCCCGTAACTATTTACAGAGACAGAAAAAAAATACATTAAGAGTTCACATCGACTCGATCAGACGATCGGGGGCCTTGGACGTCTTCTGCGACCGACGGAGCTTCGGCGGAGATGTTGATGGAGATGCGGGCGTCCATGACTCCGGGAGTGATGATCCAGTCCTTGTGGAGGTTCAAACACCCCTAGACGGCGCTGGTGAGAGCCGGGCCGGGGGGGGGGGGGGCGTCTAGTCCTCCAGGCGGCGCAGGTGAGGGGGTTGACGGGCTGGGGGGGGGGCAGCGCCTGCAGGGTGCAGTTGCGGTTGGGGGGGGGGTCCCGCCATAGCCTGTGGGGGGGGGGGGGGCTGGTGATAAGGGGCATGGCGGGGATCCGGTGGGTGCCAGGTCCCGTAGAGAGACCGTGACTTGTCGCCCGTCGGGGTACTCCACGTATGCATATTGTGCGTTAGCGTGGAGCAGCTGGACCCTCTCAACCAACGGATCCGATTTGTGCGCCCGCACGTGCTTCCAGAGCAGGGTGGGCCCAGAGACTGCCAGACAGGTCGGGAGCGGGGTCCCTGAGGAAGACTTCCTGGGGAAGACAAGAAGGCGTTCGTGAGGAGTTTGATTAGTAGATGTGCAGAGTAGGGACCGAATGGAGTGGAGGGCGTCTGGGAGGTCCTCCTGCCAGCGGGAGACTGGGAGATTTCTGGACCGTAGGGCCAGTAGAACGGTTTTCCAGACCGTGTCGTTCTCCCTCTCGACCTGTCCATTACCCCGGGGGTTATAACTGGTCACCCTACTTGAGGCAATGCCCTTGCTGAGCAGGAATTGACGCAGTTTGTCACTCATGAAGGGGGACCCTTTATCACTGTGCATGTAGGCGGGGAATCGGAACAGGGAGAAAATGCTGTGGAGGGCTTTTATGATGGTGGTTCTGGTTATGTCAGGGCAGGGGATGGCGAACGGGAAGAGGGAATACTCTTCAATCATGTTCAGGAAGTATGTGTTGTGGTTGGTAGAGGGGAGGGGACCTTTGAAGTCCATGCTGAGGCGTTCAAAGGGACGGGAAGCCTTTATCAGATGGGCTTTTTCGGGGCGGTAGAAGTGCGGCTTGCACTCCGTGCAGATGTGGCAGTTTCTGGTGACTGTCCTGACCTCCTCGATGGAGTAGGGCAGGTTTCGGGTCTTCATGAAATGGAAGAAGCGGGTGACCCCACCGGGTGGCAGAGGTCCTCGTAGAGGGTTCTGAGGCGGTCCACTTGTGGATTGGCACAGGTGCCACGGGACAGGGCATCGGGAGGCTCATTTAGCTTCCCAGGACGATACAAGATGTCATAGTTGTAGGTGGATAACTCGATCCTCCACCGCAAGACCCTGACGTTTTTTTATCCTGCCCCACTGTGCATTGTCGAACATGAAGACCACCGACCGTTGGTCTGTGAGGAGGGTAAGCCTCCTGCCGGCCAGGTAATGCCTCCAATGCCGCACAGCTTCTACTATGGCCTGTGCTTCCTTATCGACCGAGGAGTGGCGGATTTCGGAAGCATGGAGGGTGCGCGAGAAGAAGGCCACAGGCCTGCCCGCTTGGTTGAGGGTGGCTGCCAGAGCTACATCGGACGCGTCACTCTCGACCTGGAAGGGGAGGGACTCGTCGATGGCACGCATCGTGGCCTTTGCGATATCCGCTTTGATGCGGCTGAAGGCCTGGCGGGCCTTGGTCGACAGGGGGAAAGTGGTAGTTTGTATGAGGGGACGGGCTTTGTCGGCGTAGTTGGGGAACCACTGAGCGTAATAAGAGAAAAACCAGAGGCAGCGCTTCAGGGCCTTGGAGCAGTGAGGGAGGGGAAGCTCCATCAGGGGGCGCATGCGTTACGGGTCGGGGCCTATCACTCCATTTCGCACTACGTAGCCGAGGATGGCTAGGCGGTCGGTCCTGAACACGCATTTTTCTTTGTAAAAGGTCAAATTCAGGAGTTTTGCGGTTTGGAGGAATTTTCGGAGGTTGGCGTCGTGGTCCTGCTGATCGTGGCCGCAGATGGTGACATTATCGAGATACGGGAAAGTTGTCCGTAAACCGTATCGGTCGACCATTCGGTCCATCTCTCGTTGGAAGACCGAGACCCAATTTGTGACACCGAAGGGAACCCTTAAAAAGTTGTAGAGCCACCCGTCCGCCTCAAACGCAGTGTACTTGCGATCGCTCGCGCGGATGGGGAGCTGGTGGTAGGCCGACCTCAGGCCTACCGTGGAGAAGACCTTGTACTGCGCGATCCTGATGACCAGGTCGGAGAGGGTACGCGTCCAGCTGCATAAACCTATTGATGGTCTGACTGTAGTCTATGACCATCCTATTCTTCTCCCCGGTCTTTACCACCAGAACTTGTGCTCGCCAGGGGCTGTTACTAGCCTCGATGACCCCTTCCTTCAGAAGCCGCTGGACCTCGGACCTGATGAACACCCAGTCCTGGGCACTCTATCGTCTGCTCCTGGTGGCGACAGTTTGCAATCCGGGCTGAGGTTTGCAAACAAGGACGGGGGATCGACTTTGAGGGTCGCGAGGCTGCAGACAGTGAGTGGAGGTATAGGGCCGCCGAATTTTAATGTTAGGCTCTGGAGGTAACACTGGAAGTCTAACCCCAGGAGTGTGGCCGCGCAGAGGTGGGGGATGACGTAGAGCCTGTAATTTTTAAACTCCCTCCCCTGGACCGTGAGGTCCGCTATACAATACCCCTTGACCTCAACCGAATGGGAGCCAGAGGCCAGGGAGATTTTTTGCTTTACGGGATGGACAGGAAGAGAGCAGCGTCTTACTGTGGCAGGGTGTATGAAACTCTCCGTGCTCCCGGAATCCAGCAGGCAGGACGTTTCGTGCCCGTTGAGCAGGACCTTCGTCGTCGCCGTAGAGAGTGTGCGGGGTCGAGACTGGTCCAAGGTGACTGATGCGAGTCGTGGCAGAAGATCGGAGTCATCATCGGGCGGTGCGTAGTCGCACATGGCGGGGATGGACAAAATGGCGGCACCTGACCCCCGCATGTGGCGTTGGAAAAACAAGATGGCGGCACCCGGAGTTTGCACGTGGCGTTGGGGGATGGGGATGGAGAAGTTCGCGGGCCGCACGGGGCCCTCGGAGAGAGACGGGTCGGCGTCCTGCAGTCGTTGCCCGGGACAGCAGCGACCGCCTTGGCCTGGCAAACCGACAGAAAATGGCCCTTCTTACCGCAGCCCTTGCACGTTGCCGATCAGGCTGGGCAACGCTGTCGGGGGTGTTTTGCCTATCCACAAAAATAGCAATGGGGCCCAGCGGGGTTTCCAGGGCGTCTTGCAGTGCAGGTCTGAGGCGATTCAGAGTCCGCAAGGGAAAGGGAAGATGAATTCCACGCTGCCCAGGGGGCCGCTGCGCGGTCGGGGGCATGTGAACGGGCGTTTCTGTACGCAACATCCAGAGAGTCCGCGAGGGCCCGTGCCTCCATGAGGCTCAAAGTTTCCTTCTCTAACAGTCTCTGGAGGATTTGTGGGGACTGCATACCCGCAACAAAGGTGTCTCGGATTAACAGTTTGGTTTGCTCATTAGCAGAGACTTGCAGGCAGCTGCAGTTCCTCCCCAATACAAGGAGCGCACGGTAAGAAATCGTCTAATGACTCACCGTGGGTCTGCTGCCTCGTAGCCAGCTAGTGCCGAGCGTAAACTTGATTCACTGGTCGGATGAAGTGTCCTTTTAGCAGTTCCATGGCGGAGTCGTAGTCGGACGTGTCCTCGATGAGCGTGTAGATGGTGGTGCCGACGCACGAGTGGAGGATATGTAGCTTCTGCTCCCTCGTCGGTACATTTTCTGCCGTGCTGAGGTAGCTATTAAAACAAGCTAGCCAATGCTTGAATGTAGCTGCTGCGTTAGCTGCGTGGGAGCTGAGTCGTAGACACTCTGGCTTGATACAGAGCTCCATCTTTAAAATCTTGTTGATTAAATTGATGCGCGATCAATAATTATTGAAACGAGGATGTAGTCCGAATTGAAGGCTTTAATCAACAAGATGTTTCCCCAGCAGCTCGAGTACAGAAAGAAGGCCAGCTGCTGGGAAACACGGGTTCTTATACCCCGCCTCACTGGGCAGAGCTACCTTACGTTCCGACCAATGAAATGCAAACACTTGGGCCAATGAGCAGCGAGTCTGCTCCACCAATGGTATCTCACACTCCCAGGTAACGTTGTACGTCTAGTCATACTACCACAGGGTGTTTTACTGTCTCAACGGCATTATTTATAATAAAGATTTGGTGTAATGTAGTTGTGTCACAAATATGACAAAATCTTGGCAAAGGTTGTTTGTTTAACTAAGTAGAATAGTCCTAATTATTTTCTAAAGCATCTCAGCCAGTACAGGAATTGAACCCGTGCTGCTGGCCTCGCTCAGCATCACACACCAGCTGTCCAGTCAACTGATCTACACCAATCACAATGATGCTAGGAATGCCTGCTTTGTTTTTGAAGACTGGTGAAATATTTCCCTTTCAGTAATAATAATAATGTGTTAATTGCTGCTTATTAATGGCTTCAATTGGAATTGCACTGTGTTTGCAACAGAATCGCAGAATTACAGAATAATGCACTGCAGATGAGGTCCTTTGCCCACCAAGTTTGCATGAAAAATACCTGACCTGCCTACCTGTGGTGAGATAACCACTGTAGTTATGTGTACTGCAGTAGGGGGATGTATGCCTGTACCTGTAATACAGGTTCCTCCGGTCAGCCCCTGCCGGCTAGCTCCGCCCACAGGGAGCTTGTGTATAAATATGTATGAGAGCTGCTCAGACCCTCAGTCTACAGTTGCGGATGGAGGGACAACATCGTACAGCAATAAAGCCTCTATTGTACTAGTCTCTCGGCTTTGAGTATAATTGTTAGCGCCACAAATTATTGCTGTACGATTTCCCAGTCACCATGGACATCAGAGTCAAGCCTGACCGTCTGCAGCTGGATCCACATTCGCCTCACGCCAGAAAAGACTTTGATCACTGGCTCACAGTCTTCGAGGCCTACATCTCTTCAGCACACCCTCCCCCGACGGAGGCTCAGAAAAAGCAACTCCTGTACTCCAGACTTAGCTCCAGCGTCTTTCCGCTCATTCGAGATGCGACCGACTACACCGCAGCTATGGAACTGCTCAAGGAGAATTATGCACCATCGACGAACACCCTGTTTGCGAGGCATCAACTTTCTACTTGCGTCCAGCAGCCGGGTGAGTCGATTGAGGACTTCTGGAGGGCCCTTATACCTCTGGTACGAGACTGCGACTGCCGGGCCCTCACAGCCGCGGAACATTCGGATTTACTCATGCGCGATGCCTTCGTTACAGGCATTGCATCGGACCCCATCCGGCAACGACTGCTGGAAGGGGTCGCCCCCGACCTCGCGGCCGCAAAGGCCCTGGCGCTCTCCATGACGGCCGCCTCCCGTAGTGCGCACACTTACTCCGCTAGCCACTCGGCCCACCCGTCCTACCCCTCGTGGACCCCGCAAACGGCTCCCCAGGCCCATCCGTCCCACCCCTCGTGGACCCCAGCAGCCGCCCCCGCGCACTATGCCTGCGCTGCCCGCCGCACCGCACCCCCTGGGGGTCCCCACTGTTACTCCTGCGGCCAACACGCAGCTCGACGCGTACCCCCTCCCCCGCATTTCTGATATGGTCAATCAGATTGCACAGTACCGGGTCTTCTCTACTATTAACCTGAAATCCGCCTACCACCAGCTCCCCATCCGTAAATCGGACCGTCCCTACACTGCCTTTGAGGCGGACGGTCGTCTGTACCAATTTCTGAGGGTTCCCTTCGGCGTCACGAATGGGGTCTCGGTCTTTCAGCGAGAAATGGACCGAATGGTTGACCGGTACGGATTGCAGGCCACCTTCCCGTACCTCGACAATGTCACCATCTGCGGCCATGACCAGCAGGACCATGATGCCAACCTTTATAAATTCCTCCACACCGCATCTCTCCTTAATCTCACGTACAACAAAGAGAAATGCGTGTTCCGCACAGACCGCTTAGCCATCCTTGGCTACGTAGTCCAAAACGGACTACTGGGGCCCAATCCCGACCGCATGCGCCCCCTCATGGAGCTCCCAATTCCCCACTGCCCCAAGGCCCTCAAACGCTGCCTTGGGTTTTTCTCTTATTACGCCCAGTGGGTCCCGCAATACGCAGACAAGGCCCGGCCACTTATCCAGTCCACACATTTTCCCCTCTCGGCCGAGGCACAACAGGCCTTCGCCTGCATTCGATCTGACATAGCCAGGGCGGGGATGCACGCCGTAGACGAGACTCTGCCTTTCCAAGTAGAGAGCAACGCTTCAGATGTCGCCCTTGCCGCCACGCTGAATCAGGCCGGCAGACCCGTGGCATTCTTTTCACGCACCCTCCACGCCTCCGAAATTCGGCATTCCTCTGTCGAAAAGGAAGCCCAGGCAATCGTTGAAGCGGTGCGGCACTGGAGGCATTACCTGGCCGGCTGGAGATTCACTCTCCTCACTGACCAACGGTCAGTAGCCTTCATGTTCAACAACACGCAGCGGGGCAAGATGAAGAATGACAAAATCTTGCGGTGGAGAATCGAGCTCTCCACCTTTAACTACGAGATCTTGTATCGCCCCGGCAAGCTCAACGAGCCCCCAGACGCCCTCTCCCGAGGTACATGTGCCAGCGCACAAGTGAACCAGCTCCGTGCCTTGCACGACAGCCTTTGCCATCCGGGGGTCACCCGCTTGTACCATCTGATCAAAGCCCGCAATCTGCCCTACTCCGTCGAGGAAGTACGGACAGTCACCAGAGACTTCCAGATCTGTGCGGAGTGCAAGCCGCACTTCTACCGGCCAGATCGCGCGCGCCTGGTGAAAGCATCCCGCCTCTTTGAACGCCTCAGCGTGGACTTCAAAGGGCCCCTTCCCTCTACCGACCGCAACACCTACATCCTTAGTGTGGTCGATGAATTTTCTAGGTTCCCCTTTGCCATCCCATGCCCAGATATGACGTCTGCCACCGTCATCAAGGCCCTGGATTCCATTTTCGCCCTGTTCGGTTTCCCCGACTATATCCGCAGTGACAGGGGATCCTCATTCATGAGCGATGAGCTGCGTCAGTTCCTGCTCAGCAGGGGTATCGCCTCCAGCAGGACAACCAGCTAGAACCCCCGGGGAAACGGGCAGGTAGAGAGGGAGAACGGGACGGTATGGAGGGCCGTCCAGCTGGCCCTACGGTCCAGGAACCTCCCAGCCGCTCGCTGGCAGCAGGTCCTCCCTGACGCGCTCCATTCCATTCGGTCGCTACTGTGCACCGCAACTAACAGTACACCCCATGAACGCGTTTTTGCCTTCCCTAGGAAGTCCACATCCGGAGTGTCGCTCCCGACTTGGCTCACGACTCCGGGCCCAGTCCTTCTCCGTAGGCATGTACGGCACCACAAGGCGGAACCCCTGGTGGACAAAGTACGCCTTCTCCACGCCAACCCTCAGTATGCCTACGTGGAGTTCCCCGACGGCCGCCAGGACACAGTCTCGCTCCGGGACCTGGCTCCCTCAGGTGCCGATCCCATGCCCACACCCCTTCCTGCGCCAACCCCAGCGCCCCCCTATTCGTCCCCATCAGGTCCATCCCTCATCCCCCTGCCCACCCTGGAGGACATGGAAGATTTCGGCTTGCTCTCGGAGTCATCCCGCCAGCAGCCAGCACCAACACCGCCAGCACCTGCACCATCGGGGCCATCACCGCCTGTGCCGACGTCACCACCACAGCTACGCCGATCACAGCGGAACGTCCGACCACCGATTCGGCTCAACCTGTAACCTGCTAACCGGATGGACTCTTGATTTTCCTTGTTGGACCCTCTTGTAAATAGCATCCTTTGTATTAGAGTTACATGTCACCCCCGCCGGACTCATTTTTTACAGGGGGTGAATGTGGTGAGATAACCACTGTAGTTATGTGTACTGCAGTAGGGGGATGTATGCCTGTACCTGTAATACAGGTTCCTCCAGTCAGCCCCTGCCAGCTAGCTCCGCCCACAGGGAGCTTGTGTATAAATATGTATGAGAGCTGCTCAGACCCTCAGTCTACAGTTGCGGATGGAGGGACAACATCGTACAGCAATAAAGCCTCTATTGTACTAGTCTCTCGGCTTTGAGTATAATTGTTAGCGCCACACTACCTAAACTCATTTGCCAGCACTTGGCCTATAGCCTTGAATGTTATAATGTGCCAAGTGCTCATCCATGTACTATTTTTGAATTTAAAGTACCCAATTATTTTGTTTCCAAATAATGGGCAATTTAGCATGGCCAATCCATCTACCCTGCATAGTTGTGGGGGTGAAACTCATACAAACACAGAGAGAATGTACAAACTCCACTTGGACGTGACCCAGGGTTCTCAGTGCCGTGAGGCAGCAGTGCTAACCACAGTGCCACGGTGCTGCCCGCAGGTACTTTTTAAAGGATGTGAGAACCCCTTCTGCTCCCACCCTCCCAGGCAGTGCATTCCAGACCGTCACAACCCTCTGGGTAAAAATGTTTTTCTTCACATCTCCCCTGAACCTCCTGCCCCTCACCTTGAACTTGTATCCCCTCGTAACTGACCCTTCAACTAAGTGGAACAGCTGCTCCCTATCCACCTTGTCCATGTTCCCCACAAACTTATATACGTCAATCGGGTTGCCTTCTCTGCTCCAGCGAAAACAACGCTAGTCTATTCAACCTCTCTTTATAACTTAAATGTTGCAACCCAGGCAACATCCTGGTGAAATGCCTCTGCACCCTCTCCAGTGCAATCACATCCTTCCTATAATGTGTCGACATTGTTCACAATTGCACCACACTTGTCGTGTTTTGTGGGTTGACAGTTTTGGATTAATATTAATTAATATTGGGTCAACATTACATAATATGCTACTCTCAAATGCCACAGCCATATTTTACTGTAAATTATTCGATTGAAAATATACCTAAAGTAGCTTCTCTAAAGTTTTCAGCTTTGCCAGCATTTCTGATTCCCTCATTTGTTTTGCTTTATAGACATTAATGAGGATATAAGTGAGGTCAAGAAAAATCCAAAAAAAGTGCAAAATTAACAAGTCATTAATTAAATTACAACTATTGGTCACTGATTGACAAAAATAAGAGAGTTTGTTTTAAGCATACTGTACATAATAGTCCTCAGCAAATTAGCCTGCAGTTCTAAACCAAGATTAATGATATTTGCAAATGAAATGAAAATGAAAATCGCTTATTGTCACACGTAGGCTTCAAATGAAGTTACCGTGAAAAGCCCCTCGTCGCCACATTCCGGCACCTGTTTGGGGAGGCTAGTACGGGAATTGAACCCGCGCTGCTAGCCTTGGTCTGCTTGACAAGCCAGCCATTTAGCCCACTGTGCTAAACCAGTCCCTCATGGCAAGATTTGCTTGACTGAAATTGCAGCTGAAAAGTTGTGTTGTTGCAGTTAAAAAGATCCTCCATTGAAAGTTGTTACGTGTTAAAAATGCTGCACAAAAAAGTTGGAGTATTTCTTAGAAAGCACCAAAGCTGTTCTTTCAAAACTCTCCTTTAGTTTCACTGGAATTAACAACCACAGTAAATTCACCTCACACTGTGACATCTGAGATTTGGTTCTCACTTTCGTGTGGTTGTCAGTCACTCACTCTGCCATACAGGCCGGGATTCTCTCACCCCGGGACCCGGCCGGAGATTCGAGCCACGCTGCCCCGACGCCGATTCTCCGGAATGCGGAGAACCAGCGCCATGGGCGCCAGTGCAGTCGGCGCGGCGCCGGTCGGGCACCGCTTTATGGGCCCGGGATGGGCCGAGTGGCCATGCTGAAAAAGCCGAGTCCCGCTGGGCCGGCGTGAACAAGGGAGCCACCACGCATTCGTGGCAATCGCACTGGTCCCACTGCGCATGCGCGCGTTGGCGATGGCGCCACTGCGCATGCGCGGACCCTGCGGCGCCCATCTGACGCTGGGATCGGCAGCTGGAGCGGCATGGGTCACTCCAGTGCCGTGCTGGCCCGCTGTAGGGGTCAGAATTTCTGCTCCTGAGGCCATGTTGAGGCCGTTCAGAAACGTGACGCCGTTTACGACGGCTTCAACACTTAGCCTCAGGATCAGAGAATCCCGCCCACAGTGTTTGGAAATCTGTCACTCTGCAACAGCTGTTGGTTAGGCACCTATAACATACTCACTCTGGAGCGAATGTTAGTCAGCCAACCACCTCCACCTCACTCCGGAGCAGCTGTCGGTTGGCCACCCATCTTTCCCTCACTCCGGAGCGTTATCAATTGACCACCACGTTCCCCTTATTCAAGAGCAGTTATCAGTCAACCATCCACGTTCCCGTTATTCCAGAGCAGTTATCGGTTGGCCATCCTCCTTCCCATTACTCTGGAGCCCTTGTCGGTTGGCCACTGTGGTGAATAATAAACCTAGTAATTCACACTGTGTTGTATTATATGTATTGTGTCCTTGTGAGCCCTGTATACGAGCCATTGCGCGGCTCTTCCCATAGGGGGAGATGAGGTGTTTGTACTGGACTCCACCCTTGGCTCCGCCCATGGCTCCTCCCACTAACCAGAAGTATAAAGCTCTGCAGTCATGAGCCTGCTGCCAGTTCATCTCATCGCAGGCAGGCTCAGTTGTAAGACTATTAAAACCACTGTTCACTTCCAATCACGTGTCTTGTGAATTGATGGTCACATCAATTTAATAGTCTTAGAAAACTTGAAGAAAACTACTATGGAATCAGCCCTCAAACCTGACCGACTAGAACTCGACCCGCAGGCTGTGGAGGCGAAAGAAATCTTTCTACACTGGGTCAGATGTTTCAAGGCCTATATGGCTGAATCAAGCACTTCAGAAACTACGGAGGAGCAGAAGCTCAGCCTACTGCACGCAAGGGTGAGCCATCGCATCTCTACTCAACTTAACAGTACTACCTCGTATATGGAGGCCCTGGCCATGCTCGATTGAATGTACGTGAGGCCCATCAACGAGGTCTACGCGCGCCACATTTTTACGACCCGCCGCCAGCGCCCCGCGGAGTCGCTGGACGAATTCCTGCGCGATTTAAAAGCTTTAGCTCAGGACTGCAATTATCAAGCTGTATCAGCCGCCCAATATATGGAGCTCGCTGTCCAAGATGTATACATGGCAGGGCTCAGGTCCAACTATGTGCGCCAGCGATTGCTTGAGAAAGGGGCCCAGAACTTGGAGGACACTGTAGAGTTAGCTACAACCATGGAGGTCTCGTTCCGCAGCATCACCTCGTTCCCCGTGGACCAAGCGACCCCATCATGGGCCCCCAGCCAGCGACTGCCCCAGGCCTGCGCCACGCGGCCACCCACCCACTACGCAGCTCCAGCGTGCCATTTCTGTGGGCAGCCCCAACACCCATGGCAGCACTGCCCGGCCTGCAACGCGACCTGCAGCAGCTGCGGTTGCAAAGGACATTATGCCCGGGTCTGCCTGGCGAAGAAAACTCCTACTCCAAACTCCCCCGCAGCCCAGAGCACTCGCAGGCCCGCAGGCCCCGAAATGCTGCAGCCTGTATGCCGACTCCGCCCCCACCTGACACTTGCGACTCATGAAGGCCGCCATCTTGGCAACCCTCCTCCACGCGGCCGGCCACGTGTTACTCATGGGGGCCGCCATCTTGGATGCCATCTTCCTCGCCGCCCGCCACGTGCGATCCACGGGGGCGGCCATCTTAAGATCCATCCTCTTCAACCTCTGAAACTCACCTCGAAGACTACGAACTCAGTGGACAGTCATCACGGGGCCACTCTAGCACAGCTGATCGAGCTGCCGGCTACCCGCAACTCAGCGTGGTCACGTTGGACCAGTTGCTTCCGAAACACCTCCGCAATTCTATGATGACCGTTCAAATCAACGGGTACAGGACACCGTGCCTCTTCGACTCCGGGAGCACCGAGAGCTTTGTACACCCTGATCTGATAAGACGCTGTTCGCTCCCTATTTTCCCTGCACGGCAAACTATCTCCCTCGCTTCGGGCTCACACTCTGTTCACCTCCGAGGGCGCACCATTGTGACCCTAATGATTCAGGGCGCCAGCTACTCGAACTTCCAGCCGTACTTACTTCCCAAACTCTGCGCCCCACTCTTACTGGGACTCGACTTCCAGTGCAACCTCAAAAGCCTCACACTCAGCTTCGGCGGGCCCCTACCTCCACTGACTATCTGCAGTCTAGCGACGCTAAAAAACAACCTCCCTCCACTCTTTGCTAACCTCACTCCAGACTGCAAACGCGTAGCCACTCGCAGCAGGCGGTACAGCCTGCAGGACAGGGTGTTTATCGGAACCGAGGTCCATAGGCTTCTAAGTGAGGGGGTCATAGAGGCCAGTAACAGCCCCTGGAGAGCTCAGGTGGTGGTCGTCAAGACCAGGGAAAAATTCCGAATGGTAGTGGACTATAGCCAAACCATTAATCGGTTCACGCTCCTCGATGGTACCCCCTTCCCAGGATTGCAGACATGGCGAATCAGATCGCCCAGTACCGCATCTTCTCCACGGTGGATCTGAAGTCTGCATACTACCAGCTCCCAATCCACCCGGAGGACCGCCACTACACAGCATTCGAGGCAGATGGCCACCTCTTCCATTTCCTCCGGGTTCCCTTTGGCATCACGAATGGGGTCTCGGTGTTCCAACGAACAATGGACCGAATGGTGGACCAGTACGAGCTGCGGGCCACGTTTCCATACTTGGATAACGTCACCATCTGCGGCCATGATCAGCAGGACCACGACGCTAACCTCCATCGATTTCTCCAAACTGCCCAGAAACTTAACCTCACGTATAACACGGAGAAATGCGTTTTCCGCACGACCAGGTGCACGAAAACGGAGTCCTGGGCCCCGACCCAGACTCTTACAACTCCCTCTCCCTCATTGTCCCAGGGCCCTCAAAAGGTGCCTGGGATTCTTCTCGTTTTATGCCCAGTGGGTCCCTCAGTATGCGGACAAAGCCCACCCACTATTTAAGGCCACACTCTTTCCTCTGTCAGCTGAGGCTCGCCATGCCTTCACCTGCATCAAGGAGGATATCGCCAAAGCGGCCATGCGGGCGGTGGATGAATCCGTCCCCTTCCAGGTGGCGAGCGACACCTCAGAGGTCGCTTTCGCAGCCACTCTAAATCAGGCAGGGAGACCAGTCGCCTTTTTCTCCCGAACCCTCTCAGCTTCGGAACTTCAACACTCCTCAGTCGAAAAGGAAGCACAAGCCATCGTGGAAGCTATACGACACTGGAGGCACTACCTCGCAGGTAGGAGGTTCACCCGCATCACCGACCAAAGATTGGTTGCCTTCATGTTTGACAACTCACAAAGGGGCAAAATTAAAAATGATAAAATCCTGCGGTGGAGGATCGAACTCTCCACCTACAAGTACGATATTATGTATCGACCGGGGAAGCTCAACGAGCCCCCAGATGCCCTGTCCCGTGGCACGTGCGTCAGCGCGCATGACGACCGCCTGAAAGCTACCCACAATGACCTCTGCCACCCGGGGGTCACCCGGCTCGCCCACTACATCAAAGCCCGAAATCAGCCTTTCTCCACCGAGAAGGTAAAAGCCATCACCAGGGATTGCACGATCTGCACGGAGTGCAAACCACACTTCTATAGACCAGACAGGGCCCACCTGGTAAAGGCATCCTTGCCCTTTGAAAGCCTGAGCATCGATTTCAAAGGGCCACTCCCCTCGACCAATCGGAATGTGTACTTCCTGAACGTCATCGACGAGTTCTCCCGCTTCCCCTTTGCTATCCCGTGCCCCGATATGACCACCCACACAGTCATCAGAGCTCTGCACAGTATCTACATCCTGTTCGGGTTCCCCAGCTACGTGCACAGCGACAGGGGTTCGTCCTTTATGAGCGACGAGCTGCGTCAGTACCTGCTCGACAAGGGCATCGCCTCGAGCAGGACTACCAGCTACAACCCAAGGGGGAATGGGCAGGTGGAGAGGGAGAACGCGACGGTCTGGATGACCGTCCTACTGACCCTCCGGTCCAGGAATCTCCCGACCTCCCATTGGCAAGAGTTCCTCCCCGACGCGCTCCATGCTATTAGGTCCTTCCTATGCACAGCCACCAACCAGACCCCTCATGAATGGCTATTTGTTTTTTCTAGGGGCACTACCACGGGGGTTTCGCTCCCAGCATGGTTGAAGACACCGGACCCGGTTCTCCTCCGGAAGCACGTCCGGGCACACAAAACTGACCCACTCGTAGAAAGAGTACTCCTACTCAACTCGAACACCCAATACGCTTTCATCGAATACCCTGACGGCCGTCAGGACACTGTCTCCCTTCGGGACCTGGCGCCTGCAGGATCCAACTCCACCACCACTACCGCCGAGGTACCCCTTACACTACACCCCACACAACCCTCCGCGCCCTGTACCCCTGCACCTACAGGTTCACTGCCCGTGCACCACGCCCCCGTGCCTATAGGTTTCCGATGTTCCCCGTCACCCGTCAAACCAGTCGGGTACGAAGCTCAGACCGAATCACACCCGGAGTCCACTATCCTCACCGACCGTCACCACCCAGCCACCCGAAGAGGCTGCAACCCCGGTGCTTCGCCGATCCCAAAGGACGACTCCACTGCCAAACCGGCTCAATTTGTAGACCCATCACCCCCGCCGTACTTGATTTTTTAATAGGGGGTGAATGTGGTGAATTATAAACCTAGTAATTCACACTGTGTTGTATTATATGTATTGTGTCCTTGTGGGCTCTGTGTATGAGCCGTTGCGCGGCTCTGCCCATAGGGGGAGATGAGGAGTTTGTACTGGGCTCCACCCTTGGCTCTGCCCATGGCTCCTCCCTCCAACCGGGAGTATAAAGCTCTGCAGTCGTGAGCCTGCTGCCAGTTCATCTCGTCGCAGGCAGGCTCAGTTGTAAGACTATTAAAACCACTGTTCACTTCCAATCACGCGTCTTGTGAATTGATGGTCACATCAGCCACCTGCCTTTCTCTTGCTCCAGAGCAGTTGTCGGTTGGCAATCCTACTTCCTCTCACTCCGGAGCAGTTGCCGATTGGCCATCCACCTTCCTCTCACTCCGTTGCAGTTATCAGTCGACCACCCAGATTCCCCTCAATTGTCGGTTGGCCATCCACCTTCCCGTCACTCCGGAGCCTTTGTCGGTTGGCCATCCTGCTTTCCCCTCATTCCGGACACGTTGTCGGTTGGCCATCCGCCTTTTCCCTCACCTCACCCCGGAGTGGTTGCTGGTTGGCCAGTCATTCGGTTCCTTTGGGAATGACCAAGATGCTGCGACTCCTGGGCAGCCTGATCCGGAGAGAGAACAGCGTGAGTCCCGGGGCCGGGGGAGGGAATGGGGTGGATACCGGGGCCGGGGGAGGGAATGGGGTGGATACCGGGGCCGGGGGAGGGAATGGGGTGGATGCCGGGGCCGGGGGAGGGAGCGGGGTGGATGCCGGGGCCGGGGGAGGGAATGGGGTGGATGCCGGGGCCGGGGGAGGGAATGGGGTGGATGCCGGGGCCGGGGGAGGGAATGGGGTGGATGCCGGGGCCGGGGGAGGGAATGGGGTGGATACCGGGGCCGGGGGAGGGAATGGGGTGGATACCGGGGGAGGGAATGGGGTGGATACCGGGGCCGGGGGAGGGAATGGGGTGGATACCGGGGCCGGGGGAGGGAATGGGGTGGATACCGGGGCCGGGTGAGGGAGCGGCCCGAGTACCCGGGCCGAGGATAGAGCTCGGGGTGACCTTGCTGGGCCTCTCGAGCTGGAGGGAAGGAGGCTCCTGTGGAGACTGTGGCGGAGGCCGAACATCAAGGTCAGCGGAGCTGGGAGAGAGAGGGGGCCCTGTGGCCCTGTTACCCGGGTTGGGGCGGGACGGGGTCTCTGTCTACCCCCTGGTGTGTCTCACTATTTTATTAGTCAGATTTCTGACGTTGCCTCTCTTCATGTTAGGAGATTGTCAGTCGTTTCGTTTCATTCCTAAACGTTGATGCTCTACATTCAGAAAAATAAACTCCTCTTTCCTTCGGCTCACTCCTAACAAGGAGACATTTAGACTCTTTGTATCGCCCTCTGAATGTTGGAGCTGGGAGGCCTAGTCTACTATGTAATTATGCCATGATAGTTGTATGATCCAACACAACTCCTTAAACCTGTACACCATATATTATTGCTCTCCAGGAGGATGGGGAAGTTGTTGGTACCTGGCTTGTCCATCATTTCTGTCAATCCTTATGGCAGTAACAGCAATCATAAAGAAGTACTCCAGGTTGGCCTCTTATTGTGGCTAAAGGTACCACGTTGTTCAAGAAAATAGTTCAAATTTTGGAAGAAGGCCATCAATAGGATTTTCCAACCTAATTTTTTTAATGTTAAATGTTTATCCCAGGACTTGTAGGAATGGAAGACATATGAGCATGGATTAGTTAATGGACATGGTGTAGGGATAAAGGGATCAATTTTGGGTTCCATAAAATACCTACAGTGCAGAACGAGGCCATTACGCCCATTGAGTCTGCACGAACCTTCTGAAAGAGCACCATGTCTCGGCCCATTATTCCACCCGTGGCCCTAGTTAACCTGCACTGAGGTTAGCACTGATGCCTCACAGCGCCAGGGACCTGGGCTCAATTCCAGTCTTGGGTGACTGTGTGGAGTTTGTACTTTCTCCCTGTGTCTGCATGGGTTTCCTCCGGGTGCTCCGGTTTCCTCCCCTAGCCCAAAGATGTGCAGGTTGGGTGGATTGGCCATGCTAAATTGCCCCTTAGCTTTTAAAAGGTTGGGTGGGGTTACTTTGTTACGGCGTGGACTTAGGTGGGGTGCTCTTTCGAAGGGCCATTGTATACCTGATGGGCCGAACAGTCTACTTCTGCACTGTAAATTCTATGATCTACGATTTTTGGACGCTAAGGGGCTATTTTAGCATGACTAATCCATTTACCTGCATGTCTTTGAAATGTGGGAGGAAACCCACACAGACATGTGGAGAATATGCAAACTCCACACAGACAGTCACCCAAGGCCGTAATTGAATCTGGGTGCCTTACTGTGGTGGACTGTAGCTAGCAGACAACTTCATACACCAGTGCTCAACCCTTGCTAGTTTAAGTCTATATCAGTGACTCAGATAACGGGGCCGAGTGTAATGTATCCTAATGATGCAAAGTTAGGTGGAAAGTATGTGAGAAAGACGCAAAGCAGCTGCAAAGAAATCTCTGGTTTCTCTCCCTACAGATGCTGTCAGATCTGCTGAATTTTTCCAGCATTCCCTGTTCAGGATTCAGATTCCAGTATTTTGCATATTTTAGTGCAAACAAATGTAGATTGGTTTTGAATATGGAAGTTTCTAACACATAGAGTAGTTGAGGTGAATCAAAGAGATATTTGAGGTGAAACTTGATGAACACATGAAGGAGAAAGAAAGAAAAGGATATATTGAGGTTAAACGAGAAAGGGTGAGAACACGATCATGTGGAGGTATAACCAGCTTGGACTTGTTGCATGGCCTGGCCTGTTTCTATTCTGTAAATACCCTGCAGTACACATCATTTTCTCAAAATGATGCTGGCAGTGAAGTTGTGAATCAGATGAAAAGTGTAGCACTGTTGTAAAGCCAAGTGAGCAAAATATTGGGCAGTGACTTTTCTCATAGATCTGCCTCTTTAAAAATGTTCTGGAGGTTTGATAAATCAAAACTCTTGTAACTGTTAAACTCTGCAGGGCAGTACTGCTCTCTTCAGTGGTGACTACAACTGTGGGTAGTCACTTTGTCCGGAGCTTATGAACATATTCCACATGGCTTATTTTCTGCATTTATATTTGTGAAAAATTTCTACTGTAGGTATATATTCCAAATGGGGGAAACCCTTTCTCCCACTGCTTTCCAGTTCTCTGCATTGTCTCTGTGTAAAGTCTCGTCGGCAGGGTTGTCACTTGGTCAATAGTTAAATGAACAGAATGTTTCTCCTCCCTTTGAATCTTAAAGAACTCTCAAGGCAGAAACATTTGCAATGTTTTCTACTTTATACAAATGCTACTCCTGACTTGGTGCTGGTGTCCTGCCCATTTGATGTCCTTACATTATGTGCTAAATATGGCTTAACTAAACCTTTGCACAAGTTTCAGTACTCTTGTTCGCTTTGTCCCAAAACGGGAAACCCAATGCTGCTGTTTTGAATAGTTTTTCTGCCAACACTCATACTTGCTGGAATTAATTCAAACCTCAAACCCTTCAGCATTGTTCCATTGAGGGTTCGCTCCCTTTCCTTACCTTCCTTCCAGAAACTACGGCCTCGCAATTCTCCACACAAAGATACATCGAGTATCTGGTAAACGTGCCTTGATCTTCCTCCGAGCAATTGCCAGCGGCTCTACAGCTAATGCAAGCAGCAGTGGGAAGAGGGAACACCCCTGTCTTGTCCCCCCGGTACAGTCTTAAGTAGTCCGTGGTTGTCCTATTCGTCCTTACACTAGCCTCAGGGGCCTGGTACAACAGCCTGACCCAGTCGATAAAGTCCCTACCGAACCCAAATTGGCCCAGCACCTCCCATAAATAGTCCCACTCCACCCAGTCAAAGGCCTTTTCCGCATCCATTGCCACAACAACTTCAACCTCCCTACTCTCCGGGGCCATCATAATCACATTGAACAGCTTTCTTGTATTGGCCACCAACTGCCTGCCCTTGACAAACCCGGATGGATCCTCCATAATCACATCCGGCACACAATCTTCAATCCTGGAGGCCAAAACTTTGGCCAGCAACTTGGCGTCCACATTAAGCAGTGAGATCGGCCTAAGTGACCCGCATAGCTCCGGGTTCTTGTCCTGCTTCAATAACAACAAAATAGTGGCCTGTGACATCGTCGGGGACAGCACCCCTCTATCCCTTGCCTCATTGAAAACCTTGACCAGCAACAGCCCTAAAATCCCCGAGAACGTCTTATAGAATTCCACTGGATACCCGTCCAGCCCCGGGGCTTTACCCGACTGCATTGCCTTCAAGCCCTCAACTATTTCTTCGGCACTAATCGGGGTCCCCAGCGCATTTACCAGTTCCCTACCCGCCCTTGGGAATGTCAGTCCGTCCAAAAAGCGTCTCATCCCCTCCGGCCCCGTGGGGGGGTTCTGAGCAATAGAGCCTACTGTAAAAGTCCCTGAACGCCCTGTTTAGCCCTGCCAAGTCCCCTACCAAATTCCAATCCCCATCAACCACCCTCTCAAATTCCCTGGCCGCCTCCCTCTTCTTAAGCTGCTGTGCCAGCATTCTGCTGGCTTTCTCCCCATGTTGGTAAAACGCACCCCTCGCCTTCCTAAGCTGTTCCACTGCCTTACCTGTGGACAGTACCCTGAGCTCCGCCTGCAGGCTGTGAGGTTCCCTTAAGAGCTCTACCCCGGGGTCACTGCATACCTCCTGTCTATCTGCAAGATCTCCTTAACCAGTCGGTCCGTTTCTGCCCTACCCGTCCTGGCCCCATGAGCCCGGATCGAAATCAGCCCCCCTCTCACCACTGCCTTCAGCGCCTCCCAGACCACCGCTGCTGAGACTTCCCCCATGTCATTAACCTGCAGGTCGTTCTGCAGGCACTTCGTTTCTCTCTCACGCACCGCCTCGTCTGCCAACAAGCCCAAGTCCAATCTCCATTGCAGGCGCAGGAAGCCCTCCTCACTAACCTGCAGTTCCACCCAATGTGGTGCATGATCCGAAATAGTGATGGCCGAGTACCCCGATTCCACCACCCCCACTAGTAAATCCCTGCTCAAAATGAAAAGTCTATCCGGAATAAATCTTGTGAACTTGAGAATAAAAAGAAAACTCCTTCCCCATCGGCTGCCTAAACCTCCATGGGTCGGACCCCCCATCTGTTCTACAAACCCTATCAGTTCCTTTGCCATTGCTGGTACCCTCCCCGTTATTGAACACGACTGGTCCAGGCCGGGGTCGATGACTGTATTAAAATCCCCTCCCATAACCAGCTTGTGCGAGTCCAGGTCGGGTATCTTCCCCAGCACTCTCTTTATGAATTCCACATTGTCCCAGTTTGGCGCGTACATGTTAACGAAGACTACCTTCCTCCCCTCCAGCTTACTGCTAACGATGACATAACGGCCCCCCCACTCCCCCGACCGAGACTATACTACTCACTTGAAATTGCACCCGCTTGTTGATCAAAATTGCCACCCCCCTAGTCTTGGTGTCCAGCCCCGAGTGAAAGACCTGACCGATCCAACCCTTCCTTAGCCTGACTTGATCCGCCACTTTCAGATGTGTCTCCTGTAACTTTACCACGTCCTCCTTCAGAGCCCTCAGATGCACCCATTCAACCCTCTGACATTCCAGGTGATCAGCCTAGTTGGGGGGCACCGTGCCCCCCCCCCCCCCCCCCCCCCCGCACGCCGATCAGCCATCCCCTTTCCTGGGCCCGCCTCCAACACATGCGCCGCGCCTCCATCGGCCCGCCTCCTGGCCCCACCCCTGACCTCTCTGTCCCAAAACCTAAGTCCCTCCCTCATCAGCGGAGTAACTCCACCCCCCCGCCCCCAAGCAACACCACTTTGTAACCTAACCCCTGTCATATATTAATGAAATGCACACCCCCCACTGTGCTTCCATAGACTAGCTCACCCAGCTAGCCTGGTGGCCCTCGCCTCTGACGCCAAGAAGTCTCCCACCTATTGTTCCCCCCCTCCCCACCCCCCCCCGCCCAATCAAAACCACTTCCCTCATCAAACCGACCCCAAACAATCGCCCAATTACCATAAGAGCCAACTCAAAACGAAAAACCCACAAAGAAAATCCCCAATTGTGCAAATCAAAGTAATAATAAGTAAAACTCCCCACCATCCACCCCCACCAAAACACCGAAAATCCATAGAAACCAAATAACTTTTACTTCCCCCTTCTTCAACCAAACTCACATGCAGAAGAGAAACGACAATCAAAACGTATAGACATCACTCAAAAAAGTTACAACTTTAAACAAAAAAGTTCTTAGTTCAACACCAGCCCTTTCTTCTTGGCAAAGTCCATCGAGTCTTCGGGCTACACAAAATAATGGTGCTGGTCCTCGTGCGTAACCCAAAGACGCGCCGGGTATAGCAGCCCAAATTTCACCACCTTCTTGAACACGATCACCTTAACTTGATTGAAGCCTGCCCTCCTTCTGGCCACCTCCACGCTCAAATCCTGATAAACACGCAAAATGCTATTGTCCCATTTGCAGCTCCGCGTACGCTTGGCCCACTGGAGAACGCACTCCTTGTCCAAAAACCTGTGGAACCGGACCACCATTGCTCTTGGGGGGTCCCTCGGCCGCAGCTTCCTCACCATCGCTCTGTACGCCCTGTCCACCTCCAACAGTCGGGGAAAAGCCCCCTCCCCCAGAAGCTTCTGAAACATACTTGCCACAAATGCGCCAGCATCAGACCCCTCAGCCCCCTCCGGGAGACCGACAATTATTAAGTTCTGCCGGCGAGCTCTGTTCTCCCGGTCTTCTACCTTCTCCAGCAGCCTTTATTGGTGATCTTTCAGCATCCCCACCTCCAGCTCAACCACCGTTTGGTGCTCCTCCTGGTCCGCCAGCGCTTTCTCCAGCTTCTGAATCGTCCAATCCTGGGCATCCAGCCTGCGCTCCAGCCGATCGATCGACTCCTTTATCGGCTCAAGACAGTCCCGCTTCTGCCTAGCAAAGCCCTCTTGGATGATCTGCATTAGCTCCTCTATTGATGGTTGGGCCATCGCAGCAGGGGTCCGAACATCACCCATATTGTCTTCAGCCACAACCTCCACCCAGCCCTTGCTTATCTTCTTATTTCTTCCTTTTCGATCCCTTGGGGTCCTTCGTTCCATACAGCAATGTGTGGGTCCAGTGCCAAATTGTCTGCGCCTTCAAAGCCAGTGCTCAAAACAGCAAGAAAGTCGTGGGAAAAGGTCCAAAAGTCCGGCCAGAGCGGGAGCCACCAAATGTGCGACTTACTCCCTCATAGCCGCCACCGGAAGTCCCCCTGCCTTGATCTTCCTGACGTCATTCACAGTTCTGATGTTTGGTCGGCATCACCCCTCTTGATTTTGCCTGGCATCAGTGAATTTTGAGATTGTGCTCCCTTTGTTTAACTGCATGAGTTCTGATGCAGAACAAAAATTTGGTTGAATTGTAAAACTGAGTTAGCCAAGCCTCCTCATCAGCCCTACTGTTGCCCTGCTAGATTTACTGCATGTATGGTGGGGGCGGGGGGGGGGGGGGGGGGGGGTGGGGGGGGGGGCGGGGTGTGGGGGGGGGGGGGAGTAGGGGTGGGGTTGTTGAGAGGGGGGTAGATTGCAGCATTATAGCGGAAGGTGACAGGCTATCCCTAAGTTACATTTAAATTTAGCACATGGCACGATCATGGGGCCAAGTAAATGGAATTAACTATCCCCTTCAACAGGCCCCTGTGGCAATGCAATGTGTTAGAGCTCCCAGTCATCTAGAATCTATTATATTGAGGCTTGGCTTTCAGTTTTTCTTAGCTTTCCGTGTAATATTTTTCCACAATTCTATTATTCAGATGTTCTCTGGTAGGGTTCAGCACCATACTAACTGAGCTACATCTATACAGTGCTTTTTACCCAGGGTTAGAAGCATAGATAAGTGTTTAGGATTAAGATTATCCTTAGAGCCATAGAGGTCTGCTGCATAGAAAAGGCCCTTTGGTCCATCGCGTCTGCGCCGGTTAAAAACAACCATCTAACTATTCTAATCCAATTTTCCAGCACTTGACCTACAGCCTTGCATGCCTTGGCATCGCAAGTGCACATCTAAATACTTCTTAAATGTTATGAGATCTCTGCCTCCACCACCCTTTAAGGCAGCGAGTTCCAGGCTCCCACCACCCCCACCACCCTCTGAGTGAAAAGGTTTTTCCTCACAACCCCTCAAAATCTCCTGCCCCTTACCTTAAATCTATGACCCCGGTCATTGACCCTTCCACTCGAGGGAAATGTTTCTTCTTGTCTACTTGATCTATGCCCGTCATAATTGTATGCATTTCAATCATGTCCCCCGTCAGTCTCCTCTACTCTAAGGAAATCAACTGCAGTCTATGCAATGTCACTAAAACTCTCCTGTTAAATCTCCTCTGCCCCCTTTCCAGTGCTTTCACAACCCTCCTGTAACGTGGATTCCAGAACTGCTGAAGTTCAGGTAGACTACCTCAAATGCATTTCCCCCATCTATATACCTGGTTACCTTTTCAAAAAGTTCAATCAAGTTGATTAGACAGGACCTGCCCTTAACAAAACCATGCTGACTATTCTTGATTAATCCCTGCCTCTCCAAATGCAGATTAATTATGTCTCTCAGAAATGCTTCCAATAATTTCCCCACCTCTGAGGTTAGGCTGACTGGGCTGTAGTTTTCTGGTTTATCACTTCCTCCCTTCTTGAATAATGGTACTACATTGTCTATACCCCAGTCCTCTGGCACCTCCTGTGGCCAGAGAGGAATTGAAAATTATTGCCAGCGCCCCTGTTATTTCCTTCCTTGCCTCACTCAACAGCCTTGGATGCATTTAATCTGGCCCTGGAGACCTGTCCACTTTTAAGCCTGCAAGACCACTCAGAGCCTCCTCTCTACTGACGTAAATCTCTTAAATTTATCACAGTCCTTCCTCCAGATTTCTGGACCTATACCCCTCCCTTCATGAGTGAAGACTGGCGCGAAGTATTTATTTAATACCTTACCTACACCCTCCGGTCATACACCCAAATTATCACTGTGGTCCTTAATGGACCCTACCTACTCTTTTCCTAGTTATCCTTTTATCCTTAATGTACTTGTAAAACACCTTGGGATTTTCCTTTATTTTACCTGTCTGTATCTTTTCATGTCCCCTTTTTGCTCTCCTAATTTACTTTCTAAACTCCCTTTTGCATATTCTATACACCTTTAGGGTTTCTGCTGTTTTGAGCCCTCCATATCTGCCATATGCCTCCATTTTTCTCCTTATCCAAAGCTGTATATCCCTCGATATCCAGAATTTACTGGATTTGTTGGACCTATCCTTTTTCTTGATTGGAACATGGTAGCCTATATTCTTCCTATTTCCTTCTTGAATGTGTGCCACTGTTCTGTCACAGATTGACCTAAAAGTGTCCACTCCCAGTCCACTCTAGCCAAATCGTATCTGATCTTATTAACACAGCCTTCCCCCAGCATCGATTGATCTCAGGCCCATTTTTGTCCTTTTCCATAATGATCTTGAATCTAACGGAGTTATGATCACTGTCTTCCAAATGCTCTCCCACTGATGCTTCAACAACTTGCCCAGCTTTGTTACCGAAGTTCAGGACCGCCCCTTCTCCTAAAACCTATGTACTGGCTTAAAACGTTTTCTCGATGCATTTTAAGAATTCCATTCCACTTCAACCTTTTACACTATGGCTACCTCAGTTAATGTTGGGGAAGTTGAAATCCCTCACTATCACCACCCTCCTACTTTTACACTTTTCTGAAATTTGCCTACATATCTGCTCTTCTATTTCGCAAGACTGTTAGAGGGTCTATAGAACAGTCCCAGCAATGTGATTGCTCCCTTTTGGTTTTTAAGTTTTGCCCATATGGATTTGGTCGAAGAACCTTCTAAGATGTTGTCCCTCCTTACTGTTGTAATTGATTCCCTGATCAGAATTGCTACATCCCTTCCTCTGTTACTTCCTTCCCCAGCCTGAAGATCCTGAATCCTGGAATATTGAGCAGTCAATCCTGTCCCCCTCTCAACCATGTTTCAGTGTCAGCAATAACATCATACCCCCCTGTTTTGATTTGTGCCATCAATTCATCTGCCTTGTTGGTCAGGCTCCTTGCATTAAAATAAATACCATCCAGTCTTGCCAAAACTGCCTTGTAACTTAACTGGACTAGACATTCTATGCCTTCCTGACTAACTTGATGTCTCCTAATTTTGCCTGTGCATCGATCCTTGCTGAATCTTCTCTCAGGATCCCAGCCCCCTGCCAAGTTAGTTTAAATCCTCCCCAACAGCACGACCAAACGTCCCTGAAAGAACACTGGTCCCATTTTCGTTCGGGTGCAAACCGTCTGCCATGTATAGGTTCCACCATCCCCAAAAACCATTTCCATGTCCCAGAAATCTAAAGCCCACCCTTTTTCACCATTTCTCCAGCCGCACATTCATCTGTACTAACCTCCTATTTCTATACTCATCAGTACGTGGCACCGGAAGTAATCCAGAGATTATCACCTTCTGGGTCCTGTTTTCTAAACTACTTCCGAGCTCTCCAAATTCTGCTTCAAGACCTCATGTTGTTAGTACCAATGTGTACCACGATATCTGTCAGTTTGCCCTCCCCCATCAGTATGCCCTGCAGCCGTTCGGTGACATTCCCGACCCTGGCACCAGGGAGGCAACATGCCATCCTGGAGCTCTTTTGTGGCCTCAGGATCACCTGTCTGTTCCCCTTACTATTGAATTCCCAACAACAATAGCCCTGACATTCTTCCTCCTCCCCTCTTGTGCAGCACACCCAAGGTGCCCTGAAGTTCGTTGCCACTGCTTTTCCCTGTACAGTCATCTCCCCCAGCAGTATCCAGGGGACCCCTGCACTACCTTGCCTTCCTCTGTTCTGCCTGATGGTCACCCATGCCCTTTCGAACTGCACCTGCGATGTGATCACCTCACTGAATGTGCTATCCACAACTTTCTCACTGAATGTGCTATCCACAACTTTCGCAGCAATTTATTTTTCTGCTCATCTCAGTGTCCTGTCATAGCGTTCAAATTCAAAGTTGCATAAAAAAAACCTGAAACTAGTCCTCTGTCTTCTGAAGTAGCTTATTATAAATCATGTTGTAGAACTGTAACTTGTAGTGTGTAAGCTGACTTGCCATGCCATATATCTGGTTCCTGTCAATTTCTAAATGCTTGCGTGGCATTGATTTTCTGAAAATACAGCAGTGGCACAATTTTTGCCCTCTTTCCCAAATCGGTGCGGGTATGATTAGTGGAGGGAACAGGTAAGACCAAATCTGACTTCATATGATTATGAACCATTTTTTTGATGTTATTATGGTTTACAATAATGCCTGACTTCCTTGCTTGAATTGAACCCCAGATAATCAGTTCAGATTCCTACTGAATGATACATACCGGTCATTTCATCTCGTTCTAGAACAAGGCTTTGATGGTACTGTTTTAAATGCATGTGTAAAAAGAGTGCAGTGTTTTTGTTTTAAATGCTAATTGCTCCTCCGAAGGAATTCATTTATTGCTAGTTTCGGGAGTGTGGAGCGACCTGACCCTGTCATCTTAATGATGGGACCAGTTCTAGACTAGACTGATGAGATTGATTAGTTCTGTCAGCTTGCTGTCAGGGTAGAGTGATACTTGAGTGAAATAGCTATTCCTTTCTGTAATAAAAGTTAATAAAATGATTGTCAGAAATCTCACTTCAAAGCAAAGGGCTCCCACAATTCTGTTAGTTCAGAAGTAAACCGGCCTCAATCCCATTTTCTATTCCGAGGATTTTATCCTCTCCATGGCTATCTCAATGGATACAAAAATGGTTGATTTGGATAGGGCAGTGTCACATAGTCAGTGAGTTGTTTTCTCCGAAATAGGTGGAGACGAGTTTTAATTTGCTTCTGGTGTCTGCAGTATCTGTACATGGAGGAGTTGATGTCAACACAGGGAAGAGTGAAAAATTGGTAAGATGCTGTTTTCTGCATCGCTGCCCTTCTCCACCTTGAGCATGGATATTTGGGTTCAAAGTCAATGATGCAACAGGATCTAATTTTAGCAGCCGTGTTTTGTACACATGACTGAGGCTGTGGTACATTGTATTTGTGGAATGCTAGGCATGTAGTGGCCAAACATATATACACACATATATAGTTTGGTGTTCGAGGGTGACCTTGGATCACTTAAGGCCTGCATGATTTTCAAGGCTGTTCTGCTGGTAATGGGAGCCCAGTATTCTTATCAGAACCTAATTGTGACCATTTAAATAATACTAAAACAGTAATGCTTCTAAATGATTCATTATTACAGAGAATTTGAAGCTTTTGAGTCAGCTCCCGTCTTTTTGACTGTGCTCCCACTTGGCCAAAGAGCGAGGGGGAATCTGTGGATTTTTTTCCAAAACTGTTTTAAATTTTTTTTAAAGTATTCCTTTTATATTAGCAGTAACATTCAAATGCATTTGCAGTGGTAATCGTCATTTAATACTAGCCCCAATAGAACATTGCAGACCAAATATAAATGGCAAATTGAACACACAAAAGAGGTAAATCGCAAAGTAATTCTGGAGAATGTTCCAAAGCAGGAACCCGTCTTCGAGTTGATTAACATCTGGGCCTAAATTCTTTTCAACTTTTAACACTCACCCAACACCCGATTATAGAAAATTGTCAGACCAGAATTCAAGTGATTTCTGTGGTGTTGTGGCTTAATTAAATACATGTTTGAGGTTGTGTCTGGCTATATAACCTTGGGATTTGATAATGAATCGTAAATACGCTAGCATGTGACATGAAACATTTTTTAACACACCAGTTATTTTACCAGTGGATTCTACGGCCCGGCGCGGGGCTCGGAGAATTGCGCCCCGTATTAGTACAGTTTCAGCTTGAGCAGCTTTATTTTAATCCAACATTTGTGTGTAAAATTGGACTGCCACAGAAGTGGACGTGACTAATTTCTGGCCATTGTCATTGGAACCCATATAACATTTATGTTCTTTTAAATTTCTTTTTCTTTTTAACCTGTAAGCACCATAGTTCCATTTATAGTGTCCTGGATGACAATGTTGTGACAATTAAAGAATTAAGTATTTTTATATTGGGGTTACTTTGCATTGGATCACATACACAGTATTTATTGCCAGTGATGTAGGCTATTAGCCTCAAACGCAAGATCGTAACTGCTGCAATTCATCTGACTTTTGTTCCAATTTTACTTTGCCAGTTTTATGATGGAAAGTCCAAATTCTCTTCCTGTAATTTTGATTTTAGAGTAATTTGTTCTACTATCAACACTGACCTCGCATGTTCAACTATTTTGGCCAAGATAAAAAGAACTCCAAAGCAGGGATAGGAATTTCGATGCCATCAGGTTGTGGCTCAGTTGGTAGCATTTTCACCCCTGAATCTGAAGGCTGTGGGTTCAGGACACCTCTGGAGCAAGTCAAAACAATTTCAAAAGGAATGTGTTCTCCTTGATGCCCTGACCAATATTCATCCCTCAATCAACACCTAAAAACAGGAATAAACACAAATTCTGGGAATGCTCAGCAGGTCTGGCAACATCTGTGGAGAGAGAAACAGAGTTTAACATTTTGAGTTGAACATGACTCTTCAGAACAGAGTCCTATTTAATTTGAAATGTTAACTTTGTTTAATTCTGCTGGACCTGCTGAGTGTTTCCGCTCTGTTTTTATTTCAGATTTCCAGCATCTGCAATGTTTTGATTTTACCTAAAAGCAGATGTTGTTTGGGACCGTGCAGTGCTCGAACTGGCTGTCGCTTTATCTACCTTCAGTGACTATTCTTCAAAAAAGTACTGTGTTCTCTCTGAAAGTGCTTAAGAGACAGGAAGAACTGAAGTTGTGACTCGGCATTCTTTCGACAAGTTGTTTCATTAGAATATTTGCTGCTCAAGGGATAACTTGAGCTTGATGTTAGAATTTAAAACTGACGTGTATCTACACGTTTGACAGATTCTTACCAGTAGTGCTATCGTCTTTCATGTCACAGCATGAGCACACCAAGTCAATGAAATGAAAATGAAAATCGCTTATTGTCACGAGTAGGCTTCAAACGAAGTTACTGTGAAAAGCCCCTAGTCGCCACATTCCAGCACCTGTTCGGGGAGGCTGTTACAGGAATCGAACCGTGCTGCTGGCCTGCTTGGCCTGCTTTCAAAGCCAGCGATTTAGCCCTGTGCTAAACAGCCCCTGAATAGTGGGCACCTGAGTTCGCGCAAGAAACCCGCATGCTTCTTGAGCATTTCTGAAGCAGAGATTACAATTCTAGGTTTCAAAATTATTAAACGTTCAAAAATATGTAATTATGACAGCATGATAGCACACGTGGTTAGTACAGCGCCAGGGTCCCAGGTTCGATTCCCTGCTGGGTCACTGTCTGTGCAGAGTCTGCACATTCTCCCCATGTCTGGGTTTCATCGGGGTGCTCCAGTTTCCTCCCGCAGTCCAGAGACGTGCAGGTTAGGTGGATTGGCCATGCTAAATTGCCCTTGGTGTCCAAAAAAGGTTAAATGGGGTTATTGGGTTACAGGGATAGGGTAGAAGTGAGGGCTTAAGTGGGTTGGTGCAGACTCGATGGGCCGAATGGCCTCCTTCTGCACTGTATGTTCTATGTACTATGTCTATATGTGAATCCCAATCTCATGCTGGGGCTTGAGCACATAATCTGGGCTGAGGTTTTGGTGCAGTACCGAGGGATGTGCCATGCAAACAGGTTAAAACCAAAGGCTACGTTCGTTCTGATGGTTCATGTAGTATCTTTTGTCGCAGAGCAGGGAATGTTCTGATGTGTCCAGGCCAACACTCTTAATTGATTCAGCACCACAAGAAGCAAGCTGACCAATCATTTATCATTCTGCGTTGAGGAACTTTTTGTGTCCTGTTCACTTGTCTAATAACAGTTTCATAGACATTTCCTCGACTCCTACAGTGCAAAAGGAGGTAATTCGGCCCTTGAAGTCTGCACCAACCCTCGGAAAGAATACTCCACCCAAGCTCATTCCCACACCCTATCCCAAGAACCCCTTCACCTAACCTAACCACATCTTTTTTGAACACTTAAGGGGCAATTTAGCATGGCCAATCCACCTAACCTGCACGTCTTTGGATTATGGGAGTATACCAGAACACCCGGAGGAAACGCACACAGACATGGGGAGAACGTACAAATTCCACAAACAGATAGTGACCCCATGCTGGAATTGAACCCGGGTCCCTGGCACTATGAGGCAGCAGTGCTAACCACTGTATCACTGTGCCACCCATGAGGAAGTAATTCCTCATATGGGTAATGATTCTGATAAAACACTTTTATATTCAGTGTAAATTGAAGATAATGACATTACACTGTAATAAACTGCTGTTCCATTCACCAGTGGTCTTGTTAGGAATGCAAGACTGCTGATTTACCCATCTGTGGATGCTAGTTCATTCTAACATGCTCGTGCACTTCGCCATATTTATTACTTTTAGAATTTTAGAACAGTACAGCACATATTACTGTTATTTATCATTGGGCATTTAGATTTCTGTATTTTGTTTCTTACAGCCAGCCAAAGTTCTGGTGGGATCTCGCAATTATGCTGACTTTGCATCTGAAGCATCATTTGATATTAAGGTAAATTTTTTGTTAACGACCATTAACCGGAATTATTTATAAAATATGAATTCTGCTTTGAATAAAGCCTTATTTGAATAAATTAGAGAAAGCAAATTTGAAAGCCAGCGTACACAATGTGATGTAAAATGAACATGTCAGTGACTCCGAGCTAGTACTGTCAGGATTAAATTGCTACTTTAATTTTTTTTTAAATAATTTTATATGGCGTATTCCAAATTTACTCATTCATTTTCCAAAAATTCTGCAAGATTTTTCAATCAAGGAAACATTATCTCACAAAAATGTCTGCCATATGCAGTGTATGTTCATATTAACCTTGCAGAAGTATAGAAATGAATTGGTTGGAACTGCTGTCTCTTCCCACAACTATCACCTCCACATATTATGTTTGAGCATTACCTCAAGAGGGATTGTGCCCCAGTAAGATTTTGCAGAATTATTAATTAGTTGAAGCTCAAATTGGTTGTTTTGTGCTGTAAGTTTCTTTTGCATTTTGTGGGGGATGGTGTTAGTAAAAACCGACAACACGAAGAGAAAGCTTGTGATTGCCTCTCATCAATTTTCTTTAATAAGTATTTTCAAACAATTCTAATTTTATTCCTTGCCGAGTATATAGTATGAATGCTGATTTGTAATAGTTAAACGGTTTAAGCACTGACTGAAATTATCAAATATATCACATAATTTTTCCTGTGCCTCCATTCGAAATAGCCTGAATAACTGAAACACTTTAAGACTATTGGGTTCTAAGTGTTGGGCAATTTAAGGGTTACTCCCTGGGGTTAGTGTGTTTGACTGCAATGTTTTTTTAAATAAATTTAGAATACCTAATTATTTTTCTCCAATTAAGGGGCAATTTAGTGCGGCCAATCCACCTATCCTGCACATCTTTGGGTGGTGGGGATGAAGCCCATGCAGACACAGGGAGAATGTGCAAACTCCACACAGACAGTGACTCAGGGCCAGGATCCGAAGTCTTTTTTTTTAAAATAATTCTGTTTTCAGGGCCTGTGTGTTTTAGCAGCCATAATAATAATCTTTATTAGTGCCACAAGTAGGCTTACATTAACACTGCAATGAAGTTACTGTGAAAAGCCCCTAGTTGCCACACTACGGCACCTGATCGGGTACACAGAAGGAAAATTCAGAATGGCCAGTTCACATAACAGCACGTCTTTGGGGACTTGTGGGAGGAAACCAGAGCACCAGGAGGAAACCTACGCAGACATGGGGAGAACGTGCAGACTCAGCACAGACCCAAGCAGGGAATCGAACCCGGGTCCCTGGAGGTGAAGAATGTGTTTTTCAGTCTAGGTTGATTTACTGTGGTTTGACTGGGGAATTAAAGTACTTTGCAGCCTGCAGAAATATTTTTTTTCCAGCTTGGGGAGGTAAGGTAATTGCTGGGTGGAGCCAAGGAAGGCAGAGAGACATTTTGAAAGCATTAAAGAGGCAGTTGGTGGAGAAACTTTGGAGAGAGGAGTTGAATGATTTGTTTTATCTCAATGCAGAAAAATACTTTTCAATGTACCTCCGTACACGTGACAATAAACAAATCCAAATCCAATTCTGATCTGCCTGATGCCAAGTTCACAATTCTCCCACAGTAAGATAGATTGAGACCTGTATGTTTCTTGTTGTTTAATGGGAAATTGAGTCGTAGTGTTTAAAGTGTAAATTGTAAGCGGTTCTTTTTTGGTGTGAAGTTTAAAAAGTTTAATATTGTAGATATATAAAAGTTTTGTTTTAAAAATAACCAAGCCCTATTCTTCATGCAATCACTCCTGGACAGAATCTTTCTTTCCTCACAGTCTTTCAAATATACTAAAATATTGTGGTTTCAGTCCAGTATCCTAGCCACTGTTGGGGTCTGGTCTGGGATCGTAATACTACTTCATCCAGACTCGTGTGGAAAATTAGTGTAGTACAAGGCAGCCCACCATGCCTGTGGAACACTACCACACATTGTGAAACTACATTGGGGAGAGCAAGTGAGCAAATAAAAAAAATTGGAAAATGAGGATAAACACCCATCTGGAGAGATGGAAATGATTTGCTGGCATTTTTGATCATTTTGGCACATTCCCAATCGACTCACGTCAGATGCCTGTGTGTGCCTTTCACCTCACCCTCCACATATTTCATGAAGAAAAAAACAGGTGAATAGATATCTTAGCATATAATTCTAATGCATTTAAAAATCCATGAGTTATTGGGTCTCCTAAATAAACAAGTCCTCACCAATAATTCTGCCAAAGCTTTGCTCCGTGGTAAATCTTTTTTTTTCCAAATTCCAGTGACATCAGCATTAAGATGACCGATTCAATCCAGTACAGTACAGAATTCACTTTAGTCCAATTTCTGTGTGTTCTGACACTACCCATTTTCTTCAGAATGATTTAGTGCTGCTGCAGTATATACTGGTTTTGTGCACATAATTAGTATTTTTAGGGAAGTCTTTGTTTAATGTTTTCTGTCATAATTATTGCTGCTTTTGGACTTTTTTCACAAAGAATTGTTTTTAAATATAGAAATGTGACTTGCATCGTCTTGAAGAAGGTCCTGCAACTTCAACCATCCTGACCAGAGAGGATGGCCTTAAATACTACCACACAATGCAACTAATTCGCCGTATGGAGCTCAAGGCAGATCAGCTGTACAAACAGAAGATCATCCGTGGGTTCTGCCACTTGTGTGATGGTCAAGTACGTATAAGAAAATGGATAGGAATGGCTCCTTCAGTAAAGTGCTTATGATAATCAATCTATAAAGCCAGGTGTTTAGTTATTTTAAAAGTGAATTCCAGAATCACAATTCTGGATCTTCACAGTAGTCGCTCTTGAAAGTCAATGGGGAAATTTCCATTTTGGATATTTGTAGAAAAGCAACTTTCATGCACTTGTTTATGATTGTGCTATAAATATAATGTATTGGAAATCTCCCTCCTGCACTGTTGATGTTGGAGTCTTACCATCATGATTCAAGTTTAATTCACTGTATTTAATGGCCATCATGCGGAAGCTCCACTTAAGGGTAAGGTTGTAATATGAGAAAGGATTCCTAGCATGAGAACAAACTAATGGAATTAACCCTTCCCATCTAACCTAGATAGGTTACTGATGTTTATCCTGCCAATTGTGGAGCTTGAGAAATGATGAAGTCGATTGTTGTGAGAACAGAATCGGTTCTTCAGTTCTGATGAAAGGTCATTGACCTGAAACATTAGCTTTGTTTCTCTTTCTGTAGATGCAGCCTGACCTAGAGTTTTCTGTTTTTATTTCAGATTTTTAGCACCTGCGGTATTTTGCCTTTGTATTAGTAGTTGATTGTTGTATTGTGAATTAGCTTATTCATTTATTGCACTCTCACTGATCATACCTTTTCTTCCACTTTACTTATTTTCTAACTCTTTTATTTGTTTCCATTTTGCTTTTTACTCTTGGTTATATTTTCTTTCCCTTTCTAACTATGGAGCTTTTCGTTCTGCTTCAATCGAAAGTGTTTGTTATATCTGTGTTGGTCCAAACTGTTTGCTTTGAAAATACTGTAGTGTAAAGGTACCAACTGAAGTTGGTCACTGTAGGTAACTTTAATATTAAATCATGCTGGGCCAGATGTGAAGTCTGTGCTATTACAGCCATTTGTTCCATAGTGCTCTGTAATTTCTAAATAATTTATTGTAGAATTGCTGTTCAGCCTACCTCCAGTAATTCATGACTGCTCACATTTGAGAGCCAGTCTGGGTAATTTGCGCACAAGCAGAAGTCCTAGTGGTCTGCTATGAAAGTGCTATGTTGGATTATGATACACATTAACTGAACTCTTAAACTGTCGCATTTCTTATTGCAGGAAGCTTGTTGTGTTGGAATCGAAGTTGCGATCAATCCAACAGACCACCTGATAACAGCTTATCGGTCTCATGGTTACAGCTACACACGTGGGGTTTCTGTCAAACAAATTATGGCTGAGCTGACTGGTAAGTAAAGCTATAATTAGCAGAATTTGCAGCAGTTCAAAAGAGCGTAAGAAATCGGAGGAGGAACATAGAACATACAGTGCAGAAGGAGGCCATTCGGCCTATCAAGTTTGCACCAACCCACTTAAGCCCTCACTTCCACCCTATCCCCGTAACCCAATACCCCTTCCTAACCTTTTTGGTCACTAAGGGCAATTTATCTTGGCCAATCCACCTAACCTACATGTCTTTGGACTGTGGGAAGAAACCGGAGCACCCGGAGGAAACCCATGCAGACACTGGGAGAACGTGCAGACTCTGCATAGACAGTGACCCAGCAGGGAATCGAACCTGGGACCCTGGCGCTGTGAAGCCACAGTGCTATTCACTTGTGCTACCGTGCTGCCCCTTATCAAGGTGTTGGCCATTCTACCGTCAAGCCTGGTCTCGATTTGTATTAGGTTTCTATATGAAACTGGCAGTCAGAACTTTCCTTCAGAAAGTATGTTTTCTCACTCATGGGATGCATCATTTGCAGCACAATGCACAATACAATATTTCTTCACAATTTTCTGATATTCATTACTGAGTAATTTTAATGTATCTCACCTAGTCTATCTCTGTCCCTCTTCAGGTTTCCTACTCCCATCCTCACAACGTGTTGAGCCTGTTAACTAAGTATCATATGCGAACTTAGATGAACATGTTTTTATTCCTTCATCTAAGTCATTGATATGGTGAAAAACCGAGACTCCAGTACCCTGGGAACACTGCTTAAGGGCGGCATGGTAACACAGTGGTTAGCACTGTTGCTTCACAGCACCTGGGTCCCAGGTTTGATTCCCGGCTTGGATCACTTACTGTGCGGAGTCTACACGTTCTCCCTGTGCCTCCGTGAGTTTCCTCCCACAAGTCCCGAAAGACGTGCTGTTAGGTAATTTGGACATTCTGAATTCTCCCTCTGTGTACCCAAACAGGCGCCGGAATATGGCAACCAAGGGCTTTTCACAGTAACTTCATTGCAGTGTTAATGTAAGCCTACTTGTGACAATAAAGATTATTATTATTATCACACCCTGGGGTCCAAGCTGAGAAAAAAAGAACCCTACATTACATGTTGACTATAACTTGTAAGAATGTTGTCACATATTACAAAATTCAGTATCTTCAAATCATTGGGTGTTTATATTATACAAATATTATTTTCCACTCTCTCAGCACTTGCATCATTTTGTGTTTAACATCGTAAGGCCCGAGCATTATTTGTGACTGCTCATGATACTGAAGCAGTGTGAGCCCTTACGCAGCAAGACCTAAACATCATTCCGGCTAGGGTTAATAAGTGACAAGTAATTTTGATGCCCCACAAATACCAGACAAGGACCATCTGCAGTAAATGAGAATCTAACTATCTCTCCATTAAGCCCGCTTTATTGACATCCCATCCACAAACATTCACTCCCTCCACCACCAACGCACAGTGGCAGCAGTGTGGACCATTCACAAGATACACTGCAATAGCTCAACAAGGGTCCTTTGACAGCACGTTTCAAACCAGCGACTCTAAAACCTAGAAGGACAAGCGCAGCAGACACATGAGAACATCAACACCCACACTTCGTTCCAAGTCACCCACCATCCTAACTTGGAAGCATATTGCTGTTCCTTCACTGTTGCCTGGAACAACCTAGAACAGTGAAAATCCTGAAACTTCCTCCCATATAGCACTGTGCGTGTACCTGCACCTCCAAGACTGCAGCGGTTCAAGAAGGCAGGTCACCACCACCAAGGGAAATTAAGGATGGGTAGCAAATGCTGACCTAGCCAATAAAGCCCACAAATGTGAAAAATGTTTTTTAAAAAAGGGATATTGTGAATATAACATGACTCCTGGTTGCCTATGTTACTCCTGAAAGTGATAACTTTATTCTCAACAGGTAGACGTGGAGGTTGTGCTAAAGGCAGAGGTGGCTCTATGCATATGTATGCCAACAATTTCTATGGTGGGAATGGCATTGTTGGTGCGCAGGTAAGGATGGATTTATCTATATGATCGCACTGGTTCAGATAATGTCTTTGATATAAAATGCAGTAACATCCAATTAGTATAATTTTGTGAGATGGAAATGTTTTTGCACAGAAACCTTATTTTTCATTGTTTCTTTAAATTAGGTTCCTCTTGGAGCTGGGATTGCTCTAGCTTGTAAATACTTTGGAAAGGACGAGATATGTGTGTCTTTGTACGGTGATGGTGCAGCTAATCAGGTAAAGCATGCTTTCCATTCAATTATGTAGTTGTGTAAAATGACAGGTAATAATGCAGTATATCAGCACAAAGAGCAATGTGTCAATAAATCATACACTAATATGGTAATAAGACATTGACATCTGGGTAAGAGTTTGGAGATTTTGGTTATGATTGACAAAGGCAAGCCAAAATTGCTGACTTCAGCTTTGATTGTAATATACAGTGCACTTTAGAATGCATCGGATAGGTTTATTCTAGATCAGTTACAAATCAGAATGTTCAAAAGTGTTAAGTTCTCCAGTTACTGGAGTGTCCAATCTCTGGCCCCGGAGCCTGATGACCATCTTCGCTACCTAAGAAACTTATATGAACTTATGCTATTTTTTTAATACGTTATGTGAGCCTGGAGGTTAGTAAAGGCTACTGTCAGTGCTGTTGTCTCAGTATTTGATATATTGTAAATCAGAAAACAAGATCTGCTTATGTTTGCAATTTGAGGTATATGCAAATTATAGGGATCCTTAAACTTGCCATGTGGTTATGAGGTTTACAGGTGCACGTCAATACAACCAATGCAATGAAACACGAGAAAAGCAGAAAATGCTGGAAAATCCCACAGGTCTGGCAGCATCTGTGGAGAGCGAAATAGTGTGAATGTTTCATGTCCGTGTGATTCTTCAGAGCTGGACACTTTGGTGTAAGGGATGCACTGGTGCTTGACTCGCACTGCAGCATTGTTTGGAGATGCTCTCTGATGGGGAAGGTTTTGTAGAAGTACTCATGGAACTATTTTGTTAATTGTGCAATATTTTGTTTGTTGTTTGATTTTTAGCCAGGTTTTGAAAGAGTGAACTTGATGGGTTGATGGATTGCATCTTAAGTTTCTCACTTGGTAGAATCTTTTGAAGTATAGCATTGGGCTATGAAAGTGAAGGGACAATGGCACTGGAATGTTTACTCAAACACTTATTTTGTCATTAATTCTCTTTCTACTGCATTTTTATATTGATATCTAGGGCCAGATCTTTGAAACTTACAACATGGCAATGCTATGGAAGCTACCTTGCATATTTATCTGTGAGAACAACAGGTATGGCATGGGTACATCTGTGGAGAGAGCAGCAGCCAGCACTGATTATTATAAGAGAGGTGACTACATCCCTGGCCTGAGGGTAAGATGTCCTTACCCATTCAATAATACTACACAAGCAATATAAATAAAAGACTATTTTTTATGCTCTGCAATATAGATGCTATTCATTTTATACCTAGAATGACAATGTCAGTTAATCCATTACCTAATTACACTTAAAATTACAGAATAGCACATGGGCCCTCAATTAAACAACAAGACTGTTGTAAGCAAAGGAAATTATTCTTTAAAATAAAGGGATAAATTTGCAATGTTTTGTGGCATATAAACGATTCTTTTATTCTCACATTTCTTTTGTTTCCCTTTCATTTAAGCTCAGTCTCACCAGATGGTGAAATTTCTCTGACAAAAAATATATTTATCTGACTATGTTTAGTTGCATTATTCAATCAGATTATTTTTGAGATATGGCACTTACAAAAATATGATGGTAATTGCGATATCTCTTTCCTTGGTACCATCAAACTTCATCAAGTGCTGTTGGCTAAGGGCCTAGTCTCAGTCACAATACAGATGGACACAACTAAAGCCTACATCATAAATAATGCAATTTTCCTGGGTTGAAACATGTCAATATTTTAGTTGACTCTTAACTGCCCTCTGAAAAGGTCCAGTAAGCCATTCAGTTCTCAAGCTCACCCTCTTCTTAAGGGCAATTAGGGATGGGCAATAAATTCTTGCTTGCCAGTGATGTTGACATCCTGTGAATGAATGAAAGAATACGTGTAGAGATCAAGGATACCATTACGTTCAGTTGGGTAACAGTTGTGCAAAGTGCTGTGCACATTTTTATTTCCTTTCATACAATTTTTGACTGCTTATTATCAAAGCGAAGTACGTTGATTATCAAAGTACGTTTGTTTAAATTGCCATGGGCAATGTGGCTTTACAGTTTCTTGATGCACATGCTTTTCATGTGGTGCGCAGCAATTCTAGAAGTGTCAGCCACCCCTACATATTACTGTTTGAAACAGCACTGCTTCTATCTCCTGGCAAAGGAACAACACAAGACAAAATATGGGGGGATGGAGGGTGTAGAACAAAATCACTATGATTCTTTCAGTTGTCTTAGCAACTGTATCGATGTTACTGAATCAGTCTTATCTGTTTACAGGTCGATGGCATGGATGTATTGTGTGTTAGAGAAGCAACAAAGTTTGCAGCAGACCATTGCAGGTCTGGAAAGGTAACCCAAATTGTCATAAGTGGAGTAGGTGAACACTACTTAATGTTTTAGTTATAAATGGTTCAGTTGTTAGAGTTGTGAAAAAAATTAGACTTCCTATAGTATTCCAGAGAATGCTATTTAATGCAGTAAGTCTATAAAAACAACTTCTGGTTGCATGACATGAGGGTGTTCAGGAGCAGGTGTGAATAGCACTGCTGCCTCACAGCACCAGGGACCCGGGTTCAATTCCAGTCTTGGGTGACTGTCTGTGTGGAGTTTACACATTCTTTCTTCCTCCGGGTGCTCCGGTTTCCTCCTACAGTTCAGATGTGCAGGTTAGGTGGATTGGCCATGCTAAATTGCACCTTTGTGTCCAAAAGTTTAGGTGGGGTTATGGGAATAGGGTGTGGGCTTGTGCCTAGATAGGCCTCCTTCTGCATTGTAGGGAGCCTATGATAAATCTTGTGTGATTTTGTAAATGCTGAGATTAGCTTAGTCGTCTTTAATGCCCACAGCCATCTGAAACTTTTATAACTTGTTGAAATCTAGATAAAAGACAAAGAAAAATTACTTTCATTACATGCATTAGGGACTGAGTCTATTATGCTCTAAGGAATAATGTTATAGGAAGGTGGAGACTAAAATAGGTAATAAAAGTAAAAATAATGTGGATACTGGAAATCTGAAAGAAAAACAGAAATGCTGTAAAAACCCAGTAGGTCTGACAGCATCTGTGGGAGAGAAACAGTTATAGTTTTGAGTCCGGAATACTCCTATTGGTCATGAAGAGTTGTGTTGGACTTGAAACATTAACTCTGTTTCTCTCTCCACAGATGCTGCCCAACTTGATATGGTTTTTTTCAGTATTCTTTTTTTATATACCAAAACAGGTATCTAAGATAGCTACAAGGCATTTATCTCATTGAAGGCTTCAAGCAGCACCATGGACCATTATTGCTATCATTACTTAATTGAGCTACAATAAAATCCTTGCATTCTCTTGTATATCTGTATTTTTTCATACTAACTAAGGATTTTCTAGAGATGTTTGAATTACATTTGTGCTGCTGTTTGGTTTGAATGATTATAGGCCATACTGCACTGTGTAGTCAATGACGTTCATCCAGTGATAATTCCCAGATGGCCCTTGGAAAATAAATCAGGATATTTCATAAAGAGATTATTTTACAATCTGGAATTAGAATTCTAAAGGAAATTAAGAAGTGTGTATGTACTAAGAGGAATTGCAAAGTGAAAATAACCCGATATTAGGAGAAGGATGTATTAGAAGTGATGACAGCAATAAAGTGGTCACACCATTCCAGTGGATTATAATGTATGAATCCTTCAATGAGCTGAATGCATTGTAGCTCTCCCAGGCAACTATTATGCTCTATATCTTCCTCTGTATTGGAATGACCATTATTACGAATGGCTTGTTGCTATGTTAATTGAATTCTAACACGTGTTCAATTTCAGGGTCCTATCTTGATGGAACTGCAAACCTATCGTTATCATGGACACAGTATGAGCGATCCTGGTGTCAGGTAAAGATGTGTTGGGTCTGAGTAAAATATTGTAAACTTTTGATTATACTGCAAGCATCCACATCAAATCAGATATTTGCCACAAATCATTCCACAAAAATTTATGCTCAGTGAATCATAGACACCTACACTGAATTACTTACTCGATTCCAATCATTGAGAGGTTGCAAATTTGTCATTAGCCCTTTTTCTGCTGTTTTGTACTGTGTACCGAGGACCTCTTTATCCTGCGCCTTTGCTGGGTAGATAGAATAGCTGATAGGATGTTAGAATATTGAAGAAACATGTGTGATGTAGAAACAATATTGCTGTTTCATGCCAGAAGGTCCCTGTACCTTTCACTGTACCTAGGTACATGTGACAATAAACACATCCAATCCAATCTAATAATTACAAATGTAAAAGGATGCTACTGATAGATTTTGGAAAATACAGAGGGATGTGGTTTAATAAAAGCTTAGAACATAGAACATACAGTGCAGAAGGACGCCATTCGGCCCATCGAGTATGCACCGACCCACTTAAGCCCTCACCTCCACCCCATCCCCATAGCCCAATAACCCCTCCTAACCTTTCTTGGACACTGAGGGCAATTTAGCATGGCCAATCCACCTAACCTGCACGTTTTTGGTCTGTGAGAGGAAACCCACGCAGACACTGGGAGAACGTGCAGACTCCTGCACAGACAGTGACCCAGCGGGGAATTGAACCTGGGACCCTAGCGCTGTGAAGCCACAGTGCTAGTCACTTGTGCTACCGTGCTGCCCTTATAAGAAGTACAGTTATGAAATAGGCTGAATAACAGAATTGGCATTTTTCAGTCCCTAAGTTTGCTTTAAATTGCACCAGCAACTTCATAATGAAGGAGATATGTAAACAAGGAATTAATCAATTGAAGAATGGGTTCCTTTGTTTACTGGTCAATGGCTCCACATTTTGTGTGAAGAAAAGTGTGCTTTACATTACGTTCTGACATAGTGCTGTTTGTATTTAGTGCTTTTATTCAATTTTATTTTGAAACGGAGAAGTTGTCTTCTACTAAATTCTAGAATAATACAGCACTGGAGAAGGATATTCAGCCCATCAAATCCTTGCTGGATCTTTTGAAGAGTCATTAGTTAATCCCACTCCTCTGCTTTCCCCATATACTTCCAATTTTTTTCTCCTTCATGTATTTATCTAATTGTCTTTTGAAGGCTAAATTGAATGTGTTTCCACACCCCATGAGGCAGAGCAGTGCAGCTCCTACCATTTATTGGTGTCTTTTGGTCACATTTTATTACTGTATTGAATTTCTTCTTGGTAACAGTAGACCTGTAAACAATATTTTGAAATGTAGCCCTTAATGTCACATCTCAAAGTTGTACAGCGAACCCACTGTTCCTGGTGATAATACTACTGGAATGGAATGTCACAGGAAGTTCAGTATTTTTTTAAAAGCTACTCTCAGTCTACCTCTTAACCAGTAATACTAAAATCTAAATTATTGACAAAGACAACTTCTTTAAATGACCATTGGTGTCATGGGATACATCACATATTTTAGCCTCTGCTGGAATAATGTTGTTTTAATGTTAGGGTGCTATGTTTATCCTATGAGTTGAAAATTCTAATTAAGTTTGAACAATTAAGCAATTTGGTAAGTTCAGAAATAACATCTCCATAATTATCCATCCAGTTATTTATTTTGCTTTGTGGCTGCATCAAACCTTTTGTAGTCGCCATGATTAATTCCCCTTCTCCAACAGCCTGCATTATTCCTCCTTGGGTAGTCATTTCCTCAGATTAAAGTTCACAAAATAACTTCTAATGAGTGGAGAATTAAATTCACTAAGTTCAAAGACAATCATAAGTATTAAGAATTGAGCTTAAGGCTTCCAAATTATTTCTCTCTTCAGTAGTAAGTTGCAGATATCAGAGAAAAAGTTGAACTGCAGCATGTTGTAAATAAATTATTTTGATTGTTCTTTGATGTTTGTAGTTACCGTACCAGAGAAGAAATCCAGGAAGTACGAAGTAAAAGTGATCCCATCACCATGTTGAAGGAGAGGATGCTGAACAATAACCTGTCCAACGTAGAAGAGCTGAAGGTATGTTCATGTCCATGCCCTTTGCTGGTGAATTGAATGCGACAAATGATCAGACGCATTATGACTTTGATTTTAAAATTACACACATTCATCTGGTTGTCAAATTTTCCTACATGACTTATTGTACTTGAAAAATATGTATTGAGATATTTTTACATGAAAGGCACTATGTAAATTCAGACATTATTATGAGCAAGCATTAATTCTGTAGACCCATTTACTCCTATCAACCTTTCTCCATTTTACCAATTTGTGGAATGGATTTTTAGGTTTTGGAGATAGATAGGAAACAAGCGAACTTAAAATTATATTTTCCGAATTGGGTCTTTTGTGCATCCAAGTGCTGTACTGTAATAGGCTTGTACTCATGATCCTTATACTTTAGTTAGAAAGTGCATTGGATATTTTTAAGGCGGAGGTGGATAGGTTCTTGTTCAGAAAGGAAATGGAAGGTTATTGGAAGTAGATGGGAATTTGGAATTCAAAACACACATATTCAGCATGACCTTGTTGAATGGTGGAGCAGACTGGAGGGGCCAATGGTGTACTTCTCCGATTTCCAATGTTTGATTTTTGATTTGATTTGATTTTTTGATTTATTATTGTCACATGTATTAGTATGCAATGAAAAGTATTGTTTCTTGCATGCAGTACAAACAATGTACATAAGGAAGGAAAGGGAGACTGCAGAATATAATGTTACAGTTATAGCAAGGTGTAGAGAAAAGATCAACACAAGGTAGGTCCATTCAAAAGTCTGATGGCAGCAGGGAAGAAGCTGTTCTTGAGTCGGTTGGTACATAACCTCAAACTTTGGTATCTTTTTCCTGTCAGAAGGAGGTGGAAGAGAGCATGTCCGGGGTGCGTGGGGTCCTTAATTATGCTGGCTGCCTTTCTGAGGCAGCGGGAATTCTAGATAGTCAATGGATGGGAGGCTGGTTTGCGTGATGGACTGGGCTACATTCACGATCTTTTGTAGTTTCCTGTGGTCTTGGGTAGAACAGGCTCCATACCAAGCTGTGATACAACCAGAAAAAATGCTTTCTATAGTGCATCTGTAAAAGTTGGTGAGGGTCGCAGCTGACATGCCAAATTTCCTCAGTCTTCTGAGAAAGTAGAGCCGTTGGTGGGCTTTCTTAACTATAGTGTCGGCATGGGGGGACCAAGACAGGCTGTTGGTGTTCTGTACACCTAAAAACTTGAAGCTCTCGACCCTTTCTACTTCGTTCACATTGATGTAGACAGGGGCATGTGTATATATATTTTGGAAATGGATGAATGCTGCATGAAACAAGAAAGAAAATACTGGCCTGTACCTTCTACTGTAGGCTTGGTAGTCTGTTTTACATCACAATCGGTTTTCCTTCCCGTTAACCTCACTGGCTCCCGCTTCAGAGCTCATTTTGCAAAACTGATAGACCAATATCACCCCAATATGTGCATGTGTAGTGAAGTAAAGATCCATTCCCAATGATGCTAATTTTTACTGTTTGGTAGTTCATAGTGTTGGTGGGCAATGTTTCACTTGTCGTTAAGTAAAGCTTGTGTTTTGTAGGAAATTGATGCTAGCGTCAGGCAAGAGGTGGAAGAAGGAGCACAGTTTGCCACCACTGACCCCGAACCACCCCTCGAAGAGCTGGCCTACAACATTTTCTGCAATGAGGAGACATTCGATGTTCGTGGCACTAACCCATGGATCAAGTATAAATCCGTCTCCTGAAAACAAAAATGTCCTTCGGATCTGTTGCAACACCACCTACAACCAACACGCACATTCTCAGATGGGATCTGAAAATCAGGTTCATAAAAGATAAAACTTTAATTAAACAAAACTGCATATTAAGAAAATTGTTTGCTTATTTTTAAATTGAGGCTGATCAGAGCTGCTGCTACTTTGGTTGATTACTGCAGTGTCTGACATCAGTGAAATAAAGGCGTATCTCAAAATTAGATTGCATTATTTATTTTCCAGAGTCTAATTTAAAGATGAATAAAAGGTTGATAGGTGTTCAAGTTTTTTTTTCACTAGACCTTATCTAAAGCTCTCTCTATCCCACCAAACCTAACTATCAAGGATACTCCTTACTGAACCAGTGCAATGCATGAAAAATTATGGGCAGGATTCTTCGTTGGCCAACGCTGAAATCAGGGCGTGCTGTCGGACGGAGAATAGCATCCGACGCCACATTCGTGGCAGGTGCTGGTTTGACCCCAAATTGCGATGCTCTCTCCTCAAATGGCGTCAATGTGACACACGCAGTTGCAACACCGCATATCATTGGTGGGCCTACCCCTGTTGCTCCACCTCCGATGGGCCGAGTTCCCGACGACACGGTCCACATGTGCTCTCACAAATCGTGGACCTGGCATGGTGGCTGCTGAAAGGGGCACACAGACAGTGTTCAGCACCGCCATACTTCGCCGACAGTCGTGCTGCTGGCTGGGGGCTTCTGCCAAGGCTGGTGGGAAGTAGTGGGGGATAGCCAGGAGGAGGGCTGTGGGGTCAGGCCGGACGGGTATGCAACACTATTACCACAGCCGGCAAGGCAGCCATGCGGCTGTACATGCTGCTGACAGCCCGCTTTAAACCTGATACCTTGTGCCCTATAGCTGACCCTCCAGTGCACATCCCTGGGTGCCCTCTGGCCCCAGCCGACCCATCAGCTATATGGGCACTCCAGCACAACCCGTCCCATCCTTTTGGTTCCGATTAGTGTGTTTGTGTGGGGTGTATTGTTTAAGTGGGGCTGCAGCTTGTCAGCCCTGCGGGTGTCCATCATGGACATGGTTAATCCCACATTGTTTTTCATGGGAATCAATGGTGGTCCATACGGCATCGGTGCTAGCCCTGTAACTCCACCTAACCCTTCAGACACTAAGGGCCAATTTAGTGTGGCCAATCCACCTAACCTACACAGCTTTGCTTTGTGGAAGGAAACCGGAGCACCCAGAGGAAACCCATGCAAACAATGGGAGAAAGTGTAAACTCTATACAGTCACCTAAGGCTGGAATTGAACCCAAGTCCCTGGCACTGAGGCAGCAGTGCTAACCACTGTGCCACCGTGCAGTCCGTCTATTCGATGAGGTTGGGCTGGGTTCTGACTCAAGTCCCAGAAATGATAGAGTTCCTGCTGACATCAATAACTTTGTTAGTTGGAGAGTCTATGGGATCAATATGTGCAGAACTGTGCACATCAGGAATTAACATACAATGGTCGTGAACATTGATAGGCAGAAAATGCAGTCGGGGCAGTGTGTCTGAATTCCCAGTATGTTGCAAGTAGTCCTCATATACTCGAGTCAGGGTTGCATTTAATTTGTAGAATTCCTTTGGTTCAAATGTAAGGGGCTGGTTGGGTACCTTTGATAGAGCCTCACAAGGCTTAATAATGATCCAGTGCAACACTTTGTGTAAATGAGGTTTTTATTTGAGGGTTAAACCCAAAAGAGAATGTAGGGTCTTAGAGAGTGGGGCAGTAGGTTTAATTTTGAATTATTTGAGCAAAGAGCAAACACACAGACATGGTGAGCCAACTGTTTGCCTTCTGTATTGCAATATACCGTGGCATAGTTTATAGAGCTGAAAAACTGCTGCACCTAGAGTGAATGTCACTCTGTATTCTCTACACTAGACATGACTTGTGGGGTTATTAGGGCAGTTCAATGTTTACAGCAGGCGTTTCTCTAAAAAAAAGTCATTTAAATTCTAGTTAACTTGTTTTCACAAAAATATTAACCCTCTGGATTATTAGGTGGCACTGCAAAATGGGTTCTGGTTCTGAACATGAGAAGAATCAAGTGATATGGAAAATTGCACCCATCTTAATAAGTGTTTAGCAAATTCAGTTGTAGGTTCATATACTTTTAATTGGGTGTTTTATAAACCATCTTAATTTTATTTAAATGAAGAAGAAATCAAAATGTTCTCAAAAACCTCCACAGGAATGTAAACTTTCCTACTGAGCTGCTTTCACCACAACAGAACAATGTGGCTGTCTCCATGTCCCATCAGCAAAGCAATTGAACCTTGTACAATAAGTTTCAATCGAAGAACCCAAGGACTTGATAGACATATATTACCTCTGACCTGGGGGGGGGGGCACACAACTTTAAAATTAAAGCTAGGCTGTTGAAGGGTAAAGATGGGAAGCTTCCCACAAAAGGCAATGGAATTCTTTCTCTCCACTCTTTCTCCCCCCCCCCCCCCCCCAGGCCAAAAAGACTTTAGGACACGATTGAATTATGAATTTCAAAACGGAGTTTGATAGATTTTTGTTCGGCAAGTGTATGGAGCCAAAGCAGGTAGCAGTTATCAGACACATCTGCCATAATTGTAATTGAATGGTGGAACTAGCTTAAGAGGCTGAATGACCTAGTCCTTTTCATATGGTGATAGCAGTAATTATTCAACCACACCAAGTAATATGTTTATTTACAATTAGACACAAAAAAAGTCGCCAAATACGTGAAACAGTATATATGCAATGTAAATAGTCTGATCAGATAATCGCCTTTCCTTGGGGTGGTACCATAATATTACAAAAGATGCAGATCACATTTTTTTTCTGTCTGGAAAATTCAGCATGATATTTTCTGCATTAGTATCACAGTTTATTTCTCATGCTAGCAGTGATGTGGAGTTACTTTTGTTTTGTAACTTACAAAATGTCAAAAAGAAATTGTGGACATTCCTTTCATTGTTACATTCATTCATTTGGGAAACTCAATCATCACCTTTCTCCGGTCCAAATAAAATAATGGCTCCTGTAAGCCAATTGGCAAATTGTTCAAGCAGGTAAGAAATGCTTCTTGCATAAAGTCAGTTCCACAGTGTAGAGATGTCACTACACACAATGATTCAATGCCTCAAATCTTGACTTGATATCCGTGGCTAAATTAAGCACAATTCTTGAACACATGATCAATCACACATACATCAAATTAAATTTCTGCAAAAACATCGGCATAATTACTCCGTATAATAGCAGCTTTGGTCATTTGTGTTATAAAATTATCACTCTGTAATTAATGTTCTTGCTGTTGGTCAATCCTTGGTTGTTTTTCTGAACTTTAATACACCATTCCAGATTCGGCAAATAGGTCCTCCTCTAAAACATGGAAAAACAGTTAAGTCCCAGTCCACAGGAACAGCTAGTTAGATAGGGCAGAGCATTTAATACAGTTTATGTAACATCCATAGTTGCCACCTACCTGAATTATGGTAAGACTTTATGCATTTCTGGCCTCTATTTGCATAGCTCTTTGCGAGCCTCAAAAGCTTTTTGATTCACTTGTTATAAAGCATTCCCAAAATATGTTGCATGGTCTCTTTTCTGCACATGATAGAGCATGGCACATACAGATACATTCATTGGTCTCTGGGGCTTCTTGGTTGGGAAACGTTAGGACTTTGTTCATGAAGTACTAATGCTTGAATACAGTAAAGCATTCCAGGTCCACCTGCTGATTGAGAGATCAAGCTTCCAATTTTTCTGATGGTTCAAGGATTTGTGTCCACATGTACGAAGTGGTCTTAAAAAGGATCTTCATCTCCCTTACCTGGTTACTGCTGAATCTGAAATCCACATATGCTCTCCATCACAATGACTGCCTATGTCCCCCTCTGTAACATAATTCAGTTCTGTCCCTGCCTCAGCTCAGCTTCTGAACTGAGTATTCTGTTAAAAACCTAGTTAAATTTCATTCAACAAGGTGTAACTTAGTTAAAGGCTTTTACATCAAGACTGTGTAAAGAATGGAAGTTCTCTCACGTTCACTGAAGATTTGATAGCGGTGTAGAATTAATGACAGATTTCCACCTTTAACTGCACATGTGAACTTCACAGGTTGCTTCAGAGGAGTAGTGCTAGTGAACGTTGGCAATCACCATTGTTACTACCACAAAACCTAGGTCAGGAAGTTGCGAGGAGGATAAATGGAAGGTGTCTGCTGGCTTTGTTTAACTTCTATTTCTTAATGCTGTGGAATCTGGACATTCCCAGCCAGTAAAAGGACAATTCCTCTCCCCTCCCCAGTGTAATCCATTCCACTTCAGAGTGACCTGCAGACGACAAGCAATCCTTCATCATCATCTATTCTTTGACCAAGCAGCAGAAGTCTGATTGTGTGAGCCTCTTTAATGATTTTGGATTTTGCCTGCAGTACTCTATCTGGAAGTTCATTCCATACGTCAATCATTCTTTGGAAGAAATTGGAGCAGGATTTGGCCACTCAGCCCTTTGAGCCTGCTGTGCATTCAATGAGATGAATCTACTTCAATGCCATTTTCCTGCATGAGGAACACAGGAACAAGAAGAGGCCATTCAGCCTGTCGAGCCTGCTCCGCCATTTAATACAATCATGGTTGATCGGACATTTCAATGCCTTTTACACCCCTTCTCCCCATAACTTTGTTATTGCCAATCAGAAATATAGGAATGATCTCTGTACCCTTTAATATTTTTAATATGGAGAAATCCATCGCTTTCAGTCTTGAACATAATGATTGAACCTCTACAAGGTTCTATGAGAAACCTGGAATGACCTAACCCACCACTTGCATATTTCCGATATGTGGATAATACGTTTTTTATATCTCAATCTGCAACTGCATGTAATAATTTCCTTGCATATCTTAATAGGCTCCGTCCTGCACTCAAATTCACTTTTGAAATGGAGAAATCAAATAACACCTCTTTCCTTGATACACTAGTTAAGAAATTGACAAGGGGGTTCTCTACCCCAGTTTATCGTAAGCCGACCTTCACAAGTCACGACATGCGTTAAGATTCTCCCAGTTCCATCCACTATAAGATTGGCTTTATCAGGAACCTTGTAAATAGGGCCCGAGAAACTTCCGGTGATGGGGATGTCCTGAGTAGTCGCGCATCAGATAACTCTCCTCCGTACGACAGAAAAATAGGCACTTTTGGCTGAATTTAGCCCACAAAACCGGGCTTAAACATCCTGCTGTCGGAGTGGTTTCAAGACTTGTGTATTGAGTCAGCTTCCACGTGAGGTTATTCCCTGTGGCTCAGCTCAGTACAGAGAGGAACAAACACGACAACCTGGAAATAGGTGGCTTATTTAATCAAGTTTGTTACGTGTACACGAAAAACAAGCTGGATTTCGGCCAATACCTGTTCTGCTGAACAAAGACCCGAGCACAGTAATTGCACAACGTTCAAAAATCAATAGCCCACCCCAGTTGGAAGCGATACAATCCCTGAAGCTGCTACTTTTAAACTTATCCAATAGAATTGCCAGTAGTGTTTAAACTTCACCCAATAGAATCGCAAGCAGTGTTTAAACTTCACCTAATAGAATTACAAGCAGCGCACGATTGATCCTCATCCTGACAGCTGCTTACAATCCCAGCAGCATGCTGACTGTTAGAAGCAAAACAACAGAACCAGCATGCTGAATTGTTTCACAAAGACAAGATGTCAGAAGTAATCTCCATTTGGTCAAGTTAGCTACCTAAATCCCATTTGATTACTTATTACTGCTATGTACTTAAAATACATGTTTAATGGTTAATAATGATTATTCAGTCCTATAATTCATCTCAATCCTTAATAAAATAACTTATGTAAAACTACACTAGTGGCATGCTGACGATTCAGTTTTAAGAGGTATCATTTCTGAACCCCCCCCACCCCCCTTTCACATCCCCTCACCCTCAACATTCGAATGGACAACAAAAATGCCAGGAAGCAGCAGCTCGAGAGGCTGCAGAGACACCAGGAATTGCGGCAAGGGACAGGATTGGTGAGCAAGCGAGTTGGCAGACCGACGAGATAAGGGTTCCCCGGCCTCCCCCGAGAGAGGGAGAGCAGCGACCCGACAAACATGTTCCCCCCCACCGCCACCAGTCGATGGATGGAAGATGTTCCTAACCAAGGAACTAAATGCAATGAAAGACGACATCAAGGCTGAGAAAAAGGTGACGGTTAAGGTGGCAGAGGTGCTAGCCCCGCCATGCAGTCGGTGCTCGCTGGCATGGGGAAGAAACTGGAAGCCCTGGGGTGCACAATATGAGAGCTGGAAAAGGCATCGAAAGATCAGAGGCCGAGATCAAAGGTTTGGTGGTGACCCAGGGAAGCCTGAAAGGGAAGGTCAAAGGACAGGAGAATCAATTGAAGACACAGAACCTTTGGATGGTGGGCCTGCCGGAGGGGATCGAGGCCCAAATGCTGGATAACCTGGTTGGGAGGGACAGCTTCCCCAAACCGCCAGGGCTTACATGTCGTTCCAGACAGAAGGGAACAGCCGAGGCTGATAATAGACAGCTGCACAAAAATCAGGACCGAGAAAGAATCCTTCTCTGGACTCAACAGACGAAGCGGTGCAACTGGGAAGGACATAAAATATGAGTGTATCAGGACATTGGGGTGGACCTGGCAAAGTACAGGACACAATTTAACCATGCAAAGGAGGCCCTGTAAAAGCAAGGTCAGATTTGGAATGTTGTTCCCAGCCAGGTCTGGTAACATATCAAAGCAAAGAATATTATTTTACTGCCCCAGCAGAGGTGGACGAGTTCATCCATAGCAATCATCTGGACAGGCAGCAAGAGAGGCAGCAGTGAGGGAGGCATGGAGGAAACAAAAGAAAGAAATGGACAATTTTGCACGGGGGTGCATCGCCATTTTGGATGGCCCTAACAAAGGGAAACCACAGAGTGCATGGGGCGCATCCACAAGGTAAGTATAGTTGATCATGTTGGGGGGGGGGGGGGGGGGGGGGTCACAAAAACCCCCATCAGAATAATGTGGAATGACAGGGGACTTAATGGCCCAGTGAGAAGATCCAGAGTCTTCACCCACCTGAGAGCTCACTTAGTCTTCCTCCAAGAGAAACACCTGAGGGAGAAGGATCAACTATGGGTAAGGAAGGGCTGGGTGGGACAGACCTATTATTCCTGTATGGGGGTAGCCATACTGATAAGTAAGAGGACAATGTTTACTGCAACGAGGACAGTTACAGACCAAGGGAGACGGTACGTTATGGTCAGCGATGTCCTGGACGGGGCACCGGTGTTACTAGTAATTAGTACGCTCCCAACTGGAATGACAAAGAGTTTATTAAAAAGACCATGACAGAAATCCTCGACGTAGAAACGCACAGGCACAAACTGATCATGAGGTGGCGCCGGGGGGGGGGGGGGGCAGCGATGACAGATCAAACCCCAGAACGGAGAAAACAGCAGGAAAGGCTAAGGAACTGGGAACATTTATGGGGCAGATAGGGGCAGTGGACCCATGGCAGTTCATGCACCCGGGTGAGAAGGAATTCTCATTTTTCTCACCAGTACATAAGATCTACACCTGCATTAACTTCTTTGCAGTGGGGAAATCGGTGGTTCCAGAAATAGTAAGAGTGGAATACTCCGCGATTGTAATTCCCAAACATGCTCCACACTACATGGATGTGAAGTTGGATTCAGGCCACGGCCAACATCCAACATGGAGGTTGGACATGACCCTCATGGCCGACAAGGTCTTCCGCCAGAAAATATCACAGGCCATAGGCGAGTACATCATTAACAACCGGAACAGGGAAGTCTCACCTTCCACATTCTGGTAGGCACTCAAGGCTATGATTAGGGGTGAAATTATCGCAAATAGGGCTTGCTAAGACAGGGAAGAGAGGGCGGCTAGGCAACAACTGATCGACGCCATCCTAGAGGTTGACAGACGGTACTCCGGGGCCCCAACTACAGAGCTTCTGGTGGAGAGAAAAAAGCTACAAATATACTTTAACATGTGAACCACCAGGAAGGCAGTGCACCAACTCCGCCAGACACGGGACCTTTTATGAGCATGGAGACAAGGCTAGCCACCAATAGCTCATCAACTGAGAAAGCAGGCAGCCACGAGGGAAATAGCCCAGGTAAAGGATAACAGAAACAGACTGGTAGCCAATCAAAAAAGGCAATGAAGCATTCGAGGCCTTCTACCAGGGACTGTACACCTCTGAACTCCCTGGACTCAGGGATGAAATGGTTCCTCAATGGACTGGACATGCCAGTCATGGGGGATGATCGACAGAGGGGGTTAGAAGTACCACTAGGACTGGGAGAGAGCATCAGCTCCATTCCAGTGGGGAAGACGCTGGGTTCCCAATGGACTTCCACAAAATATTTGTGACGGCACTGGCCCGGCACCTGCAGAAAATGTTTGCAGACTCACTAGTGAGAGGCACCCCACCTCCAAAGCTAACCCAGGCCACATATCGATACCCAAAAAGAACAAAGACCCAATGGATGCAGATCATTCAGACCCATTTTGCTGCTCAACGTGGACGCAAAAATAATCACAATGGTCCTGGCTAAGTGGCTGGAGGACCGCATACCAGAAGTGATTACAGAAGACCAGATGGGCTTTGTTAACGGTAGACAGCTAACTGTGAACATCAAGCTCCTGCTGAATATGATAATGACCCCATCTGGGGAGAGAACATCGTCTGCCTGGACGCAGAAAAGGCCTTCGCGGAGTCAAGTGGAAATGGTTCATTGAGGTACAAGAGCAGTTTGGGCTAGAGACAGAGTTCACCTCATGGGTGAAACTCATATACAACAGTACCAAGGTGAGCGTATGAACCAATACCACCAGCTCTGAATACTTCCAGCTGCACAGAGGCACAAGGCAGGTGATGTGTTGGGTATGCTGGGTCTGCGAGGACTGCGTTTACCATAGCAGTGAGAGAGACAGGCTACCAACACTTGTAGAAGTACAACTCTATTTTATTTAACTATGAGCTGTTAAACATACTTGCACTGTGGGTTGACACTATGTTGAGTTGACTGGAGACCTGAGGCTAACCTGACCAGACTATCCTGCTAGCACATGGTGGATATTCGTGATGCTGATCACGGGCTCTGGCTGTCTCAGAGGCTGCATCCCGAGAGAGCGGGAAAACTAGTGCCCTCTGGCTTCATAGTGGCCGTTCCTGTCTGGTGATTTGCTGCTGTGTTCTGTGTGTTGATTAGTCATTCAGTGTGTCAGTCAGTGTCTGTCTGTGCACCATCATATACTTGTGTGTATATTATGACATCTCCCCCTTTTGAAAAGAAAAAAATGTATATATGGCAATAAATAGTGTGGTATGTGAATGTGCCTGACTATGTACAGAGTATATGAGCATATTTACATGACCATAATCCTGACTATATACAGAAATTCTAACGTATTTACACAGGAAGGTGTCTAGTGCAGATAGAGTGCATGTAACAAAACATGGAATATAAATAACAGTATGTACAAACGAGCAAACGAAGAACCAGGGTAACGAAACAATCAATTCATAAATTCAGTCTCTGTGGTGGGCGACGAATTCTGGTCGACCGCCTCAAGGGTGGGTCGGGGGCCACCTGCTCTGGAATGGGCGGGGCTGTGTCAGTCACAGAGGGTGGCAACAGAAGAGGTAGATCGGTGAGCTCTTGGAAGGGCGTGTCCTGAGGGCGAGGCAGGGCATCACGATCTGGCGGTGAGCATGGAAGCAGCTGCAGTGCCCGCCTATTACGCCGAAGAAAAGAGCCATCCTGCATACGAACCAGAAATGATCTGGGGGCCACTTGCTTGATCACCACAGCAGTGGCAGACCAGCCACCTTCAGGGAGCTGAACACGAACCTGGTCATCAGGGTCGAGAATCGGGAGATCTGTGGCGCGGGCGTCATTTGCCGACTTGTGTTGGGCCCGAGACTGTTGCATTCTTTGCAGGACTGTAAAGTTGTCAAAGTCCGCGATGTGTATTGCAGGCACCATTGTCCGTAATGTGCGGTTCATTAACAATTGTGCTGGGGACAGGCCAGTGGACAAAGGAGTCGACCTGTAAGCTAGTAGTGCGAGGTAAAAGTCTGAACCCGCATCAGCCACTTTGCACAGGAGTCGTTTGACAATGTGTACCCCCTTTTCAGCTTTGCCATTCGACTGGGGGTAGTGGAGACTCGAGGTGACGTGCGTGAAATTATACCGCCGGGCAAACTTGGTCCACTCCTGACTGGCAAAACACGTGCCATTATCGGACATAACCGTGAGTGGAATGCCATGACGAGCAAAAGTCTCCTTGCACGCACGGATGACCGCTGCCGATGTGAGGTCATGCAGCCTAACCTCCTCTGGGTAGTTAGAGACAAACACAGGCAAAAAGAATAAAATGTTGCCATCAACAACGAAAAGTGATAAAAATGATAATGACCCAGAAACAAAGGACAAATGGACAGTTTCTTTGTCGATCATTTATCACTGTAAAGTTAGATACAGGAGCAAGAGCAAACCGCATTAGCATCATTGATATCAAGACAATGCAATTAAAACAGAAAATATTGAACAAAAAACAGTTTTGTTGAAGAACTATAATGGTCAGAGAATTGACACAATGGGAACGTGTGTACTGGATGTACAAGTAAAAGATAAAATTCACAAATTAAAATACCCGCTCGTAGCTGAAGATCGTGAGTTGTTATTTGGTGATGAAGCATGTGAAGTACTAGAACTGGTGAAACGAATATCCAGTACTGACTGTGCATTGAGCACACACAGTGGATCCAATGTGCAGGCTTTTCCAGAAATATTCCAGTGTTTTGGTGTTTTACCTTTCACTTACAAGATTCAATTAAAAAAGATGCTCAAACAGTGATACATGTTCCAAGAAGAGTTCCAGCACCATTGTGTGACCATCTAAAAGCTGAATTAGACAGGATGAAATATCTTGCCGTTATAAAAAAGCTTGAAGAACCGACAGAATGGGTCAATTCAATGGTGTGTGTAAAAAAAAAGAAACAACGATCTTCGAATATGTATGGTTCCCAAAGATTTAAATGCGAATATAAAAAGGAAACAATACCCGATACCTAAAAGAGAGGTGATCACAAGTGAGATGTCCGGTGCAAAATATTTCAGCAAACTTGATGCTTCGCAAGAATTCTGGCAGCTCAAGCTAGATGAAGAAAGAACCAAGTACTGTGCGTTCACTACTCCATTTGACAGCTATTGCTTTCTTCGTATGCCCTTTGGCATAATCTCAGTGCCAGAAATATTCCACAGAGCAATGGAACATATTGTTGAAGGCATTCAGGATGTTCAAGTCTACGCCAATGACATCATAATTTGGGGTTCTACCCAAAACGAACAAAATGACAGGCTAATTAGGGTATTACAAAATATCAGAAGAAATGGGCTACTACTCAATAAGGTCAAATGTCAATTTGGTGAAAAGGAAATAATGTTCCTAGGATACAGATTATCTGGTGAAGGAGTGGAGATTAATGACATGAAGATACAAACCATGATAAATATGCTTCGACCAGTGTACTGGGCATGATCAACTTCATTGGAAGGTTCATACCAAATCTCTCAGCAAAGACAGTATGTCCTAGAGATATTGGACTGAACAGCATGAACAAGGGTGGATAACACTAAAGAAAGCTCTAAGGACCACACCAGTATTAACATTTGTCGATCCAGCAAAAAATACCGAAGTTTCAACACATGCATCGAAGGATGGTCTAGGTTCATTATCGCTGCAACAGGAAAATGGTAGTGATGGAAACCAGAAGCATATGCTTCAAGATCTATGCCAGAATCTGAATGTCATTATGCACAAATAAAAAAATAGTGTTTAGGGAGTGAATGGTTTGGAGAAATTCCATAGTATATGGTCTACCTATGGTTAAGAAAAATCTCAGTGAGATGTCACCTCGCATTCAACGGATGATGATGAAACTTCAGAGATATGACTTTGAATTAATCTATGCACCTGGCAAGCACATTGTGGTAGTGGATGCATTGTCTAGAGCTACAGCAGCACAAGTTGACAATTCCATTGGAGAGGATGTGCAGGTTCATGTAGATATGATTTCAGAAATACGACCAGTGTCGGATGTAAAGTCAAATCTGATTGTTGGCGAAACAGGGAAGGGTGATCAACTGGCTATGTTTGCAACTCTCTGTGATTTCTTACGGTATTGGGCCAAGCAGTTGCCATACCAGGCTGTGATACAGCCAGATAGGATGCTTTCTATGGTGCATCTGTAAAAATTGTTGAGAGTCAACATGACAAATTTCCTGAGGAGGTATAGGTGCTGATGTGCTTTCTTGGTCTTAGTGTTCATGTGGGTGGACCAGGACAAATTGTTGGTGATACGCACACCTAGGAATGTGAAGCTGTCAACCATTTCCACCTCGGCACCATTGACGCAGACAAGGGTTTGTATGATGCTTTGCTTCCTGAAGTCAATGTTCAGCTCCTTAGTTTTCCTGCCGTTGAGGGAGAGATTGTCATTACGCCATGCCACTACGTTCTCCCTCCTGTACTCTGACTCATCGTTGTTCAAGATCTGACCCACTACGGCCGACTTGCAGATGGAGTTGGAACCAAATGTTGCCACAGTCATGTGTGTATAAGGAGCATAGTAGGGGGCCAAGTTGGCAGCCTTGCAGGGCCCTGATATTGAGGACTACCGTGGAGGTGTTGTTGTTGATCCTTACTGATTGTGGTCTATGGGTCAGAAAGTCGAGGATCCAGTTACAGAGTGAGAAGCCAAATCCCAAGTTTTGGAATTTTGATGAGAACTTGGCTGGGATTATGGTGTTGAAGATAGAGCTGTAGTCAATGAATAGGAGTCTGACTAAGGAGTTCTTGTTGTCGAGGTGCTCCAGGGATGAGTGTAGGGTCAGGGATATGGAGTCTGCTGTGAACCAGTTGTGGTGGCATGCAAATTACAGTGGATCAAGGCATTCTGGGAGTATGGAGCTAAGGTGCCTCCTGACCAACCTTTCGAAGCACTTCATAATGATAGATGTCATGGCCAGTCATTGAGGCAGGTTGCCTGGTTCTTCTTTGGCACCGGTATGATGGTTGTCTTCTTGAAACAGATGGGAACCTCGGAATGGAGAAGGGAGAGGTTAACGATGTCCGCAAACACACCCGTCAGTTGGTCCACGCAGGATCGGAGTGCATGACCAGGGACTCCGTCAGGACCAGTTGCTTTCCGAGGGTTCACTTTCAGGGAGGCCTAACTTCGGACGCTGTGATGGTAGGTATGAGTGTGTTCGAGGCTGCTGGGGCAGTTGACAATGGTTTCCTGCTTGAAACAAGCATAGAATACATTGAGTTCATCGGGGAGGGGTGCGTTTCTGCCGGAGATTCTACTAAGCTTTGCTTTGTAGCATGTTACGTTGTTTAAGCCACAACCGACAATAGTCCGTGTTGTTAGTCTGTGACTCTAGCTTAGTCTGGTATTGTCTCTTGGGCATCCCTGATGGCTTTGCAGTGGTCGTGCCTGGATTTCATGTACAGTTCAGGATCGCCTGTCTTGAACGACTCAGACCTGGCCTTCTATAGCGAGTGAATCTCCTGATTAAACCGTGGTTTCTGGTTGGCGAACAGACACACTACCTTCTTTGGCACGTAATCTACTACACACTTGCTGATGAAGTCTGTGATGGTGGTGGCAAACCCGTATAGGTTGGCCGCTGAACTCTTGAACATGGATCAGCCCACTGACTCCAAGCAATCACCTCGGAGCTCTTTTGTTGCCTCGGACCAGGTTTTTAACCTGCTTCTCCTGCTTAAGTTTCTGCATGTATGCTGGGAGAAGGGTCACGGTCCGATTTTCCGAAGTGCGGTCGGGGAATGGATTGGTAGGCACCCTTGATGTTTGTGTAGCAGTGGTCGAGAGTGCTGGCGCCCCTGGTGGGACAGGAGATGTGTTGGTGGAATTTTGGCAGGACACTCTTGATGTTGGCCTGGTTGAAGTTCCCGGCAATAATGAACAAGGCCTCCGGGTTTTCTGTTTCACTGGTATTGATAGCGGTATATAATTCATCAAGCGTCTTCTTCACTTCGGCCTGGGATGGGATATAAACCGCTATGAACTCCCATGGAAGGTAGTATAGGCGGCACTTCTCAGTCAGCTATTCCAGGTCCGGGGAGCAGTAGTTCACCAGGGTCACCAGGTCCGAGCACCTGGAGGAGTTGATGAGGAGGCAAACCCCTCCACCCTTCCACAAGGCCCAACCTGATCCCGGGAGACCCTGCCTGGGATCCAAACCCAGGCTAAACCCTGCCAAAATGGCAGAAGCCCCGCGGGAGGACCCAAATGCACCGAAAGGTAGACCCGCCCTCGCGGAACCGTGATGCCCAACTGGACCGCGAACATGACCACCCCCCACCCCACCCCCCCCCCCCCACCCCCAAACCCCCCCACCACCCCCGCCCAGTGACGCCGAGTTTGCAGAGTTTAAAACTGCAAAAGAGATTGTATCCACTATCTCTTTTTCTAAAACTGCACTTACCTGAGTTGCAGGCATCTTAAATCATCTTTAGTAATATGTCTGAGAACATCAGGTAATGAATAACCTTCTGCACACATCTGAAGAGGAGAGAGCTCTTTAGAAGTTGATAAAAGTGAAGAAATATTTCAACATAGTCATCACCCACATGACATTTCTTCTATAATTTCTTAACCTGAATCTGTCCAGAGATGAACGGACATCTTAAATCAATCATATAATAAATTTGTGATTAGTTCCTAATGATGTGATGTTTTACAAGGGTAGTCAGTAAATATGAGAAAGTCGCATTGGTAGCAAACACTAAACAAAATAAAAAGCACATGTTTTCCAACTAACTGCAAGTAATTTTAAATATTGCCAGTAGGTGGTGCAGAGGCAATGGAATTTGAGCATGATCGGGTAGTCATGTTACTGGTCTAGTTATCAAGACACCAGCTTTTAATTATAAAGAATGTGAGTTAAAATCTATTCTTGGGAGTTTAAGCATGCTGGAAATTTATAAAAAACATATCAGTGCCAATAATAGTGACCATAAATCCTGTGGAGCGAACTGATTCAGCATGTTGTATTGACCTAGTCTGACCTTTACACATCTCCAGTCTAAAACAAGGTGCATCAGACTGAATTGGCAAAACAAGCCACACATTTACATCAAAATCACAGTAAAGAGGAACAAGACCAGATATAGAACACTCTGGACATACCATCACCATACTGACTGCGGCAGATCAAGAAAAATGGCCACCATCACCACTACCACAAGGAGACCATGGATGGGCAACAAATGGTGTAGCCCCCATCCCCATTAAGAAAACATCAGGGTTAAATTTACTTGCAGATTGCATAGGAGGACTAAAGTGAGGGAAAAAATATCAGAGAGAGGAGGGATAAAGAAAGAGACCTAAGAAAAGACGATGAATAGAGTCAGTGAGAGAGAGATTAGAGAAGGGAAGGATAGAGAGAGAGAGAGACGGCAGAAAGAAAGAGAAGCAATAGCGAGACAAGAGAGGAGTAATAGACAGATATATTAGAGAGGAGTGATAGAGAGAGAGCCTCGGGAGAGGAGCGATAGAGATGAGAGAGAGGTGCGATAGAAAGAGAGTCTCGGGAGAGGAGCGATAAGAGAGATTAGAGAGAGGTGTGATAGAGAGAGAAAGTTTAGAGAGAAGAGGGATAGAGAGAGAGATTAGAGAGAGGAGTGATAGAGAGAGGAATGATAGAGAGAGAGGAGTGATAGAGAGGAGCGAAAGAGAGAGAGGGGAGCGATAGAGAGAGGAATGATAGAGCGAGAGGAGCGATAGAGAGACCTAGAGAGGAGCGATAGAGAGAGATGCGAGTAGGAGCAATAGAGAGACGAGACAGAGGAGTGATAGTCTATAGAGAGAGGAGTGATAGAGAGAAAGACTAGAGAGGAGCGATAGAGAGAAAGACTAGAGTGGAGCGATAGAGAGAAAGACTAGAGAGAGTGGCTATAGAGAGACTAGACAGGAGTGATAGAGATAGAGAGAGGAGTGATAGTGAGTGATAGAGAGAGGAGTGATAGAGAAAGCAGCAATAGAGAGAGAGGAGTGACAGAGAGGAACGAGGGAGAGAGACTAGACAGAGGAGCAATAGAGAGAGGGAGTAGAGAGAGGAGCTATAGAGAGACTAGACAGGAGAGATAGAAATAGAGAGAGGAGTGATAGTGAGAGAGGAGTGATAGGAAGGAGTGATAGAGAGACACTAGAAAGAAGAGCAGCACGGTAGCATTGTGGATAGCACAATCGCTTCACAGCTCCAGGGTCCCAGGTTCAATTCCGGCTTGGGTCACTGTCTGTGCGGAGTCTGCACATCCTCCACGTGTGTGCGTGGGTTTCCTCCGGGTGCTCCGGTTTCCTCCCACAGTCCAAAGATGTGCAGGTTAGGTGGATTGGCCATGATAGATTGCCCTTAGTGTCCAAAATTGCCCTTAGTGTTGGGTGGGGTTACTGGGTTATGGGGATAGGGTGGAGTTGTTGACCTTGGGTAGGGTGCTCTTTCCAAGAGCCGGTGCAGACACGATGGGCTGAATGGCCTCCTTCTGCACTATAAATTCTATGATAAGAGCGTTAGTGAGAGAGTGGAGTGATGGAGAGAGAGAGACTAGAGAGAGGAGTGATAGAGAGCAAGAGAGAGAGAGAGATGATAGAAAAAGAAACTAGAGAGAAGAGTGATAGAGAGGAGTGATAACGAGAGTGAGACTAGGGAGAGGAGCAAGAGAGAGACTGGAGAGGTGTGATAGAGAGAGGAGTGATAGAGAGACTAGAGAGAAGAGTGATAGAGAGAGAGACTAGACAGAGGGGTGATAAAGAGAAAGCAGCAATAGAATCGAGAGAGGACGACAGAGGGACTAGCGTGAGGAAAATAGGGGGATTAGAGAGAGGTCGATATAGAGACTAGAGAGAGGTGGGATAAAGAGGGACAGATAAGAGATAAAGAAGGGAGAGCATGAATGAAGAGTGGAACTGGAAGGGAGAAGGATGAGGAGAGCTAAGGGCGAGAATAGGATATATAAATTAAGAAAATCAATAAGAATAATTATTAATAGAACTATGTAGTACCTCACTGGTCCAATTACAGGAATATACACCAAATACAGCAATAAGTCATTCAGTAGGAGTAATCATTCACTGACAGGTAGTTGTTAATCAGTTTCATAATGAAGATCCCGCCCATTACCCTGTTTATTGTAACTGGGTCTGCTCCTTGTTCTCGCAGCCAGTAAGTGAGCTCCTGATCCACTCTGAGATGTATAGGAGGCTGTGACATTGAAGGAACTGAGACACCTGGGAATGGAAGACACAAGCAATGCAGTCAGTTATTCAATCCCAGTCGGGCTTTTTCAGGAGTGAGTAAGTACAAGAGTTGGAATAAATGAGGAAACTTTATTAAAAGCCAGTTTTTCATGCTTTTAAACAAATGCAGAAGATGCATTTCAATGAGCAAAAGTGGTTAAACAAATTTCCAGTGTGTTCAGAGAGTACAGATGAGTGTTTCATCCTGTATTACACTTCAGTACGAATTGAATGATCCATCTATAAGGAGGAAGATAATCTGCAATGGACAATTGTGAGAGTGGTGCTGCTCTTGTACATTCATTCTCAGTTTAATTAATTACCTGTAGATTTGGATTTTAACTGGAGATGGTACATGTCCCGCTGTACCTGGGCAATTGTTTGTTGAAGGAGTTTCTGATACTCTTCTTCCTTCTGGACCAAATCTTCCAAGAGCCTACAGGGGTAGAATGAGATCATTTCACAGCTCAACTAGAAATTTACATTCATGTGGTGCATTTCATAACCTTGGGGTGTTCCAATGTGCTTTACCGTCAATAAAGTACTTTTGAAGTAGCTACTGTTGTAATGTAGGGAAGCTAGACAGCACGAGTCAGCTTAATTATCAATCCTTTCAATTATGTACAACTGAATTTTACAATTTTCCCTATTCACAGTGTCAGATTCAGAGAACATTATTCGGGAGTTTGAGTTAGCACACAATAATTGAGTGGGTTCAATTGACATAATAAACTAAAGGATGCAGTCCTGCCGACTTGGAACACTGAAATTAGGTAATACATTTGAATTGATTCTACAGTCCCTTTGTTTATATTATTGACTTTGTGTAATGATGAGGGGACATCTTTATAATTTATTGGGGTGTGGTAAGGGAGTGTGGGCATTCAGTTGTCTGTAACCTCAACTCTCCAATGGGTGAGTCTGTATCTAAATTACATAGAGGTGTCAGCCACCATTTCCAGGTACCCCGAAAGAAAATGAAATGCATTAGTGTATCATTAGCTTTTGGTGTTGGTTAAGGGATAAATAAACATGGGTTACGAGTCTGGGAGACCTCCCCTGCTCTTCTTCAAGAAAGTGCCACGGGCCTGTAACATCCATCTAAGAGATAGTGCCTCAGGTTAACATCTCATCTGAACACCACAACATCCCCTCAGTGGAACACTGAAGTACTAGGGTGGGATTTGAACTCGCAACCTTCCCAACACAGAGGCACAAGAGCTACCAGTGAGGCTGACACCAGAATTCCATGTTGGTGAGATTTTGTAGAACACTGAAGTTGTTGAAGATGACACCCAGGAATGAGTTTCCATCTCAAAACCTGAGATAGACAAATGCTCAATACCTGTTTGTTTCCAGTCTCAGGTTACCCAGCTGCACAGTCATTGGGCTCTGTAGGTGCTGGAAGTCTTGCGATGTGACTGAACTAAAGGTGCTCACTCTGGAGGTAATGGGAGGCTCCGTGTTTACAAGTTGCCCTTCCTGTTGGTACACAAGGTCTTCCACCTCATCTGTATCTTTGTCTCGCCCTTCACCCTCAGAGCCAGGGCCAAAGTGAGAACGCAACTCTAAATAAACAGCCAGATAGCCATTGCATAATTAGTACCTAACCATTAAACAATTAAACAAAAAGCTGTGGTTGCTTCCTAAAGATATGACTTCAACATGAGCTATTACGTGTTTAATATTCTTCATGATCCTATACAAAACATTTTTTCTAATTTGAGGTTTGGAGGAGATTGTTGGTGAGGAGGCAGCTTGGATGAGGTGATAATTATTAAGTCATGATTATTCAGTCACTATGTTACGGGACAGGCTTGATGGAGCAGATGTAATTTGTGTACCCGTGCTGTCAATGATGCTAAATGGAGTTGGATGTGGGATCTTCCCGATGCAGGAGGTTTGCCAGTTCAGAAAGGACCTACCATATTACTCGATGCCTGCACACCAAGAGAGATGTGGCATATCAGCTTACAAATTGGCAGGTCAATCCAGGTAAGGGAAGCTACTTGCTCTCGAGTAAGGAATAAAAGGTAGTTTAACAAAAAAACTGTCACCTTATACAAGGGCTGGGATTCTCCGACCCCCCCGCCGGGTCAGAGAATCCCCGGGGGAAAGGCGCAAATCCAGCCCGCCGCCGGCTTCCCTATTCTCTGCCGCCATTTTTCGGAGGCCAGCGGGATTCCCGCCACGCTGGTCGGGGGGCGTTGACAGCGGCCCCTCCGGCGATTCTCCGGAACCGATGGGCCGAGTGGCCGTCAAGCTTTGCCCAGTCCTGCCGGCGTGAATTACTCACCTCACACACAGCGGGACCTGGCAGGTAAGTGTTTGGGGGTGGTCCTGGGGGGGGGGGGGGGGATCCGACCCCGAGGGGGGGCCCCATGGTGGCCTGGCCCGCGATCGGGGCCTACCAATCTGCGGGCAGGCTGGTTCCATGGGGACCTTCTTTCCTCCGTGCCAGACCCCTCTAGGGCTCCACCATATTGCCCGGGGGCCGGCATGGAGAAGGGAACCACTGCGCATACGCGGAAATACGCCAGCCGGTCCATGCATGCGCAAGATCACGCTGGTCGCTCCGCGCATGTGCAAACTTCGGCACCGGTTGGAGCTGCGGGAACCACTCCGGCATCAACCTAGTCCCTGACAGAGTGGAGAATTCTTCACTTTCAGGGGCCATTGACGCCGGAGTGGTTGATGCCAGTTTTCACATCGCCATGGGGACTTAGCCCCATTTTGGTGAATCCTGCCCAATGTATTTGAGGAAATTGGATGGGTGCGAGGAGGAGACATTGGACACCCCCACTCCAATTGTGGACAGTCACCAGATTCTCTGGTCACACGGAGCCAATGAGCCCTGAAGATGCACCATGAAAGGCATAACCATTCATCAGCCTTGTTGTACACACTGGCGGAGTCAGCACCTGAGAGTATTGGTGGGTTCAATCTTATCATAACTGCCATTATTGCAGCCAACCATTTTTCAAGGCCATAATCTTTAGGCCTATCATATAGAGCCAAGCAGTCATATCTTTACTAGCTAATTTCAATTATTTTTATTTTTCACTGCCAATTAAGTGCTTGAAGGTTTAATTAGATCCATGATCAGATTGTATACTTTTCAACTTGCTGATTTGGAGGAAAGGTCAAAAAAGAAACAAAGTTCAGCCCAAACACCCAAATAGGTTGCTTGTGACTATCAACGAGGAGTAATTTCACAGGTCGCCCCCTGCAGTCGCTATCTCAACACACTGATCTCTCGGAGATGCAGTTTCACCAGTGGCAAGTCTCAAGATTCAAACAACACAGGATTCAATTCCAAATCAATTCTAAGGAAGTGTCATTTTGGACCCAAAATATTACCTCTGTTTATCTCCCTCACAGATACTGCCAGACCTGATGAGTTTGTCAACATTTTGTTTTTATTTCAGATTTCCGGCATCCGCAGTTGTTTACTTTCGGCAGAAGGGAGCCCCCCTTCCATTTATTGCAGAAATTGATTCCTTCAATGTTATCATTGGTCTTAATATGTTGTAAATTATGTGATACATCTGTTGAATGCTGGTCTAATCAGCATGAAGTTTGAACCTAACTTATGGCGATTCACAGGATTTAGCAATAACTAGTCCAATTTTGTTTCTAACATTTTCTTTTAGGAACCAAAATTTTCCCAAAGAGCACATTTGAGACCGAATGAAAAAGATAAGGGATCCTCCAGAGTTGGAGAATTGTGTACCTGGAATGAGAATGGTGACTGCAGCTTGCACTGCACGACGGATAATATTATCCATTGCAAACATCCAGTGAGGCTTGATGTGATGGTGTCGCAGAACCTTATTCACCTAAAGCATGCCAAAATAAACATAAAGTAGTTATGTCTCACGCAGAAGTCCTTACCCAATTATATTATCAAAAATAAACCATCAAATCCACCAACTCCTGAAGATGAACTTAATTTACTTTTGTTTCCACAGCTCAAAGTGACTTCCTAAAGTCAGCTCAGAGCAATTTGGTTCCGATATACCCTGTAACAGTTGAGTGATAATAGATGAACCTGTAATCTGTTTTCCTAAACACAAAGCAATTGAATTAGAGTGAAACAGAATTTACAGCACCAAAAAAGAGCACAAGTCATTCTAAGCCAGCCTCTTCCCATTCTATTTACTTCATCTCACCCTATTGAAATATCCCTATCTTGATCACGTACCTATCTAACTTCCCCTTAAATCTACTGAAGGTCGAGATCAAAGGCTGATGTCCATCCAGCTTTAGTTTAACAAGGCACTACGAAATTTGCTTGTTGTTCAAGTCACATAGAATCCCTAAAGCACAGAAAGAGGCCATTCAGCCCATCGAATCTGCACCGACCCGCTGAAAGAGCACCCTACCTAGGCCTAATCTCCTGCTCTATCCCCGTAACCCCACATCTTTGGATACTAAGGGGCAATATTGCATGGCCAATCCACCTAACCTGCATGTCTTTGGGCCGTGGGAGGAAACTGGAGCACCTGGAGGAAACCCAGGCAGACACGGGATGAACGTGCAAACTCCACACATTCACCCATGGTGCATTGTGAGGCAGTAATGTTAACCACTGTGACACCCATAGGATACATTTGCACTGCACAGCTTGGTTTGTGTGCTGCAGAATAATATCACTCTGCCAATGTGATGGTATCTCATTCAATCGTTTTCAGATAATTATTAAATCGAACTATTCAGACTCAGGCGGAGAATGGCACCCGACACCGAAATCGGGGCAGGCGCCGGTTTGACAACGGTTCGAGATGCTCCGCCCCGTCCAAATCGGCATCACGGGACACGCGCCGCACGCAGTCGCAACGCTGCTGGCGTGTCATCAGCCGACCGACTCACGATGCTCCGCCTCCCATGGGCTAAGTTCACAACAGTGCGGGCCACGTGTGGTCCCAGTGGTCGGGAACCTGGCGTGCCAGCTGCTGACAGTGTCCAGCGCCGCCACACTCAGTGGGATTCGTGCTGCTGGCTGGGGGGCTTCTGCTGGGGCAGGGTGGAGTGGTGGGGGGGTAGCCAGTGGGTGGACTGTGTGGTTGGGGTGGGCAGGTATGCGGTCCAGCCTGGCCGGTGCCATGTTTTCCGGCACGACCGGTGCATGTGTGGGGGGTGTAGGCATGCGCGACTGCAGCTTGTCAGCCCTGTGCATGCGCGGCCTGGGTCCCGGCGATTCTCCGGCCGTTTTCCGCGCGGTCTGCGGGTGTTCCACGTGGCACCAGTGCTAGCCCTTCACTGGAACCGGAATCGGAGGGTTTCACACCGAATTTCCCGTCGTGGAACACCATTGATTCTCCATTGGTGCTGGCACTTAGTCTCAGAAACGGAGAATCCAGCCCAATATACATGGAAGTTTTTATTAAGTTTTAACAGCATCATTTAGGATCACAAACCAGTAATCATAGAATTTCTAGTGCAGAAGGAGGACATTTGGCCCATCGACTCTGCACCGGCTCTTGGAAACAGTGGTAACCTCACCTAACCTTTTTGACACTAAAGAGCAATTTAGCGTGGCCAATCCACCTAACCTGCACATCTTTGAACTGTGGGAGGAAACTGGAGCACCCGGAGGAAACTCATGCAGACACGGAAAGAACGTGCAAACTCCACACAGTCACCCGAGGCTGGAATTGAACCTGGGATGGTAGAGCTGTGAGGCAGCAGTGTTACCACTGTGCCATGGTGCTGCCCTAGATTAATAAATTAATGCAGGATTATTTCCTTACCAGACAAGTTATTGAAACCTTAATACAGTATAAGTGTTGAAATGCTAGTCAAAGGTGTCACAAGACTTAATTGTCACATGATTGCCCCAGTCAGCTTCATGTCTACTGTGCCTTTTTCATGTGGACTAGTCTTACAGCACAGAGATGTGCCAGCAAAATGGAGGAGTTGGCCAATTAGCCTGCTCTTTCCCCATCGCCCTTCAATGTCTCCTCTTCATGTAGCCCAATTCCATCTTGAAAGTTATTATTCAATCTGCTTTCAGGTTTTCCTTGTAGAAAATGAAGTTTTACCATATCCAGTCGTAACATTTCAAAGTATTTATGCCTCCATTTTCCAGCTGTATAGATAGATAGGAACAATCTTCTTGCTGTAACGCCTATTTTTGTTCAATTGATAAATGAGATGTGGGCTTCGCCTGGTAGGTCAGCAATTTTATTGCCATTCCCGAATTGCCTTTCAGAAGATGGTGGTGAGCCACTTTCGTGTATGTATCAAATCCAATTAAGTAGTGTATATTTAGTTTTGTTCAATATAAAAGCTATTTGTGGTCTTTGTGAACACTACACCAACCATCCTAGGGTTAGAACCATAAAGAACACCACAGAAATGTGATAAATTGCTCAGGTATGGCCTGTACACAAAAAACAGGACAATTCCAAACTGACCAGATATCACCCTATCAGGTGATATGGGTGATATCCTCGATCATCAGTGATGAAAGGGGCCTTCAGCAGTGCTATCAAGTGGGACTTGTTTCATAATAATCTGCTCACTGATGCTCAGTTTGTGTTCCACCAGGGCCACTCTGTTCATGACCTTATTACAGCCTTGGTTCAACCATGAACAAAAGAACTGAACTCCAAAGGTGAGGCGAGATTGACTGCCCTTAACATCAAGGCAGCATTCAACCTGAGTGTGGCATCAAGGAGCCCTAGCTAAACTGGAGTCAATGGGAATTAGCGAGAAAACACTCTGCCCTTGGAGTCACACTTGCCACAAAGGAAGATGGTTTTGGTTGTTGGAGGTCAATCATCTCAGTCCTGGGACACATTGCAGGAGTTCCTCAGGGCAATGTCCTAGGCCCAACCATCTTCAGCTGCTTCATCGATGATTTTCCTTTTATCCCAAGGTCAGAAGTGGGATGTTCGTTGATGATTGCACGACGTTCAGAACCATTTGCAACACCTCAGATACTGAAGCAGTCAATGTTCAAATGCAGCAAGTCTATCCAGTCTTGGGATGGGACAAATGGCAAATAACATTCATGCCACAAAAGTGGCAGGTATTGAACACCTCTAACAGTAACAAATCTAACCATCGCCCCTTGACATTCAATGGCATTACCATCGCTGAATCCTCCACTATCAACATCCTGGGGGCTATCAATAGCCAGAAACTGAACTAGACTAGCCATATAAATATTGTGGCTACAAGAGCATGTCAGAGGCTAGGAACCTGCAGCGAGTAACTCACCTACTGATGCCCCAAAACTGTCCACAATCTACAAGGCACAAGTTAGGTACAAGGCAAGTGGAGAATACTCTTCACTTGTTGGGATAAGTGCAGCTCCAGCAACACTCAAGGAGCTTGACACAACCCAAGTCAAAGCAGTCCACTTGATTGGCGTCCCTTCCGCAAACATTCACTCCCTTCACCATTGAACCACAGTGGCAGCAGTATTTAAATATATCCCATCTACAAGGTAAGGTAAAGTCGCCATAGTCCCAGATGACCATAGGTTTTCCCTTTTAAGGGAACTCCTCCCCTTTGAGACTTCTTCAGCAGCACCTTCCAAACCCACGACCACTACCATCTGGGACAATGGCAGCAGACACATGGGAACCCACCATCCGGAGGATCCCCTCCAAGTCACTCACCATCCTGACTTGGAAATATATCACCATTCCTTCACTGTCCCTTACAGTCCTAAAACAGGAGAATTTATAATAGAGAAATTAAGGAAATTAAACCAGCAATTAAACAACAAGTTTAGGTCTGTCATCATGGAGGGAGACACAAATAACTTCCCAGGAGTGCTAAGGAACCAAGGGTCTAGTGAGAAAGGGGAATTGAAGGAAATACGTATTACTAAAAAAATTGTACTGGAGAAATAAATGGGACTGAAAGGTGAGAAACTCCCCTGGACCTGATAATCGACATCCCAGAGCACTAAAGGAGGTGACCATAGTAATATTGAATACGTTGGGTGCCATCTTCCAAAATTTTGTAGATTCAGGGTTTACAAGAGGACTTGTAAACCCAGTCCTGCAGCAAGTGTTTTACTGCTGTTGTACAGAGCCTTGGTGATACCATACCTCGAGTATGGTGCAGTTTGGTCTCTGTATCTAAGGAAGGATAAACTTGCTACAGAAGGAGTGCAGAGAAGGTTTGCCAGACTGATTCCTGGGATGGGAGGATTAATGTATGAGGCGATTGGCCCTGTACCCACTTGAATTTAGAAGAATGAGAGGGGATCTAATTGAAATTTTTAAATTCTGACAGTACTGGAAAGACTGGATACTGTTTCTATTGGCTGGGAGGTCTAGAACAAGGGGTCACGGTCTCAGAATACTGGGTAGGCCATTGAGGACTGAGATAAGGAGAAAATGCTTCACTCAGAGGGTGGTGAACCTGTGGAATTCTCCACCACGGACGTCTGCGGAGGCCAAGGCACTGAATATATTTAAGAAATAAATAGATAGATTCCTAGGATAGAGAATCAGCCATGATCACTTTAAATAGCAGAGCAGGCGCAAAGGGCCAAATTACCTCCTCATGTTCCTAGTTTCGATGTTGCTATTGATAAAAATGAATGAATTTTTAAAAAGTTGGCTAATCAGCATCGATTGAGAGAAAGGGCAGCTGAAATTTTCAAGGGTAACCCTTTGACCATACCGGCAAATGGTTATACCTGAAATGTTAACCTGCTTTTTTTGAAACCAGATGCTGAATGACTCACTGTATAATTACAGTATTGCATTTTCTATTTTTGGTGCAATTTTTTAACATTTGCTGCATGTCATTCAGACTATTGCACTCTTTATGTTTATAATTATAATGAACTATTCTATTCACCCTTTCATTTCCATCAATCAATTTGAAGACTCCCCTTTTGCACTGCAGCTCACAGTAAAATCTTTGCTACCTTTTTCTCTTCGAAGCTCACTATTTTAGCCTCTTCTCCACAGCTTCCACTATCTGTCTCTATCTGCCAAATGAAACTCTGCTGCCTTTCCAGCTTTCTTCCCCATCTCCTAGCTTTTCATCTGCAGTTCTGCTTGAGCTTCCTCCTTTCTTCATTTACTTCACTGCTTGTTCAATGTCCTCCAACAGGGATCAGTTCTGGGACCTCTGCTCTTTGTAATGGAAGAAAACGTCTGATTAGCAAGTTTGCGAATGATACTAAGATTGCAGGAATTGCGGATAGCAATGAAGATTGTCAGAGAATACAACAGGATATAGATAGGCTGCAAAATTAAGCAGAGAAATGGCAGATGGAATTTAATCCGGACAAATGCGAGATGATGCATTTTGGTAGATCCAATTCAGGTGGATCTATAAAATAAATGGCAGGACCATCAGGAGCATAGAGACACAGAGAGATCTGGGTGTGCAGGTCCACAGATCCTTAAAAGTGGCAGCACAGGTGGAAATGGTGGTAAAGAAAGCATATGGCATGCTTGCTTCATAGGACGGGGTATCAAGTATAAAAGCTTGAAAATTATGTTACAATTATATAGAACGTTGGTTAGGCCACATTTGGAATACTGTGTCCAATTCTAGTCACCGCACTGCCAGAAGGACGTGGAGGCTTTGGAGAGAGTACAGAAAATGTTTACCAGGATGTTGCTTGGTATGGAGGGTATTAGCTATGAGGAGGAATTGAATAAACTGGGATTGTTCTCCCAAGGGAGACGGAGGCTGAGGGGCGACCTGACAGAAGTTTATCAAATTATGAGGGGTATAGAGAGAGAGAGTGAACCGTTGGAAGCTTTTTCCCAGGGCGGAAATGACAATTACAAGGGGGCACAGGATCAAGGTGAGGGGGGGAAAGGTTCAGGAAGTTTTTTTACACAGAGGGTGGTGGTGGCCTGGAATGCACTGCCAAGTGAGGTGGTTGAGGCAGATACATTAGCGACCTTTAAGACTTAGCTGGATAGGCACATGAACCGACGGGGTATAGAAGAATACAGACGGTTGGTCTAGATAGGACACGTGATTGGCGCAGGCTTGGAGGGCCGAAGGGCCTGTTCCTGCACTGTATTGATCTTTGTTTTTTGTTCTTTGTTCTTCCTCCACCGCTCTTGCTAACTTGGTCGACTCCCCAATTGGCACTGTTACACTTTTAGTTGCAATGTAAGCCACAGTTGGAAATCCATCTCCTTATTCAGAAATTGATCTCTGCTGCAGATATGCTTCTATTCTTCCTTCACATCATTATGTATCGTTCTCACCCTTTTTTGGCTCAAAATATATAAAGTTCATTCTTTCTTGTACCAAGTTATTTTCTTTGTCTCTTTTATTTCTGTGGGTTTTATTCACCAAAGTTCTTTGCTCTCATGTCTCACCTCGCTTGATTCCTTTTTCTGAGATTTTTCACATCTCGCTTTGTTTTCGGTTCTTTTTCACAGTTTTGACCATCTACCCTTTGTTTTTTTTACTTCCTTTATTCAGAGACTACTCCTACTTTGTTTTCATAGAATTCCTACAGTGCGGAAGGAGGCTTTTCGGACCATCTACTCTGCACTGACCCTCTGAAAGAGCACCCTACCTGGGCCAATCCCCCTCCCTACCCCCATAACCTCACCTAGGTGCAATTTAGCATGGCCAATCCACCTAACCTGCACATCTTTGGACTGTGGGGGGAACCCCGAGGAAGCCCACGCAGACACGGGAAGAAAGTGAAAACTCCAGACAGACATTACCCAAGGTCGGAATCAAACCCAGGTCCCTGGTGCCACTGTGCCACCGTGCCACCCTTACTAGTATCAGCCACAAAATAGTGGTATTTTTCTACCACAAACTCTTAATGTGCTGTATAAACTCCATTCATCTCCTTATTTGACCAGGTCAGTGAGGAGTGGTAAAAATCACCCACTTATTGGCACCTTGAATGAAACATAGAATTCCTACAGTGCAGAAGGAGTCCATTCGGCCCATCAAGTCTGCAACGACACTCTGAAAGAGGATCCTACTAAGGCCCACTCCCCCATCCTATCCCCGTAACCCCATCTAACCTGCACATGGAATGGAAGCTGCTTTGCTGGATTTTCAGTGAATCGAAATACTTTCCCTGCCTCAGTTACAGTTCAAATACAAAGTTCATGTCCAATTTCAGTGAATGCATTTCAGTTGGATGTGAGGCTCTCCACTCTCATCATTACTTAATCAATTAAAGCTTTCAGTTAACTCCATGTGATGAGCACCTCGAATGGATATCTCCCATTGGCCCCGAGTGAAACAAATTGAACCTTAGTGTTTACATTATTCTGTTGTCTGAGGACTTACCGCATCCTGGAACCCAAACAAAACCAATTGAAACTGGTTTATGGAGATACTATCAAAATCCAAGTCCAGTTTGAGTTTGGAGATGGTGTTGGCCATCACTCTCCGCTCCGGGGAATGAACAAAATCCCGCAAAATACCAATAATCTGCTTTATGTGGTCAACTGACAACTTAAGGTCCTCATGTCCCTAAAAAACAAAAGCATCCAATTATTATTTCTATCTGGAAAACTGATGGGTATGACTGTGAACCTAACGTGGAGAACAACTAACAATTCTGTCGTTGAGGAAAATGTTAAGAGTTCATTGTAAAGGATGGTAATAGCAGAGCATTTAGAAATGCATAATATAATCAAGCAGAGTCAGCATGCCTGAAAAATGTATTATTTATTTTTAAGTGGTGGTAATAATCAGGGTAAGTGAAGGGGAACCAATAGATGTAATATACTTGGATTTCAAAAAGGTTTGAAAAGGTACCACACAAAAAGCTACTTAATAAGATAAGAGCACACTGAGTTGGGGGTAATGGATAGAGAATTGACTGATAGAAGACTGAGAATTGGGGTTTGAGGAGCATTTTCAGGATGGCAACCTGCAGTGGAGTGTCACAGGGGTTGGGCCTCCCCAAAGGTGGGGAATTCTCCCAACCTTTGGGGGCCAGCCCCGCGCCGGAGCGGTTTGCACCAGAAGACTGGCGCAAAAGAACGGCGGCCCCGGCAGCGGGGCTGGCCGAAAGGCTTTCGCCGGTCGGCGCATGCACCGACAGTGACGTCAGCGGCAGCTGGGCGCTGACATCACTGCCGGCTCATGCACGATGTGGGGTTCTCTTCCGCTTCCGCCATGGCGAAGGCCGTGGCAGACGCGGAGGAAAATAGTGCACCCAGGGCACTGGCCCGGAGTCTGAGCGAGAGGCCCCGATCGCGGGCCTGGCCACCGTGGGAGCACCCCCCGGGGTTCGATCGCCCCCGCACCCCCCCCCCCCCCAGGACCCCGGGGGCCTGCTCGCGCTGCTGATCCCGCCGTTCCAGAGGTGGTTTAAACCTCAGCGGCGGGACTTCAGCCCAATCGGGCCGGAGAATCACCGCAGGGGCCTCTCCGATCGGAGTGGCGAGATTCCGCCGCCGCCACTTCCCGGGTGGCGGAGAATCTCTGCCACGGCGGGGGCGGGATTTTAGGCGGCCCCAGGCGATTCTCCGACCCTGCTGGGGGTCGGAGAATTTCGCCCCAGATCTGGAATGCCAGAATGTCAGTGAAAATAGAGATGGATAGTATTATTTTAGTGAGGACACAGTAAGTTATAAAAAACATATATGGATGGTTAGATAGCAGATTAGACACTGATCTCACATTTCTTAAAGTTCTGTCCAAATTCAACATAAACAAGAGTCCAGGCAGTCTTAAGAAATACAAGACTGAAGAAGGATCATTTAGATGTAAAATTTTAACTTTGTTTCTCTCCACAGATGCTGCTAGACCTGCTGAGTTTATCTAGATTTTTCTGTTTTTAATTCATGTTTCCAGCATTCCCAGTATTTTGCTTTTATCAACTAATTGGTTGTGTGTCTGCAGTACACAGTCTCCCCTAATTATTATTTGTACACGGAACGGGTGTAGCGGGAAATAAAACAAAGAGTGAGATCTTCCGGCTATTCCAGCCCAGCATGGGGCCGGTTTAGCACAGTGGGTTAAACAGCTGGCTTGTAATGCAGAACAATGCCAGCAGCACGGGTTCAATTCCTCTACCTGCCTCCCCGAACAGGTGCCGGAATGTGGCGACTAGGGGCTTTCCACAGTAACTTAATTGAAGCCTACTTGTGACAATAAGCGATTATTATTATTATTCATGTCAGTGGAAACTTCCGGTCCCGCCATGGCGCAACCCGCTGCGGGTTTCCCAGCAGACTGGGATTGATTTAATGGGAAATGCATTGAAATCCCAGAAGATCCCACTTCCCGCTGTCGGGAAACACGCCGCGGCGAGGCCAGAGAATTTCACCCAAAATGTTTTGCTGTTCTCCGGAAACTAAGGGCAGGCACAATGTTAGTGATCATTGTTAGGGAAACTTTGCCATACATCTAACCAGTATGTTTCCAATCTGGAAATGCTTAATTCGAAAGGGAAAAGTGCGTCAATCTTCAGCACTGACAATACTCAAGGTGATCAGCATAATTCACATTCAGAAAAGAGTAAATAGATCCTGACCATTTGCTTTAACTGGTTCACATTAAGGGTGGTGGCTGTTTACAGTAATTATTTCTGAACTTTAGCAAAATAGGCAAAAGTTATTTCATGCAATCTTCATAGGGGAAGTTATTCATTGCGCATCATGTGTAACACTAGTGGAAGTCCATTTAGGCATCTTCAAGAAGTGTGGAAGAGCCTACTTACCTGTATCAGACTTTCCAGCAGGTTGGAAACAACCTGATCTTGGTCCATCTTTAAGATTTTATAGAGAATGGATCTGCGCTCGCTGTCTTTCTTTAACAGGAAGAAATCTGTGTCTATCTCATCGGAAGAAACTGGGCTGCTTTGACCGTCAGTGGATGAAGACACATCAGGGATACTGTGTTAGTGAACAATAGGGGTATTAGAGCAAGCAATTTGAAAAATTATCAGCCAGGTGGCACATTTTGGAAATATTGTCATCGCTTAATTCTGAAATTTGCATTGATTTGATTGTGACTGATGACATAGCCACTGACGATGGATCTGCATGTATCCATTCGCAAATAGAGGTTCTTGTGTTGTTCCTCGTGTCTTAATAAAGCTCGCAGTCTCAAGTGTGGAGAAGATGCTTTATTGTGGGTTCGTTCAGTTTCCAGAGCTCGACCTAGAACTACCTTCCAGTGCTAACTACCAGCTTTGCTTGCTGTGTGTCCTGCTTACCAGCCCCCCTGCTGTGAAGAGTGTGTCCTCACTTCCTGTCCTGATCTATTTATATGGCTCTCCCGTGCTCCCTCTAGTGGTCGCTCAGTTGTGTTGCATCTGGTTAACTTGTGATCACCACATCCCCCTTTTTCTCTTAACATATTTTCTGAACATCGTTAAAGAAAATTGTACATCCTGTCCCAGTGTATTTATAGCTCTCCCGCTCGTGTTTGCTCTGTTGTTTTTGTATCTGGTCAATCTACGATCACCACATCCCCCTCTTTCTCATTACATAGTTTCTGTACATCATTAAGGAAAATTATACAAAAGAGTAACTTATGATATGCGTATCTATACAAGTGATGATGCTATTGCCTTGGTTAACAAAGCCAATGTATTTATATGTCCAAACTTAATAAACACATTTATGAGTCCAAACTTGATGAATTTGTTCAGAGCTTTTTTTTTTTCTTTTTGTTGTTGATGACGTGGTGATATTGATATTGCAAGTCCGCTGTGAATGTTGTTGGTGTTCCTTGTTATCTTAAGTACCCAATGCGTCATCCCGAGGTGTTTGCATGGTCACATCACTGATGTTGACTGGCATGGACTTTTTTTTTGTGCTTGTGGTGTTGATTTATTGTCTCATCCGCCTTGGATGCTGGTGTGCTTGCTTGTTCTGGAGCAGACGTGAGTTTGTGCGATTCGTTGTCATCCCATGACATGTTTGTAGTCTTGTTATCGTTTTGCAGTGTGCTGTGGCATCGTCCATCATGTGCCAAGTAGTGCCATTGTGTACAAGTCGTTGTTTCATTGCTGTTGTTTCTGTCGTTCCTGTTTTTGTTGTTTCCGTTGCCGTACTTGTCGCTTTTTTTGTCGTTTCCGTCTTTGTTGTTGTCGCTATCTTTGCTCCTGACTTTGTTGTGTTTGTTGCCCTTCTTGTTGTTTCTGCCTCTGTCGTTGTCGCTATCTTTGTGCCTGACGTTGTTGTTTGTCTTGTTGCGCTTCATGTTGCTTTTATTCTTGCTGTTGTCGTTCTCGTTTCTGCTGTGCTTCTTGCTATTGTTGTTTGTCTTGTCGCGCTTCATGTTGCTTTTCTTCTTGCTGTTGTCGTTCTCGTTTCTGCTGTGCTTCTTGCTATTGTTGTTGGTCTTGTCGCGCTTCATGTTGTTTTTGTTCTTGCTGTGTTTCTTTTGACTTTTGTTTTTCTTGTTATACTCTATGAGTGTCCCGAGTGGATAATTTGAGTCATTGAGCATTCCGTCTCGCGAGTGGTGCGAATGATCTGATGTTGCATCGGTGCAGGTGACATCAATCAGTTGTGGAGAATTGGATTCCGCATCTTTGCTTTCTTGGTGCTCGTCTTCCGGAGTCAAAGTCTTCTTGATTACATTTGACCCGGTGTCTGTGGACTCTCGGCGCTCCTCTTCTGGAGTCCAAATCTGCATGATTTCAGTTGACGTGGTTTCTCTAGACTCTTGGTGCTCCGCTTCTGGAGTTAAAATCTTCATGATTTCTGTTGATGTTATCTCACTGGACTCCAGGTGCTCCTCTTCTGGAGTCAAAATCTGCATGGTTTCTTTTTGTTTGATGTCTCTGGACTCCAGGTGCTCCTCTTCTGGAGTCAGAATCTGCATGTTTTCTTTCGGCATCGTCTCTCTGGACTGTTGGGTGGCCCGACTCTGTGCTTCTGTACAGACAAGCTGAGAACTGTCAGTCTCACTGTGATCCTGTACGTCGAGTGCGAGCACCTTGTCACTGTTTTCGCTCTGTGCTTCGGTACAGACAAGCTGAGAACTGTCAGTCTCACTGTGATCCTGTACGTCGAGTGCGAGCACCTTGTCACTGTTTTCGCTCTGTGCTTCGGTACAGACAAGCTGAGAACTGTCAGTCTCACTGTGATCCTGTACGTTGAGTATGATCACCTTGTCACTGTCTTCGCATGCAGTGGGCAGAGGTGCATTGTCTTCTTCTTGTTCCTGTGAGCGTGTTGGACTTTCATAGTCCGCTCTTTCTTCTTGTTCCTGTGAGCGTGTTGGACTTTCATAGTCTGCTCTTGCTTCTTGTTCCTGTGAGCGTGTTGGACTTTCATAGTCTGCTCTTGCTTCTTGTTCCTGTGAGCGTGTTGGACTTTCATAGTCCGCTCTTTCTTCTTGTTCCTGTGAGCTTGGTAGACTTTCATAGTCTGCTTGCGGTTGCTCAGGTACAGCGGGTTTACCTTCATGGTCTTGTTCATGCTTGGTGTCCGCCCGGGAGTGTTTGCTTGCATCCCTGTTGGCGTCTTTCATCACTCGCACTGTGGAGCCTGTCATCGCTCGCTCCGTGGAGTCTTCCTGTGCTCTCTGTGTGGCGTCGTCTTCGTCTTGGGTATTGCTGTCATCCAATGTATCGACGAGCTGCCATGGCACCATGGTGTTGGATTCATCCACCATGAGTAGAGTCGTGTTGAGCTTTGCAACGGTGTCGCTGATGCTGTGATCAGCATGTCCAAATAACTCCTCCATGTCTGAGTAGTATTCTTTGAAACCCATTTCATCTTCGTTGGCTTCTTCTACCACGAGTTGATTCGTGTTGAACTTTGCGACCGTGTCGCTGATGCTGTGATAAGCATATCCGACTGACTCAGCTGTGTCTGAGTAGTATTCTCCGAAAACCAAATCATTTTGGTTGGATTCATGTACCACGAGTTGGTTCGTGTTGTGCTTTGCGACCGTGTCGCTGATGCTGTGATAAGCATATCCGACTGACCCAGTCAGGTCTGAGAGGTAATCGTCGAAAAACAAATCATCTTTTGTTGTTTCGGAATTCTTTTTGTTCGCTTCACTGTGTGTGGTGAAGGCAGCTTTTTCCAAGGTTTTGTGCAAGTTGTTTTTCACTGTTGGTTTAAGTTCAGGCGTTTTTCTGTGTTCTGAGGCAAGAAAATTTGGTTTTACCACTTTAAGTGTCTTGTTTTCAATTTTCGGGCATTTCCCTTTTAAGTGGTCGTGGTCAGGATTCTCAGACGTCATGACGTCACGCGTAGGAACGACTTGCACATGCGCAAATCGGCTTTCTTTCCTTGTGCGGTTCGGTGTCCATTGCGCATGCGCGGCTTGCGCATGCGCATGACGGTCCGCGACGAAGACTTTTTTTGACTGCGCATGCGCGGCTTGCGCATGCGCATAACGATCCGCGACGCGATCTTTTGTAAACTGCGCATGCGCGACTTCCGGTTCCGGCGCATGTGCGACTTCCGGTTCCGGCGCATGCGCAACTTCCGGTTCCGGCGCATGCGCAGACGCGATTTGTAGTTCTTTGCTTACCAGAGACTGCAAAATGTGCTCCGACGCCATTTTATCGCGGATTTCAGCGTTTTTTCTTTCTAAAAGTTGTAAGTTACCTTTTCTTTCTGATCTGGACTGGATTTCAGCGTTTTGGCTTTGTGAAAAATTCATGTTATTTCTTCTTTTTGATCTGTACTGTGCATTCGCGATTTCCTGATCTTTTTGTGATTTTTTAAGTCTTGCATCACTCAGTCTCTGTGCAGGTTGGACTGTGAGCATGCCTTGCTGTTCAAATTTCTCACAGTACTCTTCAAATTTGTTTAGTAACGTTTGTAAGCTGTTCCTGTCTTCACCTTTTGAGTGTTTAAATCCATTATACACTTTCCTATTGACAGGCCCTTCGATGAGAATTGCTATTTTAATTTTGTCTGAGGCTTCTGCAACATCATTAGCTATGAGATAAAAATCGAACATTTGTTTGAACCTTTTCCAGACATTTCTTACATTACCAGTCGTGTCCAGCTGAGGTGGGTATCCATGCCACATCCTCGAATTAGCGATGTCTTCCCCAGTCAAATGTCCAGTAGGAGATTTCCATGCCATTTTGTGCTTTCTGTATCTGCAGCTGAGTTGTCCTGTAGTAAGCGTCCTGAAATCACTGCTGGTACCATGTGTTGTTCCTCGTGTCTTAATAAAGCTCGCAGTCTCAAGTGTGGAGAAGATGCTTTATTGTGGGTTCGTTCAGTTTCCAGAGCTCGACCTAGAACTACCTTCCAGTGCTAACTACCAGCTTTGCTTGCTGTGTGTCCTGCTTACCAGCCCCCCTGCTGTGAAGAGTGTGTCCTCACTTCCTGTCCTGATCTATTTATATGGCTCTCCCGTGCTCCCTCTAGTGGTCGCTCAGTTGTGTTGCATCTGGTTAACTTGTGATCACCACAGTTCTGTCATGGATAAGCACATCAACAGAAACAATGCATATTTATACAGCACCATTAACATAGCAAAAGCTCCCAAGGTGAGAAATCAGGTACAAACTGACACTGAGCCAAAGATGGCAGACATCTGAACGGTTGGCCAAAGATTTGGTCAGAGAGAGAGGTTTTAAGATGCATCTTAAAGGTAGAGAGAGATAGCGAGATGAAGAGATTTGAGGAGCGAATTCCAGAACTCAGGGCCTAGATAGCTGAAAGCACAACCAGCTACGTTGGAGCAAAGAAAGTGGGAAGCACGGTAGCATGGTGGTTAGCATAAATGCTTCACAGCTCCAGGGTCCCAGGTTCGATTCCCGGCTGGGTCACTGTCTGTGCGGAGTCTGCACGTCCTCCCCGTGTGTGCGTGGGTTTCCTCCGGGTGCTCCGGTTTCCTCCCACAGTCCAAAGATGTGCGGGTTAGGTGGATTGGCCATGCTAAATTGCCCGTAGTGTCCTAAAATGTAAGGTTAATGGGGGGTTGTTGGGTTACGGGTATAGGGTGGATACGTGGGTTTGAGTAGGGTGATCATTGCTCGGCACAACATCGAGGGCCGAAGGGCCTGTTCTGTGCTGTACTGTTCTATGTTCTATGTTCTAAATGGACAAGAGGCCAGAGTTGGCAAATTATATAGTGTATCTCTGAGTGACCATAAAAAAAAACAATTTCATTCTCATCAGAACCTGCAGGAAAGTGGCAGTAATAAATTCTTGGCAATGTTCACAAACCAGACCATTTTGCCAGTAACTCGTTACACAATCGTGAACATATACACAGGGGTAAGCTGTACAACCCCTCGAGCCTGCTATTAAATTGAGGTCAGTGTATCAATTTTAAAAACGATAGACACCATCTGTCATTTAGCAACAAAATAAAATTGTGGGCTTCTTGAACACAACATGTATGTTTTAGTGCTCTATGGTGATTCTGGTCATGCACTATTTCAATGTGTTTATTTAATTCTGCATGGGAAACTCTGCAGCACAAATAGAATATTAATAGAAATCACTGCTGAAACTAAATATTTCTATGCAACAGGCATATAAAAGTAACTGACACAAGACAACAGGCTGTTCTGAATCATTTTAAAGAGCAAAATTCATACAACGACCTGACTGGCTTGCTCTTACAACGAAGGGTCTTCAGTCAGAACTGTTCGTTTTAATGTAAAAGGGAGTTTATCGTTTCTCAGGAATGGGTGCGTCTTCTCATTTAAATACTGTATTCAACTGCTCTTAATATAAAATACAGCTGACAGATGAAGAATTTTGGCTCCGTATATGTACCCCGTACATAACAACAACACTGATTAATTGATGAAGGGAATGAATAAAATCACCAAAGCACAAAATTACACAGGATCCAGAATACATAGAACAGATATACTTGGTGGGAGGGATTTTCCAGCCCTTTCCACTGGCGGGACCCCCCCCCAACACCCCAGTGTTCCCCAGTGGCAGTACAGACGAGCACACAAAACGATTGTAAGATACTGCCGGCGGCCAATGGTGATCTGACTCTGCCACCGGAAAACATGTGGGTGGGGTGGTGGAGGGCTTGAAAATTGCACCCACTTTCTGTCCCCCACCTATAAATTTAGTAAAATATTTCACTTTGTGGCTCTTCGAGGCTCTTCATTAAAAGTAAAACAGCGGGACAAGAAGAGGGATGCTTTTAGACAGAAAAGAAAACATTTTGCTTTTTTTTTACCTCAGTAAAGGGGACTCAACAACTGTGATCAGATTTTCTGAATTTGATTTCCCATTTCTCTCGAATAACACATCATGCTTCGAATCCAAATCAGGTGACGATAATCCATGATCACTTCCATTTCCACCCAGGTTTTCACTCTGGACCATGATAGGAGGAGATGTACTTGAACTGTACTCTAGACAGCAAATATCAGAAACAAAAAATGACCTTTTTTCTGTCACACTGTTGAATTTATTTAGGGCACTTTTCTTTTGCTGGCTGAGTGTAGATTGGACAATCAGGTGCAGAGGTCAGTATTCCTGACTCCCAGTACTCAGGATGTCTATGTTGCAGGGCACTCAAAATTAAGGCCATTAATCTTAATTGATGGAAGATCAAGAATGCATTGTATCATGTGCAGAGACTTCCATGTCCAATTCTAGGAACTACACCCTAATCAAGTGAGACTTTCTGCTGAAAGTAATGTTTCATGATGGCGGGACTTCAGATTTATTTTTATTATTTTTGTACATTTGAGTTTGTCTTGTAAAGTGATTTTCCAACCTCACAAAACCAATCTTGCAAGTCAGGAGTACCCATTGGATAAACATACACATGCTGTACATCATTTTTAGGCCCCCTCATTTCTGAATGCATCACCAGTGGCCATCTCCTGGAAGCACAAGGACAAAAAATTGTCTATTTTTGTTATTTTAATCTTTTTCTTGTATTCTTCAAGTTGGTGGAAATCAATACTAGGGAATTCAATACTTCCTTATTTTGACTAAATACTCCAGTACAGCCCTTTCATACTTCACATATCAATGCATACTTAGGTAGTACTCCAAATACTCAATTGGCTTCTCACACCCACGTATGGACTGGTCAAAGTGAGCATCATAGCGCTTCCCACTTGTCTGCACCATTGCCCCAATGCATGCAAGGCCTGTAAACTGCATTGCCTCCAGGATCACTGTTCCATTTTCTTATGACTGAAAGGTGATAATGGATTTCTTTCACTTGTTGTTCCTCAATTTGGAAATTCATGTTAGAGCAGGGTCCCCTGAAGGACAGCGCCTTGATAAATGTTGCAAAATATCAGATGTGAACCTGCAAAGCAACCATCAGCTATTGACAAGGAATGAAGTCTGGCCTTGTCATTATCAAACATCCACAAATGTTACTCCTACCAGGCATCACAGGATTATGAGGAGGAGGATGAACGCTGATCAGACTTCTCCTTATAGATGTAGCCCTGGCTGAGATTAGTTACCTCAGGACCTAACATGAAGCTTTGCACATTGGAATGATTCAGGGCAACATCATCAATGTATATTTGCCACTAAACCATTAAGGGTGGTAATTGCTCTTCCAATTATTAGTGAATATTAAACAGACTGGGTTCGATTCCTGCTTGGGTCACTGTCTGTGCAGAGTCTGCACGTTCTCCCCATGTCGGAGCGGGTTTCCTCTGGGTGCCCCGGTTTCCTCCCACAAGTCCCGAAAGACATCTCATAGAATCATAGAATTTACAGTGCAGAAGGAGGCCATTCGGCCCATCGAGTTTGCACCATCCCTTGTAAAGAGCATCCGACTTAAGCCCATGCCTCCACCCTATCACCGTAACCCAGTAACACCACCTAACCTTTTGGACACTAAAGGGTAATATAGCATGGCCAATCCACCTAACATGCACATCTTTGGACATTGGGAGGAAACCGGAGTATTCGGAGGAAACCCACGCAGACACGGGGAGAAAGTGCAAACTCCACACAGACAGTCACATGAAGCAAGAATTGAATCTGTGACCCTGGAGCTGTGAGACAGCAGTGCTAACCACCGTGCCACCATGCCGCTGTGTTTGTTAGGCGAATCAGACATTCTGAATTCTCCCTCTGTGTATCCGAACAGGCACCGGAGTGGCAACCAGGGATTTTCACAGTAACTTCATTGCTAATGTAAGACTACTTGTGACACTGATAAAGATTGCAAAGGTGTGCGAATCCATGAGTAAATGCATCCACTTTTCACCTCAGCTACCAGAACAGTCTGCTTCTATTTAACCTCTCCCATCCTTTCATAATTTTAACATTTCCAGCAAGTTGCCCCATTGCCTCCCTCTAATGATAAAATACGCAATTTTGTTCTATTTATAAATGCAATATCAGGCAGCGGCCTGGCAAATATGCATGTGACCCTCTCTAAAGCCATATTGCCCTTTACATAGTTTGGAGGCCAATAGCACATAGAGTGCACTAACTGAGATCTTATTAATATTTTCTCGATTCATTTTAATCTCTAGGCTTTCATATTATATTTGTTTGCTTACATCTAAAATTCTATATTTTTAAAAATCAAACAGCTTTCTCAACCAGAGGTGTTGCCTGTCATGTTCTGGGAAGCCGTTCTCACAAATCCTTCCTCTCCAATCCCAACAAGCTTACTTTGACTATGAGTGTAATTACTGCTCTTTCCTTAAACAACTCTTACACCTACTGACATCGAATTTCACTTGCCATTTTGAAGCCTATTCAATCATCTTATCAACATCCCTCTGATCTTTTAAGAATTAAACGTACGTCATATTTTCATACCACCTCCACATTTCAACACTACTCTCTCTCATCCTATATCCACATCATCGATCTTTGAAACGTCACTTGTGCACCATTTTATATATAATGTAGAAGCCCCTATAGTGGGCAGCACGGTAGCACAAGCAGATAGCACTGTGGCTTCACAGCGCCAGGATCCCAGGTTCGATTCCCTGCTGGGTTACTCTCTGCGTGGAGTCTGCACATTCTCCCCGTGTCTACATGGGTTTCCTCCGGGTGCTCCGGTTTCCTCCCACAGTCCAAAGATGTGCATGTTAGGTGGATTGGCCATGATAAATTGCCCTTAGTGATCAAAGAAAGGTTAGAAGGGGTTATTGGGTTGCAAGATAAGGTGGAAGTGAGGGCTTAAGTGGGTCGGTGCAGACTCGATGGGCTGAATGGCTTCCTTCTGCACTGAATGTTCTATGTTGTTCTTAATCAGATAGGAGGTGGTGATTTAACATCAAAGCACTACGGGCGCGATTCTCCGCCCCCACGACGGGGCGGAGAATAGCGGGAGGGCCTTCCCGCCATTTTTCCTGACCTCCCGCTATTCTCCCCCCCCCCCCACGCCCGCCCCCCGACACAAATCGCTGCTCGCCGTTTTTTTACGGCGAGCAGCGATTCTCCCCTAGCCGATGGGCTGAGTTCCCAGGCCTTTACGGCCGTTTTCACGAACTGCAACACACCTGCTCTCACAGTTCGTGAAAACGGCTGCAAAGTGCCGTTCTGGGGAACCATGGCACCGATTGGCACGGCCACACCACGGCCGTGCCAAGGGTGCCATGGGCCCGCGATTGGTGCCCACTGATCGCGGGCAGCGGGTACGATCCCCGCGCACTCTTTGTTCCTCCGCCGCCCCGCTGGACAGTCCGCGGGCCGGCTGAGGGGCATACCGGCCCGCGCATGCGCAGGTTTCACGCATATGCGTGATGACGTCATCATATGCGTCAGCCGTCGCTAGCTTTGGCGCGCGGGCTTAGCGGAATTCGCTAAGCCCGCGATGCCGAAGTTCACGGGGCCCCGCTGCTAGCCCTGACCAGGGAGCAGAATCGGGTCCCGGAAGGGGGCGCGAAGGCTGCCGTGAGACACGGCCGGTTTCACGGCAGCCTTCACGACTCTCCGCATTTGCGGAGAATCGCGCCCTACACCTATGATGAGTATTGCAAGTCTCGAAAAAATGGTACCAAAAACACTTAAGTTGTGGCAAGGGACTGCACCTTGCAATCCAAGAATCGTGCATCATTTATGTGAGCTTTTAAATAAATAAATATCTGGCAAATTATTTAAAAGCTCACATAAATGATGCACGAATCTTGGGTTGGGCAGTGCAGTCCCTTGCCACAACTTTAGTTTATTTGGTACCATTTCTTTGCCTTATCCAAAGGATCTTTGATTATTTGTGTATGTCTCACCACTTGTTTTGAAGGCAATTTTATTCTTCATGCCACTATTGGTCTTCCTGAGGAAGGGGTCTTTAAGCAGTTCTGTAGCTGTGGCTCGCTTACTGGGTTCAGGCTCGAAGCAGCGAAGAATAAAGGACTTTGCATCCGCTGGCATAGATTCTGGGATCTCAGGATGGCTTTTAAACATTCCGACCTATTGAAGAAGCCCAGGTGAACAGGTAAAGATCCAAACAAGAATAAACCTTCAAGAGGAATGTCACATGCCGGTCCAACCCCATAACCCCAATTTTAGAGCATAATATAGGTAGTGTGAGGAATGTGTTTTTTAAAATATTCATTTTCACGGGATGTGAGCTTCTTTGGCTAGGCCAGCATTTGTTGCCCATCTGTAATTGCCCTTGAGAAGGTGGTGGTGAGTTGCCTTCTGGAATAATTGCAGTCCAAGAAGGCAGTTCACCACCACCTTCTTAAGGGCAATTAGGGATGGGCAACAAATGTTGGCCGAGCCAGCAAAGCCCACATCCCATAAAAATACATTTTTAAAAATTAAAAAGAAACATCACATTGTTCACACCAACTGCATAATGCTCGAAAATTGCAGGTATAGGGATTAAAGTAGATACAGAGTACAAAGTTGAGCATCATAGTGGCCACAGATTTAGCACAATGGGTGACGCCTTGGCACCAAAATGGCGTCTAAGCCTGCATGCGGCCTGATGTGGCCTACATTAAGCGACATCCGAACGAGGGTATTAGTCTAGGCATCTAGGCATTAGAAGTGTGCACCAAAATGTTGACAGCAGGCAAACGGCAGCTTTAGTTAATGTGTTACGCTGGTTTGATGCAGCACAGCCATATTTGGCCTCATCCCTACAGATCATGTCCACTCTTAAACATGCACAACTGTGCATGCATTTTGCAGCAGGAAGGATCTCCCACACCAGCACTATTTAAAGAGATCATTAACTAGTTGCTGATTAATTTATTTGAGTTTTGGAAGTGCTGGTGGTTTAAAGAGTTGGATGAAATTGGTAAGCTTGACAGGGAGTAATGCTGCCATTGTAGAAAGTCTTGGCTGATTTTAAATGTTCTGGTGAGATCACTTGTTTTTAGCCATGGGGGCTACAGTTGCAATTCCCTTTGGGCAGAAGCAGGGGAGGGTAGATGGAACAGAGGCAATGAAGAAGACGACACGCCGCTCGGAAGATTTTGGGGGTGGGGTTGGGAGAGGAACTCTCAGCAGGAAACCTTCTTTATCCAGGATCATCTGGGAGCATGTCTCTTACCTCAACTGAAACCCGGAGCAGTGTATACATAGTCAATATTTTATGAAGGAGGAACTCAATAAAATATGCCACATCAATGTCAGAACAGGACAAGGATGGTGCTGCCATTGACTGTGGTGGTGATCGTAAACCTTTCAGGCTGGAGCAGGCAACAGATGAAACATCTTCCAGTTCATTGTCCACTATTGCACCAGAAAGGGGTCAGAAGTTCTTAATGCTAAAAGACGGGGAGGGGCTGGGGGTCGGGGGGGGGGGGGGGTCACATTATGCTGCAGGATGCTGGCAGTGTGGTAGTACCACTGCTGTATATATTAGGGTATGTATGGTAAGGCCCTGTACTACAGGTACAGCGGTAGTCCCTGCCTGCTGGCTCCGCCCAGTTGGCAGAGTATAAAGATGTGTTCTCCCCGTACAACAGCTATTTTGCCAGTTGCTGTAGGAGGCCACACATCTTAGTGTAATAAAGCCTCAGTTGTATTCAACTCTTGTCTATATGCGATTGATCGTCCATCAATTTATTATACTAAAGTTTTCAGAAGATGGACCTCCGCATCAAGCCTGATCGCCTGTAGCTGGATCAGCAATCAAGCAACGCCAAAAATGACTTTGAACACTGGCTAGCTTGTTTCGAAGCTTACATCAGGTCTGCACCAGACCCAATTCCGGAAGCTCAGAAGATCCAGATCCTCTACACGCGGCTGAGCTCCAGCGTTTTTCTGCTTATCCAGGACAAGTCGACCTACGATGAAGCCATGGCGCTAATGAATGAGAATTACGCTCAGCGGACTAACACGCTTTACGTCCTCTCAACTCATAGTCAACTCCCTGGTGAGTCAATAGAGGATTTCTGGCGTGCCCTAATTCCCCTGGTCAGAGACTGCGACTGTCAGGACGTCACGGCCACGGAACACTTGAATTTACTCATGTGGGACGCTTTTGTTACGAGGATTGCGTCAGATCACATCCACCAGCGACTTTTAGATGGGGCCACGCTCGACCTCGCGGCAACCAAAAAGCTGGCGCTATCGATGATGATCACCTCGTGCAATATCCAGGCCTACACACCCGGCCGCGCGGCCGACCCCTCCTACGCATCGTGGACCCCGCAGACGGCCGCCCCATTGGGGACCCCACTCAGCCAACCCTATGCCTGTGCCACGCGCCAACCAGCCAACTCCGGATGCCCCAGATGTTACTTCTGTGGGCAGCCAGAACACCCCGCCAACGCTGCCCGGCCCACCCTTTACGAGGCCTGCGGTAAAAAGGGGCACTTCGCTGTGGTGTGCCAGGCTCGCTCAGTCACCGCTATCGCTCCGGCCCCCCAGTGGGCGCCAACATCTCCCCACCCCCCACCGCGGACTATGCATGGCCAGTGGGCCATCTTCCCCTCCCCAGGCCACGTGCGACCCATGGGCGCTGCCATCCTGTTCAACCCCGCCACATGCGGCCCATGGGCGCCACCATCTTGTCCTCCTCAGGATCTTCATCTTGTCTCCCCCGCTGCACGTAGGCGCCACCACCGTTCCAGGACCTGTGCCCCCTGGGCACCCCATTGTCTGACACCAGCGACAACCAGCCGCAGCTCGCCTTGGTCACGATCAACCAGTCTCGCCCGCACAATCTAGCAACCGCCTCCACAAGCGTGAAGATCGATGGGAACGAGATCTCCTGTCTGCTGGACTCCGGGAGCACCGAGAGCTTCATACATCCCGATATGGTAATGCACTGCTCCCTCGCGGTACACCCCGCCAATCAGAGAATCTACCTGGCCTCCAGGTCCCACTCCATGGCGATCCAGGGGTACTGCATAGCCACGCTCACCATAGAGCTGAGCCGCTTCCGCCTCTACAACCTCCCCAATCTCTGCGCTGCCCTGCTACTCGACTTGGACTTCCAGTGTAACCTCCAGAGACTAACATTGAAAGTCGGCAGGCCCCTACCACCCCTTACTGTGTGCGGCCTCGCAACCCTAAAGGTCGACCCACCTTCCCTATTCGCAAACCTAACCCCGGATTGCAAACCCGTCGCCACCAGGTGCAGACGGTACAGCACCCAGGACAGGACCTTCATCAGGTCCGAGGTCCAGCGGCTCCTTCGGGAAGGCATCATCAAGGCCACCAACAGCCCCTGGAAAGCCCAAGTGGCAGCGGTGAAAACGGGGGAGAAACACAGAATGGTGGTGGGCTACAGCCAGACCATCAACAGGTACACGCATCTCGACGCGTACCCCCTTCCATGCATATCTGATATGGTCAATCAGATTGCACAGTACCGGGTCTTCTCAACTGTAGACCTAAAATCCGCCTACCACCAGCTCCCCATCCGTAAGGCGGACAGCCCATACACTGTCTTCGAGGCAGATGGCCGCTTCTACCATTTTCTTAGGGTTCCCTTCGGCGTCACCAACGGGGACTCAGTCTTCCAAAGGGAGATGGACCAAATGGTCGACCGGTTTGGGCTGCAGGCCACTTTCCCATACCGAGACAATGTCAACATCTGCGGCCACGATCAGCAGAACCATGATGCCAACCTTGCCAAATTTCTCCACACCGCCACTCTCCTAAACCTCACTTATAACAAGGAGAAGTGCGTATTCAGCACGAATCGCTTAGCCATCCTCGGCTATGTGGTCCAGAATGGAGTTCTGGGGCCTGACCTTGACCGCATGCGCCCCCTCATAGAATTCCCCCTTTCCCACTGCCCCTAGACCCTCAAACGCTGCCTAGGGTTCTTTACTTACTACGCCCAGTGGGTTCCAAACATTGCAGACAAGGCCCGCCCACTCATCTGCTCCACCGGTTCCCCCTGATGGCCGAGGCTCACCAGGCCTTCAACCATATTAGGGCCAACATCACCAAGGCCGCGATGCACGCAGTCGACGAGACTTTACATTTTCAAGTGGAGAGCGACGCATCAGACGTCACTCTAGCCACCACCCTCAACCAGGCAGGCAGGCCCATGGCCTTCTTTTCACGAACCCTTCATGCCTCCGAAATAGGGCAACCCCCCGATGCCCTATCCTGAGGTACATGTGCCAGCGCATAGGTGGACCGACTCCGGACTCTGCACGACAACTTTGTCACCCGGGAGTCACACGGTTGTACCACTTCATTAAGGCCCGCAATCTGCCCTACTCCGTCGAGGAAGTCAGGGCCATCACCAGAGACTGCCAGGTCTGTGCGGAGTGCAAACCGCACTTCTACTAGCCGGACCATGTGCGCCTGATGAAGGCCTCCCGCACCTTTGAACGCCTCGGCGTGGACTTCAAAGGGCCCCTCCCCTCCACAGACCGGAACACGTACTTCCTCAGTGTGATCAATGAGTACTCAAGATTCCCCATCGCCATCCCATGCCCCGAAATGATGTCTGCTACCGTCATCAAAGCTCAACATCTTCGCTCTGTTCGGCTTCCCCGCCTACATCCAGTGACAGGGGATGCTCATTCATGAGCGATGAGCTGCGTCAGTTCCTGGTCCACAAGGATATCGCCTTGAGCAGGACGACCAGCTATAACCCCCGGGGAAATGGACAGGTGGAGAGGGAGAATGGGACGGTCTGGAGGGCCGTACAGCTGACCCTACGGTCCAGAAATCTCCCGGCCTCCCACTGGCAGGAGGTCCTCCCCAATGCACTGCACTCCGTTCGGTCGCTCCTATGCACTGCGACTAACAACACACCCCATGAACGTCCCTTTGCCTTCCCCAGGAAGTCCACCTCCGGGGTGTCGCTCCAGGACCCGTACTCCTCCGTAAGCACGTGCAGTTACTCCTCGCCAACCCCCAGTATGACTGCGTAGCGTACCCCGACGGCTGGCAAGATAGTGTCTCTCTCAGGGACCTGGCACCAGCAGGTTCCACACACACCACCACCACCCACCTCCCACCCCCCAGCCCGGCGCCACCCTCCCCTCCCTTGGCGCACCCAGTAGCAACCCCCCCCCCCCCCCCCCCCCCCAGGACCATCCGTCCTCCCCCTGCCCATGACCGAGGATGAAGAGGATCTCGACACGCTCCCAGAGTCACCAAGGGCCCGACCAACGCCAGAATCGCTGCCACCACTGCGTTGCTCCCAACGTCAGATCAAGGCTCCGGACCGGCTAAACCTGTAATTGGTTCTGGACTCAAAACTTTTTTCTCTTTATATTAAACTTGTACTGTATATAATTCTCCATCACCCCCCTGCAGGCTCAATTTTAACAGGGGGTGAATGTGGTAACCACTGCTGTATATATTGGGGTATGTATGGTAAGGCCCTGTACTACAGGTACGGGGGGTGGTCTCTGCCTGCTGGCTCCGCCCAGTAGGCGGAGTATAAATATGTGTGCTCCCCGTACAGCAGCCATTTATAGCTGCTGTAGGAGGCTACACAGCTTAGAGTAATAAAGCCTCAGTTGTATTCAACTCTCGTCTTTGTGCAATTGATCGTGAATCAGGCAGCAGTCACAATGGTTTGTTTTCTGACCATGTCTGCTGTTCCCTCGGTATTGGAGCCATCACACCAAACCAGAAGGTGACTGCTGTGTGAGCCTGGTTCATAACTCCGTTACTCAACTCAAATGGTCAATAACGAGAGCCATGCTGCCACTCAAAACATCACACAGTAGACCTGTTGAAGCAACAGTTCTGCTGCCTGGACCATTCTGAAGGAGCACTGCAGTATTCACTCCACAACCTGATCATCATGAAAGCACAGCTCTTGCCACTGGAGTTACAGTGTAAAGAACAGAAGCAAAGGAGGAAGGGAGAAGGGAATTGGTACATCCGCTTTCTGGCTTCCCATCCACCATTCCGCTGAGCGCAACTTCCAATCAGTGTGATAGCACAGTGGTTAGCACAGTGGCTTCACAACTCCTGGGTCCCAGGTTCGATTTCCGGCTTGGGTCTGTGCCGAGTCCGCACATTCTCCCTGGTCTGTGTGGGTTTCCTCCGGGTGCTCCGGTTTCCTCCCACAGTCCAAAGATGTGCGGGTTTGGTGGATTGACCACGATAAATTACCCTTAGTGTCCACAGAAGTTTGGGTGGGGTTACTAGGTTACGGGGATAGGGTGGAGGTATGGGCTGAAATAGAGTGCTCTTTCCAAGAGCCGGTGCAGACTAGATGGGCTGAATGGCCTTTTTCTGCACTGCAAATTCTATGATTCTATGAATCCCTCTTGTACAACGGTCCTACACCTTACCATCACACCTTAGAAAGATAGCCTCTTGATCACACTGTCAGAAAACAACCATTCCAAAACCAATTTTATCCATAAAACCATCCAGTCCAGTTTTGGCCTACAGTCCAAAACATAATGGTTTGCAATGATGTTCAACTCTATGCTTAGAATCCTCTAATGTGACGCGGGAGGCCCAATCTGCCATCCCAGATTTGCTGCAGAGGAAGAGAGTGGGCTGAGAAGGTGCATCATTTGCTGACCTCTTGTTTTCTCAAGGCCCTCTTCTCAGCCAGCTGAATTTTTCATTTCTGCTTGCCTCTTCAAATGTCCCATCTGAGGTGTGATGGTAAGGTATGTGACTGTTGGACAGGAGGGATTAGAAGTTGTACTCAGTGGAATGGTAGTTGGGAAGCCAGATATGTCCGCCAAATATATCCTGAGGCACTGCCCCCTCCCTCCAGCAGAGACAGAGAGGTTCATGCGCCTGCTGCAGGAGTGCAGATGTTATAGCATCAGCATCTGGAGCTTTGCCCATGACAGGCAAGTGAAAAGCTGTCAAGCCATCCAATACTCCACACAAACGGAACTATTCACCTTTGCGCATTGCCTTGGTGCCTATCTTGCAGATGCCTTTATCTGTCCTCGTTCTCCTTCACAGTACACCCCAAGTGGCTGCAGCATGGCTGGTGAAAAGCTACAGATTTTCACTGAGATAGGTGGCAGCTCTGGGACTGGAAGGCCTGTCTTCAGACTGCACAACTCCAGCATGGTAGCACCTGTCCCGATTGGACCAGCTACAGCAGAAACACTGAAAGAATGGCAGGAGTGTGAGCATGAATACCATCACACCGAGAGGGTTTGTGCTTCATAAAAACAATGTCACTCCTTTGGGCATTACTTCAGCAATCCTAGTAATCTGCAGGAGGATAGATTGCTGGACTGCTGTAACACCCTGTAAGCCATTTTGAACGCTTGTATCCACATTCATAATGGCAGGAATCTGAACCTGTTTGGAACCAAACGGCATGGCCACAAGCAGCGACTTCATGACCTTAGTCTGAGTTTTCACTGAAACACTCAGATATTGGGATTCTCTGTTTGTGTCACAATAGAAGTTGAAACATCATCCATCAGGCACAGCACCAAGGTCAGGTTTGCCAGTGTTCTCATGGAGATGGCCACCACTTCCACACTCTCAGGCTCCAAACGTTGTATAAACCCTTGTGCCAGGCTTGTGCCAGACTCCTCCATGCTCTTTGACAATGACCACGGACATTCTAGCAGGTCTGCCAAAGCATCAAGTATGTCTGTGTACATAAACATTAGCCTTTTTTCTGTAGGCCACCACAATAAATCTTCAGCTGAGTCCTCTGCAGCAGAACTCGTCTTCGACCTTGTCCCACCAGGGGTTTGGCACCCGTACTGCTACTCTATCCCCATGCCCCTGCTGGGGGTCACTCATGCCCTTGATTTCCCATGTGCACACCCAACTCTGTGCTACCCTCTCAAGTAGGCAGAGTGCCAGTATCTGAGCTGGTTGGTGGTTGCATGTGTTAGATCGAGTCGCAGTTGAATATTTGGCAGATTGTGCAAGCTATGAGATGTGAGTGAGAGGCTTGCAACATTACTCAGTGTGCAAGGGTGAGCGGAGGCTCTGTCTGTTGGATTTAAGATGCGTGGAGATTGCTGGCAAGTGAGTGAAGGTGCAGAATGTAGGACAGTGTGAGATGCGTGATTCATTTACCATGGCCATCCCTTTATGGTCATGGCATTACATCCAGGCCCTAGCATTGACTGGGATAGCTATCTGTTCCTACTGCCCTGAAGGAAGGAAGAGGACATCTCGCCTCTTGTATACCGCCTGTTGCAAGATCCCATTGCTGCAGGGGAGTGACGTGGAGCACTCATTTTAGCCTGTTTTGGACAATCCTCTTTCTGGTCATAAACCTTTCCCCAGTAATTTCCAGCAAAGAGCGATTTGAGCAATCTTACCTTAAACATAATTGCTTGGGGTTCCCCCAATTCATAGAATGGTGGCTTCCCTGTTGCCATTTCAATAATAGTACATCCCAAAGACCAAATGTCTGATGCAGCACCATAACCTCGAGGACCCTTGTCTAGAATCTCAGGAGCCGTGTATTGGAGTGTTCCTAAAGGTGGTTTGAATTGGACAGAGAAGCTATTTAAAAATAAGAAAGCTCCACAAAGCATAAATAAAATTATTCTGTCTCATTACAGAAGCTGCAACGTGCTATGTGTTATTTTGAGGTAGATTTAGTTTTGGTGGTGTCAAGCAGGGGCCTTTACCTCTGGGGACTGGGTTAGGCAGGGAAAGTTACCATGCAAACCACCAGCTTATCATTCCCACCTTCCGTGATTAAAACAAAGAGGAAACAAATAAACAAAAAAAATGCAAATAAATTAATTAAATAAATAAACTGAATGGACTTAACATATGACAAGACAATGTAACAGATGAAATTTATATTGTAACCAAAATGCACATAGAGGGAAAGTGTAGATCGTGATTCGTGATTTAGTGCAATTGTAAAAACGACTTGGCAGTCCATTGTTATGTCTCTTCCAATTATTACCATTGGCATACTCAGAGCTCCTCATAATAATGAGGATGAGCTGTTACCACAACTCAGGGGCCACAATGTCACTCACTTCTCGGGGCCTTTGTAATTTTACCCCACATTGAAGCCCACAGGCACAAAGGGGAAGACAAAGAAAGGTTGGCCTAATCCTCCCCCAGGCTACTGATAGGGATCTCCGAACCATTTCTTCAAAGTTAAAATGAAAATGAGAAATGAAAATCGCTTATTGTCACGAGTAGGCTTCAATGAAGTTACTGTGAAAAGCCCCTAGTCGCCTTTTCCGGCGCCTGTTCGGGGAGGCTGGTACGGGAATTGAACCGTGCTGCTGGCCTGCTTGGCCTGCTTTAAAAGCCAGCGATTTAGCCCAGTGAGCTAAGCCAGCCCCAAAGTTGCACTGATGATGTCTTGGTGCGGAGTATCCATCTGAGGTCGCTGATATATGGAGCGAGTTGAATTCTAAAAGTCCCCCAGCCGCAAGGTTCTAGGTGGTGCACCTTCGCAGCGGGATTTTCTCTTCCTGCCACTTGTCAATGGGATTTTCCATTGAGTCACCCCATGCTGCCGGGAAAACCGTGGGCGGGGGTGCACTGCCAGTGGGAAAAGAGAATCCCAGCGGCCGGAGGAATTCCAGCCCCGATATGGGGAAAACACCCTTATTGCCCTTAACCACTAGTTTAATATTATGAACTGGCAAAATGGTAAATTAACCATAGCTTCACCTATTTCTGGTAATGATTTTAGTGGTGAAATTGGTGTTATGCATTTATGTGTAATTCCTTGCACCTTCTGGACCTTTTAAAAATTCCCTCATGGGATGTGGGTATCATCAGCATTTGGCAAACATGAGTAGCTTGCTAGACCATAAGAGTCAACCACATTGTTGTGTTGGAGTTGTATGTAGGCCAGACCAGGTAAGGGTGGCAGATTTCCTTTCCCAGATGGGATTTTACTACAATTGACAATGGTTTCATGGCCATTATTGCTGAGGAAAGGTTTTTTTAAATACATTTTAGTTTCTATTAATTGGAATTAAATTCCACCAGCAGCCATGGTGGGATTTAAAATATGTCTCCATGCTGCAGCATTAGCCTCAGGATTATTGATCCAATGAGATCACCACCACATCACCATGTCTCAAAGCTCGTGGCTAACACCGGCCCTATTAAGCCAGAGAAAGGGTTATAGTGACAAAAGAGTTCCGCCATATATGTCCCCACGTTACCGGCACGGTACGGACGGGCGGCACGGTAGCACAGTGATTAGCACTGTTGCTTCACAGGGCCAGGGTTGAGTATTATCTGTCCTCTGAAATGAATTAGGGAGCCATTTAGTTCAAGGGTAATTAGGGATGGTCAGTAAACGCTGGCCCAGCCGCAACACCGACATCCCAATGATTATTTTTTCAAAAATTAAACATTGTAATGAACCCACCTTCCTACTCTCTCCAGGATCAGAATTTTAGTCCTTTGGTTAGGTACTCTTACCAGCAAAGGTTTCAATGCAAGGATTCACTCCTGTCAATCGTTTGGATGTCCCAAAGTCTGAGATCTTCACCACACCACTGTACGTATTTACAAGAACATTGTCTCCCTGAAATTAAAAAGATTTTCACAACTTCAAAAAATAATCAGAATAAAATAACCGGAGGTGTGCGAGGTAGCTGGTATAGAATTATCGGATTATAGAATCACTACAGTGCAGAAGGAGGCCATTCGACCCATCGAGTCTGCACTGACCCACTAACCTTACACTAAAAGGCAATTTAGCATGGTTAATCCACCTAACCTGCACATAGTTGGACTATGGGAGGAAACTGGAGCACCCAAAGGAAACCCACACAGAGACGGGAGAACGTGCAAATTACACACAACAGTCACCAAGGATGTTGTGCTAACCACTGTGCCATCGTGCCGCCCTATGTGCCACAGTGCCGCATAATAGCAAAAATGAAATTAGATCCTCAGTTATTACAGTGCTTCTCAGAAGAAATAGTCAATGATATTTAACCATTAGATAGTTAGATCAGAGCAACATAGGAAAGGGAGGTCTTGTGGCACAGTGAGTAATGTCCCTGAGCCAGGAGCTTCAGGTTCAAGTCTAATCCCAGGATGCGATGACCAAGGAAGATGCGTTCATAACGGGTCAAACAGGTTGAGTGTCAATCTGAAAATCCTTTGGTAAGAGTGGGAGAGACTCCTGGTCAGCTACACTTGATATGGAGTGCAGTCCTTCAAGCTATAAGCACCTGACCACAGACTACCAATCTCTTCCAGGAGTTACTAGCTTTGGAAACAGACAAATGTCTGCCTTCGACTTAAAAACGGTATGCATGGCAGAAAGAAATTTTGTTTAATTTCTTTATGGAAATTATTGAAATATATACAGAGAAATACTTTAGAAAAAATCTCCTTTCTTACTTAAAGCAGATGGATTATTTAAGACTGATGACATCATAACAAGAGCAATACAGTTCTATCTGGTGACTTTAAAATTGTTTAGTTTTGGGTATGTGCAGGCACGTTAGGATGTAATACCCCGGATGACCCATATTCTTTCCAGCTCTTTCTATCTTTTACTTTGTTTTCTGGCAATCTGACTTGAACTCAGTGACACTTAAATCAGTCACCTTGATGTCTCTGTGCACAATCTGGTTTTCATGTAGAAATTGCAGGCCCTCCAAAATCTGTCTGGTGTAAAACACAATGGTAGAGACGTTATCTTTCAATGGGCCCCACTTTGACCTGAGGAGTGCAGAAAGACTCCCTGAAAAAATAAACAAACACAGATTAATTTGTGTATTTTGTTGCAGCTCGCCAGTCTGAGATCCATATCCAAGGCCACATAACAAAGTGTTTTCTTTTTGTAGTATGATTTATTTTTTGATAAAATCACAAGTGAGCTGGTAAAATCTTATCAGGACATAACCAGATGTATCCTGCGTGCATGGAATTAGTCCTCAAGATCAAGCAAATCCTCATTCTTTAAGCAATCATAAATATATCTTGAGAGCACACCTTCTATGTGTTGGCTGGATAAAGTACAGTGCCCCGATTGCCCTTGTTGTGGACCTGCTGTGAAGATGCTCAGACATCTTTCTGATTGGAAAATGAAAGACTGTTAACCTGAAACATCAATGTTTGTTTCGCTCTCCTTAGATGCTGCCAGACCTGATAAGTATTTTCTGTTTTTTAGTTACTCCAGGCCACAGAAGCAAAAGAGGCGGCAACAAGCAAACACACGGCCTCCAGGCATTAAACAATGAACAGTCAACCATACAATAAGGTCACCAGCAATCTGCAAGTCATTTCTTCAATGCCTCCATCAAGTTGCTGATTTGAATCAATCTGACTTCCTCTCTCCCTCCTTCAGCCTCAAGCAGTAGACTCAACAAGGAAAAAGTCACACCAACGCAGAACACACCAGAAGGGGAAAGACCTCCCATTTATAAGACATCCCATTTCCTTTCTTCAATGCTGGCAGCAGGTCATCTTACATATCCTCTTTCCTTACTCCAGGCCACAAAAGCAAAGAGATGGCAGCAAACTAATAAACAACCTCCAGGCAGCTGCAGCTGCATTTGTATCAATCTAGCTCTCTCTCTCTTCAATAGTAATTGGGTTGGGTTTACCGGCCCCCCTCAGCCACGTGTTTCACAGCGGTGCGCGTTTACTGGTGGCGGGTCTCTCTGTTCCCATCACTGTCAATGGGAATTCCCATTCAAGACACCCCACAGTGCTGGGAAACCCATGGGTGGGGGTCCGTTGCTGGAGAGGCCAGAGAATCCTGCTACCAGTGATCGGCCAGAGAGTTCTGGCCACTATTTTATATTAATGGCCCCAGGTTCTTGTCTTTGCTTGCAAGTGGACCATCTTCCCTGCATGTACCCTATCAAGCCCTTCCATAATCTTGAACACCTCTTTCAGACCACCCCTCAGTTCTCTCTTTTCCAAAGCAAAGTACCTCAGCTTGTTCAATCTTTCCTGTTAGGTGCAAGCTCTCAGTCTGAATCATCATATTTTGGAACAGCCAGATAATATTTCCCTGGGACTTAATACACTTGAAAAGCTAGTGGACAACTGTACGGCTAGAACAGGCCAGTGGCTCATTTATAATAATAATCACATGCAGGCTTACGTTAACACTGCTAAAGTTATTATGAAAATCCCCTAGTTTCCACACTCCTGCACCTGTTGGGGTACACTGAGAGGGTAGCATGGTAGCATGGTGGTTAGCATAAATGCTTCACAGCTCCAGGGTCCCAGGTTCGATTCCCGGCTGGGTCACTGTCTGTGTGGAGTCTGCACGTCCTCCCCCTGTGTGCGTGGGTTTCCTCCGGGTGCTCCGGTTTCCTCCCACAGTCCAAAGATGTGCGGGTTAGGTGGATTGGCCATGCTAAATTCCCCGTAGTGTCCTAATAAAAAAGTAAGGTTAGGGGGGGGGGTTGTTGGGTTACGGGTATAGGGTGGATACGTGGGTTTGAGTAGGGTGATCATGGCTCGGCACAACATTGAGGGCCGAAGGGCCTGTTCTGTGCTGTACTGTTCTATGTTCTATGTTCTAATTCGGAATGCCAATTCACCTAACAAGCATGTCTTTTGGAACTTGTGGGAGGAAACCGCAGCACCCGGAGGAAACCTATGCAGACATGGGGAGAAAGTGCAGACTCTGCACAGGCAGTGACCCAAGCTGGGATCGAACTTAAATCCCTGGCACTGTGAAGAAACAGTGCTAATAATAATCTTTATTGGTGTCACAAGTAGGCAATTAAGTTACTGTGAAAATCCCCTAGTTACCACACTCTGGTGCCTGTTCAGGTACACTGAGGGAGAATTCAGAATGTTCAATTTACCTAACAAGCACATCTTCCGGGGCTTGTGGGAGGAAACCAGAGGGCCCGGAGGAAACCCAAGTAGACACAGGGAGAACGTGCAGACTCCGCAGTGACCCAAGCTGAAAATCGAACCTGGGAACCTGGAGCTGTGAAGCAAAAGTGCTCACCACTATGCTACTGTGTTGTTATGTTGAAAAACATTTCACAAATGAGCTCCCTTTCAGAATAGTGTGAAAATAATCTGTAACAGGACCCTGTATAATTATGAATAAAAACAGAAATCGCTGGACAAACTCAGCACATCTGGCAGCATCTGTGAAGCGAGAAACCGAGTAACCTTTTGACTTTATTTTCAGAGCTGCAGGTCTTTCATGTTCAGCTTTGAATATTGCAGAATGAGAGATGATACAAGCAAAATCGGAATCAATTTCATTTCAAAAACAACTTCAGGACAAAATGAATATGATAGCTATTAGAATTTTTATTAAGCTGACCTTGCAATATGAATTTCATATTCATGTGGAAGCTTTATCTATTCTGGATATTTTAATTCAACTTCATGTTGAAATGGTCACAAAGTCAGGCACATTCTTTTATTTAGCGTGCCTTCCACTCAACTATATATCAACGGTAAGCTACAAAAGTGTAGGAATCTGGGCTTATTAATGACTCAACTTCAATTTGATAATTAGGTGTTAAAAGGAGCCAATAGATTTACCGATCCACAAACACCAATGTACTGGTCTTTCACGGGCCTATCCCTCTGAAACATGCAGCATTGTCAAGCATAATTTCTCTTTCACAAATCTGTGTTGACTCTACTTAACCATATTATGATTTTTAAAGTTTATTTACCTTAGTTACGCACTCACCTCTTTTGTATTTGAACTGCTAAGCAGTATAATTAACTTGACAGTGCAAAAGATCAGACGAGCCCAAGAGACTTACAAAAATGTAACTATTAGATTCCGTAAGGGAGTTTATGCACTTGTTTTAATGAAAATAGTCAAGCACAGACTGAGTAGTTAATTACCTCTGCTTCAGCATCAATTTTGTGCATTAATACATGTCCCTCAGACTGTCTTGTTCTGCAGCAAAATCATTAATAATGTTGCCACCTCTTCCTGACACGTGAAAAAATGTGTGAGCAACAAAAACGTCAGCATTTATCCCAATTCTTTGCAATGGTGTGATACTTTGATTGGGATAATCACTTCTTTAGTTTTTTTCCTCTGATATTTGATGTCCCGCGTTGACAGCTGTTTGGAATTTAAATTTAATTAATAAATCTGATATATAAAAGATGTTGGTCTCAGTAATGGTGACTGGGAAACTATCATTGATTGTCTGAAAGACCAAACCGGCTCACAATCGTCCTTTGGGAATAAAATTTGCCAGCCTTACCTGGCCTGGCTTTTGACTCCAATGTGGCTGACTCCTAAATGTCCTCTGAGATGTTCTGGTAAAGGGCAATTAGGGATGGGCAACAAATGCTGGCTTTGCCAGCGAAGCCCACATCCCATGAAAGAATAAAGAACCAAAAAGCCAGTCCTTAAAGCCTACCTCTTTGGTTGATTGTTTGCTCTTCTTTCTCACTATTCCTTTTCACTATGTTGAAAGGTGCCATAAAAATACAAGTGTTGTGGTTGTACTGAAATCTTCATGTCACACGGTGACATTTTCAGAAGTTTGAGACTATCTTTAGGGCTAGCACGCTGGTTAGCACTGCTGCCTCACGCGCCAGGGTCCCGGGTTCAAATCTGATCTTGGGTGACTGTGTGGAGATTGAACTTCCTCCCTGTGTCTGCATTGGTTTCCTCCGGGTGCTCTGGTTCCTCCCACAGTAAAAAGATTTGCAAGTTCGGTGGATTGGAGATGCTAAAATTGCCTCTTTGTGTCCAAAGATGTGCAGGTTAGGTGGATTGGCCATGCTAAAATTGCCCCTTCATGTCCAACGATGTGCAGTTTAGATGGGGTTACGGGGTTAGAGGTTTGGGGTGGGGGGAGTGGGCCTAGGTAGGGTCCTCTTTCAGAGGGGCGGTACAGACACAATCAGCCGAATGGCCTCCTTCTGCACAGTAAGAATTCTATGGCTCTCATATGAAGGACAGTAGGTTATAAAGCTGTCAGTAGATTTTGTTTTACTGTGCAAACTTGGCAAACCTCATTCAGCAGGTTTGCACTGTGCGCAATGTTCGTTATTTCTTTGAGGTAACGTCTTGGTCCAATTGTAACCTTACAGAAAAAACAAAGTTCACTCATCGAACAAGGATTATTTACAGCAGAAAACAAAATATAACCTTCTCCTCAATCTACCTCAAAGTTTAGCAGAAAATCAAATGCAATATGTATTTGATATAAGGAGGAAAATTTAAGCAAAGCAATGGGATTTTATATTGTAGTGCTGAAACAAATCTTGGAACTGAATTCAGTTCTGCTCTGTTAAAGCGTAACTGGTCAATTTATTAGATGGTCAAGCTAACAAAATGTGTGGATGTCATTCACATCATCACCCACCAACCACCCATTAACAGACATCACCCCCTCCCCCAATTCACAGACATCACCGCCCCTCCATTCACAGACATCACCCCCCTCATTCAAAGACATCACCCCTCCCCCCAATTCACAGACATCACCCGCTCCCCCCATTCACAGAAATCACCACCTCCCCTAATTCACAGACATCACCTCCCCATTCACAGACATCACCCTTCCCCCCTTTCACAGACATCATTACCACCATCCCATTCACAGTCATCACCACCCCCCAGTCACAGACATCGCCACCCCCCACCATTCACAGACATCGCCACCACCCCCCCATTCACGGACATCGCCACCACCCCCCCATTCAGAGACATCATCACCACCACCCCATTCACAGACATCATCACCACCACCCCATTCACAGACATCATCACCACCCCCCACTCACAGACATCATCACCACCACCCCATTCACAGACATCACCACCCCTCCCCCCAATTCACAGACATCACCACCACCCCCCATTCACAGACATCACCACCACCCCCACATTCACAGACATCACCCCCTCCCCTAATTCACAGACATCACCCCCCCATTCACAGACATCACCCTTCCCCCCTTTCACAGACATCATTACCACCATTCCATTCACAGTCATCAACACCCCCCCCCCATTCACAGACATCACAGCCACCCCCCCATTCACAGATATCATCACCACCACCCCATTCACAGATATAATCACCACCACACCATTCAGACATCATCACCACCACCCCATTCACAGACATCATTCCCACCCCCCCCACATTCACAGACATCATCACCACCACCCCATTCACAGACATCATCATCACCCCCCCCATTCACAGACATCAACACCACCCCCCATTCACAGAAATCAACACCACCACCCCCATTCACAGACATCAACACCACCCCCCATTCACAGAAATCAACACTACCACCCCATTCACAGACATCATCATCACCACCCCCCCATTCACAGACATCATCACCACCACCCCATTCACAGACATCACCACCCCTCTCCCCAATTCACAGACATCACCATCACCCCCCATTCACAGACATCACCACCACCCCCCCCCCCATTCACAGACATCACCCCCTCCCCTAATTCACAGACATCACCCCCCCATTCACAGACATCACCCTTCCCCCCTTTCACAGACATCATTACCACCATTCCATTCACAGTCATCAACACCCCCCCCCCATTCACAGACATCACCCCTCCTCCATTCACAGACATCACAGCCACCCCCCCATTCACAGATATCATCACCACCACCCCATTCACAGATATAATCACCACCACCCCATTCAGACATCATCACCACCACCCCATTCACAGACATCATTCCCACCCCCCCACATTCACAGACATCATCACCACCACCCCATTCACAGACATCATCATCACCCCCCCCCCCATTCACAGACATCAACACCACCCCCCATTCACAGAAATCAACACCACCACCCCCATTCACAGACATCATCACCACCCCCCCATTCACAGACATCATCACCACGCCCCCATTCACAGACATCATCACCACGCCCCCATTCACAGACATCATCACCACCACCCCATTCACAGACATCATCACCACCACCCCATTCACAGACATCACCACCACCCCCCATTCACAGACATCATCGCCATCACCCCATTCACAGACATCATCACCACCACCCCATTCACAGACATCACCACCACCCCCCATTCACAGACATCATCACCACCACCCCCCATTCACAGACATCATCACCACCCCCCATTCACAGACATCATCACCACCACCCCCCCATTCACAGACATCATCGCCACCCCCCCCATTCACAGACATCATCACCACCACCACCCCATTCACAGACATCATCACCACCACCCCCCATTCACAGACATCATCACCACCCCCCCATTCACAGACATCATCGCCACCACCACCCCCCATTCACAGACATCATCACCACTACCCCCGTTCAGACATCATCACCACCACCCCCGTTCACAGACATCACCACCACCCCCCCCCCATTCACAGACATCACCACCACCCCCCCCCATTCACAGACATCATCGCCACCATCCCATTCACAGACATCATCGCCACCACCACCCCCCATTCACAGACATCATCACCACCACCCCATTCACAGACATCACCACCCCCCATTCACAGACATCATCGCCACCACCACATTCACAGACATCATCACCACCACCCCATTCACAGACATAATCACCACCCCCCCCATTCACAGACATAATCACCACCACCCCATTCACAGACATCATCACCACCCCCCCCATTCACAGACATCATCACCACAATCCCATTCACAGACATCATCACCACCCCCCCATTCACAGACATCATCACCACCACCCCATTCACAGACATCATCGCCACCACCACCCCCCATTCACAGACATCATCACCACCCTCTCCATTCACAGACATAATCACCACCACCCCATTCACAGACATCATCACCACCCCCCATTCACAGACCTCTTTGCCACCACCACACCCCATTCACAGACATCATCACCACCACCCCCCCATTCACAGACATCATCGCCACCACCCCCCCATTCACAGACATCATCACCACCCCCCCATTCACAGACATCATCACCACCGCCCCATTCATAGACATCATCACCACCACCCCATTCACAGACATCATCACCACCCCCCCCATTCACAGACATCATCACCACCCCCCCATTCACAGACATCATCACCACCACCCCATTCACAGACATCATCACCACCCCCCCATTCACAGACATCATCACCACCACCCCCCCATTCACAGACATCATCACCACCACCCCCCCCATTCACAGACATCATCGCCACCCCCCATTCACAGACATCATCACCACCGCCCCATTCATAGACATCATCACCACCACCCCATTCACAGACATCATCACCACCCCCCCATTCACAGACATCATCACCACCACCCCATTCACGGACATCATCACCACCCCCCCCCCCCCATTCACATATATCATCACCACCACCCCCACATTCACAGACATCATCACCACCACCCCCCATTCACAGACAACATCACCACTCCCCCATTCACAGACATCATCACCACCTCCCCCATTCACAGACATCATCGCCACCACCACCCCCCATTCACAGACATCATCACCACCACCCCATTAACAGACATCATCGCCACCACCACCACCCCATTCACAGACATCATGGCCACCACCACCCCCCCATTCACAGACATCATCACCACCACCCCATTCACAGACATCATCGCCACCACCACCCCCCATTCACAGACATCATTAACACCCTCTCCATTCACAGACATCACCACCACCACCCCCCATTCACAGACATCATTAACACCCTCTCCATTCACAGACATCACCATCACCACCCCCCCCATTCACAGACATCATCGCCACCACCACATTCACAGACATCATCGCCACCACCCCATTCACAGACATAATCACCACCCCCCCCCATTCACAGACATAATCACCACCACCCCATTCACAGACATCATCACCACCACCCCATTCACAGACATCATCACCACCCCCCCCCATTCACAGACATCATCACCACCCCCCCATTCACAGACATCATCACCACCACCCCATTCACAGACATCATCACCACCCCCCCATTCACAGACATCATCACCACCACCCCCCCATTCACAGACATCATCACCACCACCCCCCCCATTCACAGACATCATCGCCACCCCCTATTCACAGACATCATCACCACCGCCCCATTCATAGACATCATCACCACCACCCCATTCACAGACATCATCACCACCCCCCCATTCACAGACATCATCACCACCACCCCATTCACGGACATCATCACCACCCCCCCCCCCCCCCCCCCCATTCACATATATCATCACCACCACCCCCACATTCACAGACATCATCACCACCACCCCCCATTCACAGACAACATCACCACTCCCCCATTCACAGACATCATCACCACCTCCCCCATTCACAGACATCATCGCCACCACCACCCCCCATTCACAGACATCATCAACACCACCCCATTAACAGACATCATCGCCACCACCACCACCCCATTCACAGACATCATGGCCACCACCACCCCCCCATTCACAGACATCATCACCACCCCCCCATTCACAGACATCATCACCACCACCCCATTCACAGACATCATCGCCACCACCACCCCCCATTCACAGACATCATTAACACCCTCTCCATTCACAGACATCACCACCACCACCCCCCATTCACAGACATCATTAACACCCTCTCCATTCACAGACATCACCATCACCACCCCCCCATTCACAGACATCATCGCCACCACCACATTCACAGACATCATCGCCACCACCCCATTCACAGACATAATCACCACCCCCCCCCATTCACAGACATAATCACCACCACCCCATTCACAGACATCATCACCACCCCCCCCCATTCACAGACATCATCACCACCCCCCCCATTCACAGACATCATCACCACCCCCCCATTCACAGACATCATCACCACCCTCTCCATTCACAGACATCATCACCACCACCCCCCATTCACAGACATCATCACCACCACCCCCCATTCACAGACATCATCACCACCCTCTCCATTCACAGACATCATCATCACCACCCCCCATTCACAGACATCATCACCACCCTCTCCATTCACAGACATCATCATCACCACCCCCCATTCACAGACATAATCACCACCCCCCATTCACAGACATCATCACCACCACCCCCCATTCACAGACATCATCAGCACCACCCCATTCACAGACATCTTTGCCACCACCACACCCCATTCACAGACATCATCACCACCACCCCATTCACAGACATCATCACCACCGCCCCATTCATAGACATCATCACCACCACCCCATTCACAGACATCATCACCACCACCCCATTCACAGACATCATCACCACCACCCCCCATTCACAGACATCATCACCACCCCCCCATTCACAGACAACATCATCACCACCCCCCCATTCACAGACATCATCGCCACCACCACCCCCCATTCACAGACATCATCACCACCACCCCATTAACAGACATCATCGCCACCACCACCACCCCATTCACAGACATCATCACCACCCCCCCCCCCCATTCACAGACATCATCACCACCACCCCATTAACAGACATCATCGCCACCACCACCCCCCCATTCACAGACATCATCACCACCCCCCCATTCACAGACATCATCACCACCCCCCCATTCACAGATATCATCACCACCCCCCCATTCACAGACATCATCGCCACCACCACCCCCCATTCACAGACATCATCACCACCCTCTCCATTCACAGACATCATCACCACCACCCCATTCACAGACATCATCACCACCATCCCATTCACAGACATCTTTGCCACCACCACACCCCATTCACAGACATCATCACCACCACCCCCCCCATTCACAGACATCATCACCACGGCCCCATTCATAGACATCATCACCACCACCCCATTCACAGACATCATCACCACCCCCCCATTCACAGACATCATCACCACCACCCCATTCACGGACATCATCACCACCCCCCCATTCACATATATCATCACCACCACCCCCCCATTCACAGACATCATCACCACCACCCCAATCACAGACATCATCACCACCACCCCCCATTCACAGACATCATCACCACCCCCCCATTCACAGACAACATCATCACCACCACCCCATTCACGGACATCATCACCACCCCCCCCATTCACATATATCATCACCACCACCCCCCCATTCACAGACATCATCACCACCACCCTATTCACAGACATCATCACCACCACCCCCCATTCACAGACATCATCACCACCCCCCCATTCACAGACAACATCACCACCACCCCCCATTCACAGACAACATCACCACTCCCCCATTCACAGACATCATCACCACCCCCCCATTCACAGACATCATCGCCACCACCACCCCCCATTCACAGACATCATCACCACCACCCCATTAACAGACATCGTCGCCACCTCCACCACCCCATTCACAGACATCATCACCACCCCCCCATTCACATATATTATCACCACCACCCCCTCATTCACAGACATCATCACCACCACCCATTCACAGACATCATCACCACCACCCCATTCACAGACATCATCACCACCATCCCATTCACAGACATCATCACCACCACCCCCCCATTCACAGACATCATCACCACCCCCCTCATTCACTGACATCGCCAGCACCACCCCATTCACAGACATCATCACCACCCCCCCCATTCACAGACATCATCACCACCCCCTCCATTCACAAACATCATCCCCACCACCCCATTCACAGACATCATTGCCACCCCCCACATTCACAGATATCACCCTCCCCCCTTTCACAGACATCATCACCACCATCCCATTCACAGTCATCACCACCATCCCATTCACAGTCATCACCACCCACCCCATTCACAGACATCGCCACCACCCCCCATTCACAGGATTTGCACCCGTTCAGAGGCATCACCACCCGCATCCCCCACTCTTCACAGGCAGAGGCCCCACTGGCCCTCTCCCCCACGCAATCACTACATAGAAGGAAAAACCCCAGTGGAGCACTCCAGAGCACATGCCCCTGACACTGGTTGGCACTGCCAGGTGAGCATTGCCACTCTGTGCCAGGGCATTGTCAACCTGTGACGGGGACAGTGGCAACCGATGCGAGGGGCAGTGCTGGGGACATACGAGGGGGAGGTTCCAGGGCACCTCTCGGGCATGTCCTTCTCCTCTGGGAGCTATTACCTTGGTGTCTGTGGTGGGTTCTCCTTTATTGATTTTTTTTCTGATATAGCTGTTGTAAACTTTGCCGATATTTCAATATTCAGTGGTAGGGGATCATGCAGTGGGATAGCATGTTAATATTTGTGGTAAAATGTACCAAAATTAGCTTCCCGCCTAATTGTTACATCACTGGCAAACAGAGGGGAAAATTCGGAACGAGATCTCACAGGTGGAAATGGAATGCAAGGCAAATGCTAAGGGAATGGGATTATTAAAGTAGGGATCCTTTGCTACAGTTTTACAGGCTATTGGTGAGATTGCATTTCTGGTCTCCTTATTTAAGAAAGGATATAATTGCATTAGAAGCCTATAGCCGTGCACGTCTGAAAACATCTGATGTTGTCTAATCTCAGAAGCTAAACAGACTCAGGCCTGGTTAGTACTTGGATGGGAGACCTCCTAGGGATACTAGGAGTAGTAGACTCTTGAAGGAAAAAGCAAATTGCATGAGAAGGCTCACTTGGCTGATTTCCAGGCTAAGGGGGTTCTCATATGAGGAAATGTTGGGTCTTTATTGACTGGAATTTAGAAGAATGAGAGGTGATCTTATTGAAATATACAAGGTCCTGAGGGGCTTGACAAGAATGGATGCTGAAAGAATGTTTCCCCCTTATGTGAGAACCCAGAACTGGGTACGCAGTTTAAAAATATGGCATCTCTTGAGATAGAGATAAGGAGAATTCAGTTTCCATCAGAGGATCAAGGGTCTGTGGAACCCCTATTCCCCAGAGAGAGGCAGGGTCATGGAATATTTTTAAGAAAGAGGTAGATATATTCTTGACCAATATGAAAGTCAGTATTAAGGGGTAGCAGAATAGTGGTGTTGAGATCACAATCATATCAGCCACAATTTTATCGAAGGGCAGATTAAGCTCAAGAGTCCCAATGTTTGTAAGTATATCTGGGCCAGTGCTGCTGTTGTGCCATTTGCTTCCCAATGATAATCCTCTTCTTCCAAGGAATTGAGATAGAATTACACACATCGAGATATGTAACTCTAGGCTTACTCTTTGGGGAAGTGTCCTAATGCTGTTGGCATTCCTCCATCAAATTCTTCAGTGCATCAGTCATGGAACCTGATTCATGTAGGACCAGATCTAAGAGCTCCTGGCGTAATTGAGGCACACGGTTTCAGTTACCAACAACAAGTTGGCAAGCGTTCTGCCCAGGATGTTTACAACAACCCCCGTTTCCTAATCAAGAGCACTGGACGATGTTGAAGTTCAGCAACCTGTCGTTAATAGTGGAAGTCGTGTGTTCATTGTTACGCTGAGGGTAATAACTCAGTGCGGTGGTTTATGCTGCTCAAGTGCAAGTGTCAATAACGTTGTGACCGATGCAGCATGAAAATCACAAGAAAAAACAAACAGATTACTGCTTTTCCCCACATTTCCTGCATTACAACAGGGACTACACATCAAAATACTTAACAGGCTGCACAATGCTATGCGACATTCTGAGGTTGGACAAGGCATTCTATAAAAACAAATCACTGTTCGTTTTCTTTCTTTCAATGTCCAGGGTGAAGGTTCATGACAACATTTCCCAAGCCTCTGTTTAAAGACATCCCATAGGCCTATATCTAGATTGACTTTGGATTTCTGCTCCAATGGACTTGTTTGCATCTCTGTGGCTTATATACGAATATTTCAAATGAGTCACGAATATAAGACCTTAACCAATGCATCAGTTCCAGGTAAAATGAAATAAGTCCCCGTGGGACTGTATCCGACTGGCTACGATGTAGGCCAATGCTTAAGTAACTGTCTAAAGCTGATTGTGTTGATGTTTATTAACATTTACTGAGAAACTCTACCAGAATTAGCACAGTGCAAGCTATGAGGACATGAAGATAAAACAGCTGCAATTGTTAATAACATGAATATTCTTATTGCATCACTAAGTCTAAAAGGCAGGACTATGTTATTCCCTCAATAGTGTTTACATGTGAGAATAAATATCAATGTTGAAATTTAATTAAATTAATTTTCACAATTCAAAAGTAGTTGGGAGTTATTTAGCGATTTGGTTCTTCTTATTTTCAAGTAGTGCCAATGTGACAGATGTTGACAGAGGGGGAGGAAGAGAATGGATGAAAAAGAGCAGGTGGGAGCTATATTAGGCAGAGCAATGGAAAGTAACATTGGCGGATGACAACGCGGTATTAAACCAATATTTCCCAGACAGTTCCTTCAGGAATTGTATCACATCATAGCATGCCAATTATGTGTGCTGGAGAGTAAAGAAGTTCATTCGAACTTGGGATAAATGAAATCATAATTCTATTAATGTTAATAGCCCGGAGACGGCTCTTGTTATGGGATTAAACAAAATCTTACCATTAAAGTTGATGACAATTTGCACTGTGGCGCATTGCAGTACGGTACAATAGATTATACCAATCAAATTCTCTTTCACGTTTGAATTTCTAGTGCAGAAGGAGGTCATTCGGTCCATCGAGTCTGCACCTACCCTCCGAAAGAGCATTCTAACTAGGCCCAATCCCCCGCCCTATCCCTCTAACCTCACCAAATTTTTGGACATTTAGCATGGCCAGTCCACCTAACCTGCACATCATGACGGTAGGAGGAAATCGGAGCACCCAAAGGAAACCCATGCAGATACGGAGAGAAGGTGCAAAGTCCACACAGACAGTCACTTGAGGTTGGAATTGGGCCTGGGACCCTGGTGCTGTGAGGGATTCTACGATTCTATGTCTAGTGCCATAAGGCTGAGAATTTCCTGAGGTTTATCTTAGAACAGCACCATGCTACTCTCCAGCAGGTCTGAAAGAATGAAATGCAGCTTGCCCACCCAAGAAGGATGATTGAAAAAGGGGACATGGAAGTGGGAACTCCACTCAGTACATTCCTACCTCTCACCCACTGTAACCCGTGCTCCACCGCCACCCCCTCAGTCAGTACCCGACACGTGTCCCAGTGGCCAGATTTGCACCTGCACAGGTACACCAGTCTGCAGCGGGGCCCTCTCGAGCTCCAACTCCCAGAGATTTTAGCCATGAGCTTCCCAGTGATCAGAGTCTGCTGAAGCCACAGTGGTTGCACCACGTAGAGACAGGAAGAGAAACGTTTTGTGGCTCACCAAATGTATGCACATACTGTCATGTGAGAGTACCTTTAAGAAATGGATGTTTAACCAATGTACCTTTAAGAAATGGAGCAGCTCATATTACTGAAGTGATGTCAGAGGGGGGAGCTGAGCTGAGATCACTTCTGCTTTTTCTGCTTTTAGTTTCGTTTGAGAAAATAGCTGAAAAGTGCCTGGCTGGTTTGCTGTGAGCTGGTTTGAAAGGAGAAAGCCAGTTTTAAGAAAGCAGCTGAAAAGTGCCTGGCTGGTTTGCTGTGAGCTGTTTTGAAAGGAGAAAGCCAGTTTTGAGAAAGCAGCTGAAAAGTGCCTGGCTGGTTTGCTGTGAGCTCTTTTGAAAGGAGAAAGCCTGTTTTGAGAAAGCAGCTGAAAAGTGCCTGGCTGGTTTGCTGTGAGCTCTTTTGAAAGGAGAAAGCCAGTTTTGAGAAAGCAGCTGAAAAGTGCCTGGCTGGTTTGCTGTGAGCTGTTTTGAAAGGAGAAAGCCTGTTTTGAGAAAGCAGCTGAAAAGTGCCTGGCTGGTTTGCTGTGAGCTGTTTTGAAAGGAGAAAGCCTGTTTTGAGAAAGCAGCTGAAAAGTGCCTGGCTGGTTTGCTGTGAGCTCTTTTGAAAGGAGAAAGCCAGTTTTGAGAAAAGAGCTTGGATGTGTCTGTGTTTGCAGTGAGCTGGATCTGCTGTGATCTTTTCCAGGAAAGAATATCTCTGAATCATTTGGGTGATTTAAACTCATCATATTAACCTGATGTGTTTCTGTTTAAAGGTGTTAAGTTTTTTGGAGGTTTGAAGGAACATTTTGAGGGATTATTTAGTGTTGTATTATTTTCGGGGTTATCTTTGAAGTAAGGGGTGTTAAGGGATCCAATGTTTATTTAAGAAGGTTAAGTTGAATTCATGGAATAAACATTGTTTTGTGTTTAAAAACTCACGTGTCCATATTTGTAGTACCACACCTGGAGAACAAGCCGTGTGCTTCAAAAGCAACAATACATTAAAGTGGGGGTTGGTTGAACTCCATGATACATTTTGGGGTTCTGAAAACACCGTTCCCATAACAATATGCAAATGCATTACTTTGCAATACTCACCCCTCTTGTCCATTCTTGATCAGCAGGTGTTAACTTGGTTTTTTTTTCAATTGTTTGTTGAGGATTAGGAAGCCAGGAACTAATAGCACCACCGGGGGGGACAGTCGGTGTTAATCAGTTACAAGACTGGTTTGTACCCATGGGATTGGAAGAAGAGGGACAGTGGTCATTCTATAAGATTGTTTCATTGGTCCAGTAGTAGTTCCTAAATAAACTTGAGAGCCATAAGAGAATTCCTGAAATCCTGGCCAGTGATGTAAAGGTCAGGTGCAGTATTTGGGCACTACTTTTATCCTCCATCTTCTCCTCCTTCTCTTCACTGGAATTACTCACTGACAAACATGTGCTGAGTGACATGTTTGTCCTGCAGCTTCAATCCTCACTGCTGTGTAACATTGTCCATAATGCAGTGCACCTACCTGACAATGTGGAAAATATGTCCAGTCCACAAAATGTGGGTCAAATCCAACCTAACCAATTACTGCCCCATCAGTCTGCTCTCAATCATCAGCAAACTAATGGGAGATATCCTGATTTGTGCTATCATGTGGTGCTTACTCAGCAATAACCTCTTCACTGATGCGCAGTTTGGGTTTTTTCAGGGCCACTTGGCTCCAGACCTCATTGTAGCCTCAGCCCAATCATGGACAAAAGAGTTTTGTTTTATAAATTTAGAGTACCCAATTCTTTTTTTTCCCAATTAAGGGGCAATTTAATGTGGCCGATCCACCTAACCAACACATCTTTGGGCTGTGGGGGTGAAACCCACGCAGATACGGGGAGAATGTGCAAACTCCACACGTACAGTGACCCAGGGCCGGGATTCAAACCTGGGTCCTCAGCGCCGCAGTCCCAGTGCTAACCACTGTGCCACGTGCTGACCTCATGGACAAAAGAGTTGAATTCAAGAGATGAAGTGGGAGTGACTTGGACATAATTGAAGTCAATGTGAATCATGGCGAAAAATCTCTGTAATACCCTGCGTGGGACCTACTGGGTGGGAAAGCTTGTCTTCCTCATGCTCCTTGTGGAGTGAGAGCTTATCCTCTAGGGGAGGGGTATCTCAATTTACCAAAGTCGGTCGGTAAGGCACAAACCAAAGAGAAGGAGGAACCCGCTAGGGATCTAGCGGGTGGTGTATATTGTTTGTGTAAATAAAACTTTGTTCTTATTTTTGGATCTAATCTCTACCTCAGTGGATGCACTAAGTTTAATTTGTGTTGCCATAGGTACCTGTGAGCTGGGAGTTGGTAATTCCAGCTAAACCCAGTCCAATATCGGCTTACATTTGATATACCTACCTCCAGGCACTTGTTCCATAAAGATCTTGATGTAACCATCTTCAGAAACTGAACCAAGGTACTGGACAATGTTCCTGTGCTTAAGATACTTGTATACAGCAATCTCTTCATGAAGGGGTTGGGAGTACCTTGGAATAAAACACAGCTATTATCTAAAGATTAAGTGGCAAGAATTTTTACTCCATCATTAATAAGCATGATATTCATTGGGGATTTTATGATCAATATTTTTGAGTTTTTGCACCAAGTATCAGCATTGAACTTTCCATCTGGTTGAGCAAAAGTTCCATACAGAATTAAATTATTTTCTTTAGAATGTATCTTTTGAAATACTCATATGTCAGGTTAGTTCAAAACAATGCAGCAGAAATTCCACTGGATTGGTGGCAGGATAAGCGTTGAGCTTCCCCTTTCATTATTCCTACGCCCCCCACATCCCTTTTCCTTGTGACTCCAATGGGAATTCTATGGGCCAAGGTCATTTCTTGTTGTCGGTGAACTCTACTTTTAGGGCAGAATTGTCCATGTTTTGCACGAAGTGTGGTGGATGGATTCCGCGATGTCGGAATGGTGGTATCCATGGGTGATTCTCTGTGAACCAGCTGGCGGGTCGAAGGTCTGGACAGCCATATTTGAACACCACCCAAGCATGCACTGGGGAGACACAGTTGATATTTTTCTCCTCGCCCAGATTGAGGAGGATACCGCCGAGCTGGACAGGGGTCGTTCCTGTGGGGAAAGGGTGATCATCTTGTCCCAGCACACACAAAGCACTCTCTCCAGCCCACCAGTCTCCAGGCCGCCTACAGAGATGGCTGCAAACCATGGGAACAAGTCTGCGAGCCACAAGAAGACTGCACCTCACTTCTTCCCCGACAATGTCAAGGCCTTGATCCAAGGCGTGTAGCCACCTCGGGCTGTGCTTTATTCCAGGGCTGGCTCCAGGAAACACAACAGTCTCACTTCTCTGGCCTGGAAGGCCATAGCAAAGAAAGTGCTTCTGGCCATCGCACTCACAATGCATCCCGTGCAGTAAGAGGATGAATGATCTCATCCACTCTGCCAGGGTGAGTCAACCTTCAGCTCATTCCAATCTCAAATTTACATCCTGGCATCAAACGGCTACTCTCCTCAGGGTTCTCACACAACCATTCGTGGGGTCGACATATCACCCACCGTCTCATGGAAACATGCACATTACCACCATCTCATCTATCATGTTGATAACACTCCATCCTTAACCCATTCTGGAGAGGGGCTGATGACACACAGGGGACATTCATGTTTCCCAACCACATCAACATTTCTTCCCATCATTTTCCTTTCTGTTCTCTTCATCCAGGACAAGCTGGTCCACAGTACACAGTAAAGACTGGGGGAGACATGGCCGACATCGTTCCCCTCACCCAGATTGAGCAGGATGCCACTGAGTTGACTTTGGTGGCCTTCCCCAGTGGGGAAAGTGTGATCAGCTTGGCCCAGCAATCTAGTACAGATCACACCTCCATGAGGTCATCACATCCTGACATTCACAGTGAGTGACATGCAATCTTCCAACCCGCCTGCTCATGAACACTCTTCTCTCTCTTATTGGCAACAGCAGACCTGGTAAAACAACAGGGGCCAACATAAACCCTGGGCCCCAGGCCACCTTGGATTAGGAAGCTGAGGAAACCATTGATAAAGAACCATCACCCATGCACTTTCCCAGTGCAGAGATACGAACCTCGATGAGCGTAGCTTTAGATGAGGCTCGGGCTCACCTTCTGGAGAACATCTCACTGCTACGTTCCCACAGCAGTCAGAGGCAGGACAGATCAGGTCTCTGACACTTGCAGGATTGTTTGAGACCAGCCAGCCACACAGTCCGAGTCTGATGATGAGTCTCTGCAAGCCACCACCAACACAATTCTGAAGATGCAACAACAGGTGGCAGAACACCAGGCAAAGACGCGGCAGTCTCTCAGCTGCCTGGAGAGAAAGATGGAGGATTTTGTCCTTATTCTGTCTGACGTTGTGGTTCCGACATGCAAGTATCTTGAGGTCATCTCGAGCGGGTTGGCGACCACCATAGATGTTATAATATCCACTCATGTATATCATGAGATGCAAACAGGCAGTGATTGACACACAGGTTAACCAATGTATACACACGACACAGAACAACCAATCGCCAGACAAGACACCACCACTATAAAGCCCACAGGGCATTAAGGCCCTCCCTCTCTCACAGGAGACGGCTAGGGAGATAGTCACAGGGCACAGGCCAATGAACATCATCACCATGGGGTAGAGAGCGAGTCTGGTCAAGCCGATAGGAGGTTATCAGTTAGGTTAATAGAGTGGCAACCCACAGCAGATTATGTACAGCAATCAACAGGTTCAATAAAACAGTGTTGGACCATGTCGGAAGCCTGTTTTTCGTTCTACTGCATCTAGTTGCAGTCGATGTTAGACCAGCACAGATAACACATCAATAGAGACTTGGGAACAACAGGCATTGTTGGATTTGCTCTCGGTCCTTCACCCCATGGGGGCACCATCATTGTTTCAATGAGAGGGGGATGAGGCATCTTGGCCTCCCTCCAGATGTCCTTTTTCCTCACGGAGTCAGGGAGGAGCCCCAGGGCACCCACAGGGAAGATGAGCACCAGCCAGACATCCTTGGGACCTCCAATCAGTACACTGCTAGAGTGTCCAGCTATTCCAGTTCCCTTCTCTATCCATGACCCCATCCACTCTAGCTGTTCAGGTTGATGAGGGTGCGTCTGTCCCTGATCAGGAGGTATTTAGCATGCCAGTGTCCTTCAGACCGTGAGCCAACAGAGGATGTATGCCAATAGCATCACAAATATCAGGGCGTAGCAGTTAGCAGGTTGCCTCCACCTCTGATGCAGATGTTGGATGTTGTGCCCAGGCATAGTTGTAGTGTTAAGAAAATTAAGAAATATTGAAATCACTTTTGGGTCACTGTCAAAACATTACGCTTCTTAAATACAATTGATGCATGTAAATAGCTTGGTCAACCCAAGGCCTAGTGATTATGAAGATGTGAAACCCTTTATTTCAAGGCTTCGCCATCCTCCCACTCATTGATAGTCCCACTTTGATATGTCAACCTCCCTGAAGTTGGTTTCAATATGTCACGGAGATGTATTAAATCTTTCGTGGATGTCCTGCTTAAAGTGCTCGTAATCTTTTTTCCTCACATCACATCATTGTGTGAGGGCAGCTCAACAGCCTTGAGGGATTAGCAGCAGTTGCGTCTCCTCAGCGGTAGTGACAAAGAACAAGACTTAGAAGGCAGGATGAAATCTCTGAAGATGTCCGCATATTCCTTTCTGTTGTAGTTTCTCATTGATCTGGCGATGACTGCATCAAGTAAGTTGCTGCACCATTCTCACTGTTGCATCCATTTTCCTTTCCTGAAGTGAGGTGTAAGGTGCACCGCTGACATTCTTAAAGATCATGGCCTGTTGAATTAGGCACCAATGTGTATGATGTACTTCTGATGATCGCACATTGGTTAATGGAATTGATGGATGGAAGCTTCTTTGGTTGATAAACATTAGGGACTGCTGGCATGGAGCTCTCACAGAGACACACATGCAGTCTATCACACCTTGCACTCCTGGAAAGCCTGAGGAAGCTACAGCTCACTGCACTGAATCTTAGAGTCTGGATATCTTCATAGAGATTAAGCCTGACATAGTGATGTGCCTTGCTGTCGAGGGTATCTGTAACCTTCAATGTGTCAGGACTGAAATTTCACATCTGAATCTCACGATGGTTACAGAAGGTTTAAATTAAATGCCCGACCTGACCTGGCTCAGTGCACCAATCTCATATCTGTCATACTCCAGTTGGCTAGACAGCTGGTTCGTGATGCAGAGCGAGGCCAACAGCGCAGGTTCAATTCCAGTACCTGAGGTTATTCATGAAGGCCCCGCCTTCTCAACCTTTCCCCTCGCAGGAGGTGTGGTGAACCAAAATCGCCACCAGTCAGCCCTCCCCCTCAAAGGGGAAAGCAGCCTGTGGTCATCTGGGACTATGGTGACTTTATTTTACTCACAAACAGCAAGTGGCTCATGATTAATGACTGAATGGCGTTTGGCCTGTTGTGAGCATCAATTCCAGAAAGAATATTAGAGTCTCCCTTTCATGGGATGCCATATGTGCAACACCTGTGCCTGCTTCATGGTTGCCTGCATTCCCAAATGTCATATTCCTGTCTGTTTTATTGTTGAAAAGCAGCGACTGTGATACCAGAGACATCTACATTTCCTTGTTCCAGTGTGGCAAAAGGCACACTTGGGGGGGTGGGACATTGGACAAGGCAGCCTCTACGTTTTAGCTGCAACCTCCATCCTGGGTGGGATGAAAGATCAGGGTTCAACTGGGGACTGAGGTGTGAGTCTGATTGTGCTGGCCAGGCACACTTAGCAGCGTCTCTCCACTGATATTTATTTTTTACAAGGCTGCAGCTCCCTCAGACAGTTCCACAGCGACTTTCCCCCTGAGGAAGCCCAATGGAAATGCCAGCCCACACGCTCACTTTTCTCAGTACCTGCCCTTTTCCCATTGTCCCTGGCAGAGCTCAGCATTTCACAGAGCACATGTCACACTGGGTGGCCGTTAATTGGCCGGCCAAAGTAATAACGCATGAACAATGCGACGTTGGGCGGGAGGGGGTTTCAGAGCTGCTCACGCTGACTTCGGGGCGCACTGAATGTAAAATTCAGGCCAGTACTTATTTAATATCAAAATTTCCCGGGCTGTTCTGCACTGCTCCACTGTGAACCTTTTCAAAAACATGAGTACGGTATGAGGGTCGGGATTCTCTGGTCCCACATCAGCGCACCCCCGTCTGTGGTTTCCCGGCACCATGGGGTGGCTTCAATGGAAAATCTCATTGACAGCGAGGAGGGGAAGAGGGAATCCCATCGCCAGTGAACGGCGTGCCACCAAGATACATGCGGCTGGGTGACTGGAGGGTCCCGCTCAAGATGTCAGTTGTCACTCAGAGACAGCAACCTTGTCTCTGAGTCAGATTGTGTGTTTCAGTTATACTGTAGAAACCTGAGCATAAAATCTTGCTCGAGATTCCAGTACAGTACTGAGGGAGTGTGATGTAAATGTAAATGTTGCCACAGTACCAAAGGACCATAGCCTCCTCTTCTCTTTGAAAGCTGAAGAATGGTGATTTACGCTTTGGGTCACCATCCCTCAGGCGAGGGGGCAAGGTTGAGAAGGTGGGGCCTTCATGAATAACCTTAGCCTGCGAGGGAATTGAACCCGTTGTTGGCATTGCTCGACATCACAAACCAGCTGTCCAGCCAACTGAGCTGCTGTACCCTCAGAGATGCCATGTTTTACATGAGATACTAAACTACAGCCCCCTTGACTTCTCAGGTGTATGTAAAAAGATTCCCATGCTGCTATTTGAAGAGAAGGAATTGTCCCTAGTTTCTTGGTCAATAACGCTTAAGCAACTCCGAAAAACATATTAACTGGTCATGGACATCCTGCTGTTTATGGGATCTTCCAAAAATTCTTCATGGTTGTCAAGTATTTTTGGGAAGTCACATAATACAACATAATACATAATACGACATAATACAAATCTTTCCTTTTTGCTAACTGCTTTCATAGTTCTGCTTCTCCTTCTATAAAAATCAATAGCAATGTTCAATTAGCCTGATTAACACTGTTTTGATTGCTGCTGACACATACACTGAAGCAGAACGAAACTGGGTGACCTGGCAGTAGTACGATCTATTGCCCCAAGATTGATTTTCCATTAGCATAGATGTCTTTTTACTGAGCTCTGGAGATTTATTGAGCTGATGAATAAACAATTGACTTTCTGATGTACTCGCTGTCTGGAAAGTTTCCTGTTAAATGCAATCACATTTTGGATAGCCAATTTACTGTTTGTACTGATTCACTAATCTCTGCCTCCTTGTCAGTGTGACTTTCTGCTCTGAACACAGAGTATTGATCCAAGTGAGCGTTGCTTTTAGTATTCAGATGGATAAAGACAATCAAATACTATCCACTTCCACATCAATTGGGTGTTGCACCAACAGATATTTTGTTGAGGGAGTGATAGACTGTTACTGCACTGAATCTGGCCATTCTGTCTGACGTGGCTGTGCCAGAATAAATGTCAGCTTGATCAATTTAAAGTGTGATGCAGACTGTTGGAGATTATTACCCTCCATCTGCTTGGAATCTAAAGGCAGATATCTGAGAAATTGCTTATTAAGTAATTACACCCTACATATCTTGCATTGAGTTTTTAACATATTTTTAAAATATATTTCCACTGCAAAACAGTGTTTCAAGTATAAGACCTTATATTGTCCCCATTAGTCCCTGCTGAGGCTGCACCTGGAGCACATGGAGACATAGATGTCAGTGTGCCCTCAGGTAAATCATGTCTGGGGACACAACAGCAAGCCAGACAGGCCCTGGCAAGGTGCTCAGGTTGTTGAGGGCAGTGTTGCCATGGGCACGGCCATCGAGTGGGGGAGTCCAGGATCCAAAAAGGAGAGCCCCGCACCAATACCTGCTGGGAGGCTACCAAGGTTACCACCAATACCAGCAGCAAGAATGCATTGGGAACGCCACCTGACTCATTCCCAGGCCATGTCTTCCTACCTCCCAGTCCATCTCTAAAAGGCTGGTGAAACTTTTTTTGTACAAAGCCCAATGCAACTATCTTGAGTTTATCAGGTTCTCAATTAACACAAATAAATGGAAAAACCTCTCAAATTAGAAAAAGAGTACCAAGGGCTGAATATCCACCTAGAGGTGGGCAGCAGGAGTCAGGAAATATCCTCCTTTAGAGAAAGTAACTGCAAAGTCAGGATTTTCCATTTTCATTTCAGTGCTGGGGGAGGGGGTGGGTGGGGGGAGGTAACTGCAGTCAGGTCGGTCATTCCCTTTATGAGTTTGGAGGCAACCTCGTGGCTGCCAAGTGCGGAGGCAGGCTATTTAATGGCCCACCTTGGCACTCTGGGACCACTAGTTGTAATAAATAAAACAGAAAACACCCTTCACACCCCCTCAACCTCCATGCCTGATTTATGCCAAACTATGCACCTCCAACCATTCCCATGATTCCTCATATCCTCCATTCCATGCCATATCCCTACCACACCTCTCATATCCTTGATGCCAAACTATTTCTCTGTACCACCGCACCCTCCTTGTGGGTCCTCATATTTCCCATGCCAACATATCCAGTTGCCCAGTATATATTGTCATGTGAGAGCCCCTTTAAGAAAAATATGTTTTATCAACAGGCTGCAGTGATGTCATTGTGTGGGTGGAGCTGCAATGTGGTTCTGCTTTTTACTTTCGTTTTGAGCGTGAAGGCTCTGTGTTTTAGTTTTGCTTTCAGTTGGAGAGCTGCATTCAAACCAAGCAGATGTATACTAGTATCTCTCTGCATGTTAAACAAGGTGTTTAGATCAATTGATAATTTAAGAGTGATAAATGTTCTCTGTGGAGAATTCAAACCTACTGTCTTTGTTAAAAAGTGTTTTGGCTTATGGATGTTGTTAGGAAAGTTACTAAGGGTTACCTATAGAGTACTGTATCTTTTTGGGGGGGTTTATCAGTGTTGGTAGTTGATAAGATGTTTACTGTGGGTTTATGAAATGTTAACTGGATTCATAGAATAAAAACTGTTTATGTTTTAAAAATACTTTAGATCTCTGTTGCCCTTGTGCTCCCCATAACCAAAATCTATTAAAAGTTGTGGGTCAGGTGAACTCCATGATATACTTTGGTGTTCTCTAAACCCTGGCCCATAACAATATACTCTGTACATAATCAGCCAATGAACCCTATAGTAGCATGTCTTGTGTAAAAAAAACCTTTAAAAAGTAATTCATTCATAAAATAAGTTTTTACTATCGCCCTATAAAAGTGATAACCAACCAGAGCTTTAATGTATCACTCTGCTCAGGATCAATTAAGGTTGGCAACAAATGCTGACTTTACCAGGGAACTCGCATCTCATGAAAGAATAAAGAAAAAATAGCAGGAACTGCAAGCACTTGATGCCTCTTTATTTTGTGTAAAAAAACATGGAGGGTTGTGGATATTAACTCTGAAATATCAGTGAAAATAGATATGCAGCAAACTTTATTAACCACCAATTAATATATGTTTTGTCTCAGGAAGACCAGGCCAGAGTTATTCAAAACTCACCTGCTATCTTTCTCTGGTACCTCTTTGATTGCTATCCTCACTTGATTGCTGAGGTCCCGTCCAGCATAGACCACTCCATATGTGCCTTTACCTAATACCACCCTTTCTTCAGTCTCTTCATAGTCATACTCAAACTGCAAGGGAAGAGAAAGGAAACACAATTAGCCAACGATGGAATCTTGTGGTCGTGCCAATGGTGTATCCCCGCCATGGGTTTCTTGGTGGTGTGGGTGGATCCAACAGGAAGTTCCATTGACATCAGCGGGACCAGAAGATCCTGCCATCAGCCAATGGTGGGCCACCTCCTGCTGCGGGAAACATGGAGAAGCCAGAGATTCTCATCCCAGATTTCTAGCCCTGCAAATCCATGTGTCTTTAATTCTGATTAAAATTGCTGGCTTCATCCTGCTGGGAACGTCTATGGTCATCTATATATCTGGGATCAAGTTTTGTGCTATTGTAGAAGTGGTTTCCAGGCCTCCATCTGGCTGGAGGGAGAGAGCATCATTGTGGAGACTACCCATTCACTACAATTTGGGCAGCTCTAACCAAAAACCCAAAGTTCCACTGTAACTATAAGCTCTACCTTTTAAGGAAGCCAATCAGGTTATGAGGAAGTCTGTGGCCTTTTGGATTTCAGGCTTGGACCCTAGGAAGGGATGTCGCATCCATCCCTTGAGGTCAAAATAAATGCCTAATTTCTCTGAGCATACCAGTCACTGGAGCAACCCAGGTCAGTCAGGGAAACTTGAAACATGTAACTTGGAAGATGTCTCTCCAGCAGAGAGGGGAACCTGTTTAGAATGGGTGGAAGTTCCACCACAAGCAAAGCATTCAGTAAACTAGCGGTTTAGGTTGGAAACCACTGGATCTGGGTGCCAGTCTAATTTGTAGACCTTCAAGCATTGTTCCGGCCATCCTTTACTCAGCACATAAGGGACAAAGGACAGAATGCAAAACAAATGTCCATTAGCATTGCAAACACAAGGTTATTTAATTGTACTATACAGTCAGACACATGGGAACAAAATTGATCAGCAGCAAAAACGTTAAATGAACATCAGCAAAGCATTAAAAGTTTTCCATTGTTCCCGATTTTCTTTTCTTTTCACGCTAAGGACTATGTTAAAAGTGAACTGCCTTGCCTCTCATGCTAATTCCTACTGTACTCCAACAAAGTCTCAGGGAAAGGCTGAGCAATATCATAGTGCTTTTGTCCACTCAAATCATATGGAATATTTTCAAGGCAGTTGTGGTAAGTGACACAACTGCCTTGAAAATATTCCATATGATTTGAGTGGACAAATGCTCAACACAATCTTCTAAAATTCCTCGTACTCTTCGGAGCATAAGGTATCTCGCATAATGTGACGCTGAGAAACAATACCACCCACAGCATGATGTAAAAAGACACACTCTGAGACTAAGGTCAGTTGTGGACTGAACCGAGACCTGCGCAGAAGCCAGCATGGAGTGAGCTCATAACTATGTACGTATATGCAGGGTATAACTCAAGCTACATATGTTATTAATAACACTTATTCAACCAGAACCAAAAAGGTAATAATTTCTGGATTACAAGCTAATTGGCATTGGGTCAATAAGATTAAAGAGCTAAATATGAGGCTCAAAGATTGGTGTGGTAGAAATGGGTTTAAATTAATGGGGCATTTGCACCAGAACTGGGGAAGAGGGGACCAATGGGACAGTCTTCAACTGAATCATGCTGGGACCAAAGTCCTGGTGAATCACATAACTAGGGATGTAGATAGGGCTTTAGAAAACAGTGGGATGAAGGGTTCAGTTGTATGGAGAATTAGAAAATCTAAGTTAAAGGTAAAGATGGAAGTGCAGGTTAATGATGAGGACCTTGAACTAGTTAAAGATACCGAGGGCTCGGGAGAGGTTAGTAATGTTTCTCGTACATGTAATAGAACAGAGAGTATAGAAGGTGGCAGGAATCTAACTTTAGGTAGAGCATAAAGGGGACAAATATGAGAAGGGGGGCAGTCAACGCAGGACTGAGGGTGTTTTACCTAAATGCGTGCAGTATACAAAACAAGGTAAATAAGCTTGTTGAGCACATGAAATTGGTCAGTACAATGTTGTGGGCATCACAGAGACATGGCTGCAAAGGGAACAGGGCTGGGATCTAAATATACAAGGATATGTGTCCTAGCGAAAGGACAGGCAAATGAGCAAAGGGGCTGGTGTTTCATTGTTAGTCAGGAAAGATATTAAATTGATAGCAAGAAGCGATAGGATCAGAAGGCATAGAATCTCTGTGGATAGAGTTGAGGAATCGCAAAGGAAAAAAGACTTTGATGGGAGTTATGTCCAGAACCCCTAGCAGTAGTCAGGATGTGGGGTCGAAAATAAATCAGGAGATAGAAAAGGCATATATGAAAGGCAATATTACAATCATCATCGGGGACTTCAATTTGCAGGTGGACTGGGAAAATCAGGTTGGTAGCAGATCCCAGAAAAGGAATTTGTGGAATGTCTACAAGATTGTTGTTTGGAGCAGTGTGTGGTAGAGCCCACTAGGGAACAAGCAATTCTGCATTTTGTGATGTGTAATGAGGCAGACTTGATTAGGGTACATAAGGTGAAGGAACCCTGAAGGCCAGTGACAACAATATGATATAATTTACCCTGCAGTTTGAGAGGGAGAAGCTAGAATCAGATTTAACGGTATTACAATTAAATAAAGGTAACTACAAAGACATGAGGGAGGAGCTGGCCAGAGTTGATTGAAAGGGGGAGCCCAGCAGGGAAGGCAGTGGAACAGCAATGGCAGGAGTTTTGGGAGGTTATTTGGGAGGCACAACAGAAATTCATCCCAAGGATGAGGAAACATACTTAAGGGCAGGTGAGACATCCATGGCTGTTGAGGGAAATCAAGAACAGCATAAAAGCTGGGTTACAGGGATAGGGTGGAGGTGTGGGCTTAAGTAGGGTGCTCTTTCCAAGGGCTGGTGCAGACTTAATGGGCCAAATGGCCTCCTTCTGCACTGTCAATTCTATGATTTTATGATTAACGATCTGGAAGAAGGAACTGAAGGCACTGTAGCTAAGTTTGCAGATGATACAAAGATATGCAGAATGACAGACAATATTGAGGAAGCAGGGGGGCTGCAGAGAACTTGGCAGGCCAGGAAAGTTGGCAAAGAAGTGGTAGATGGAATACAATGTGGAAAATTGTGAGGTAATGCACTTTGTTTGGAAGAATTGAGGCAGAGATTATTTTCTAAATGGGAAAAAGTTTAGGAAATCAGAAGCAGAAAGGGAATTCGGAATCCTAGATCAAGATTCTCTTCATGTTATCGTGCAGGTTCAGTTGGCAGTTAGGAAGGCAAACACAATGTTAGCATTCATGTCAAGAGGACTCGAATACAAGACCAGGGATGTACTTCTGAGGCTGTATGAGGCTGTGGTCAGATCCCTTTTAGAGTATTGTGAGCAGTATCTAAGGAAAGATGTGCTGGCCTTGGTAAGGGTCCAGAGGAGGTTCACAAGAATGATCACTGGAATGAAGAGCTTGTCATAAGAGCAGTGGATACGGACTCTGGACCTGTACAGTTTGGAGTTTAGAAGGATGAGGGGGGATCTTAATGAAACTTACAGGATACTGCGAGGCTGGATAGAATGGATGTGGAGAGGATGTTTCCATGGGTAGGAAACTAGAACCCGAGGCCACAGCCACAGACTGAAGGGGCGGTTCTTTTAAACTGAGATGAGGAGGAATTTCTTCAGCCAGAGGGTGGTGAATCTGTGGAACTCTTTGCCGCAGAAGGCTGTGGAGGCCAAATTACTGACGGAGATAAATATGTTGTTGATTGATAAGGGGATGGGGGTTATGGGAAGAAGGCATGAGAATGGGGATGAGAAACATATCAGGCACGATTGAATGGCGGAGCAGACACGATGGGCCGAATGGCTTAATTCAGCTCCTATGACTTATGGTCTTATGATCGAACCATACAAGACTCAGAACCTCTTTGGGAGAGTTACTGTACAGACAACCTCCCACAGAACCTCCAGTAGATTTCTGACCAGATCCTCGGACAAAGCTGATACATTTAAATGGATCACCAGAGACCTGCAGCTGCCATAAAGACCTGTTCACCATCATACCTCCAGTGTATCACCATCAGTGTCGCCCTCCTGTTCCCCATTGCTGGCTGCTTCATCATTCATTTCTTTAACCAAGCGACAAAACCTGTAAGATTAGCAAAATAATTTGGGGTCAATGGCAGAGAATTTAAAGCACCCAAGCGTGCAGGAGTCATCCTGTAAAATAATATTCATCCAAGTTGGTGAAAATAAATAAAAAGCAGAGAGGCCGTGAAAATTCACAGGGTCAGGAGAACAAGATGAATTTATCACTGGAAAGATGGTAGGAAGCAAGATTTTTGGAAAATTGGGATCAGTTTTGGGAAAAGTGGGACCACTACAGTCTGGACCAGCTCTACAGGCCTAGGACAAATGTCCTCGCAGGGCAGTTTGCTTGTGCTTTTTAAGAAAGTTGAAAGTAACTTGGTTGAAGGATAGAAATCAGGATGTAACATTAGAAAGAAAACACAAAAAGGACTCGGAGAGATAGAGAACACTCGATTAAGAAATATGGAGGCATTAGAGGTTTCAGAGTAAGGGGGATGTATTAAGGTTTAAATTAGATTGCCAATGTGGAAGAGAGGCTCAAGTGTAGTTTAAAATTGGTCAGCTTCAGGTGCACATAGACATCACAGGGATATGATACTGTGGAGGCCTGGCTCAAAAAAGTGCTGACTAGGTACTAAGGGCGAAATTCTCCCCCCCCCCACGACGGGTGGGAGAATAGCGGGAGGGCCTTCCCGACTTTTTTGACGCCCTCCCGCTATTCTCCCACCCCCCCGCCGAAATCCCGACACGAATCGCTGCCGCCGTTTTTTTACGGCCGGCAGCGATTCACAGCTGTTAGAAGGGCCGAAGTCCCAGCCCTTTACGACCTTTTTACGAACGGCAAACACACCTGGTCCTGCCGTTCGTAAAAACGTCGTGACCACCTGGAAAAAAATAACCATGGCACCGATTGGCACGGCAGTACCACGGCCGTGTCAAGGGTGCCATGGGCCCGCGATCGGTGCCCACCGATCGCGGGCAGCGGGCCCGATGCCCGCGCACTATTTGTCCTTCCGCCGCCCCGCAGTATCAATACGCGGGGCGGCTGAGGGGCAACCCGGACCGCGCATGCGCGGGTTTCGCGCAAAAACGCGATGACGTCACCCGCGCATGCGCGGGTGGCGTCTTCCCACCTGCGCATGCGCGGCTGACGTCATATGACGCGTCAGCCGGCGCTAAGTCCGACAAGCGGGTTTAACGATTTTCGTTAAGCCCGACTTGTCGGAGCCTCCGACGTCGGGCTGCTAGCCCCGACGGGGGACCAGAATCGGTCCCCCGTCGGGAAGGGGCGCGATGCCGTAAAACCCGCCCGGGTTTTACGGCGGTTTGACGATTTTTCCCGTTTTGGGAGAATTTCGCCCTAAATGTTCCTGGATATAAGAGGCGGGATTTCCCATGCTGGCATGAAAACTGGCGCCAACCACTCTGGTGTCAACAGCCCCCGAAAGTGAGGAATTCTCCTTTCTCGGGGGCTAGGTTGACGCCAGAGTGGTTCCCGCAGCTCCAGCTGGTGGCGAAGGGCCGGCGCGAGTTTGCGCATGCGTGGAACGGGCGGCGTATTTCCGCGCATGCACAGAACGGGTGGTGTATTTCCGCGCATGCGTCGAACAGGCAGCAGATTTCCGTGCATGCGTGAGGGTTCCCTTCTCCGCGTCAGCCCCCGTGCAATATGGCGGAGCCCTACAGGGGCCCGGCACAGAGGAAAGAAGGCCCCCACGGAACCAGCCCGTCTGCCAATCGGTAGGCCCTGATTGCGGGCCAGGCCACCGTGCGGCCCGTCCCCGGGGTCGGATCCCCCCTCCCCCCCTCCAGGACGGCCCCTGTACAGGTCCCGCCATGTGTGAGGTGAGTAACTCACGCTGGCGGGACTGGGCAAAACTTGGAGGCCACTCGGCCCATGGGGCCCAGAGAATCGCCGGGGGGGGGGGGGGAGGGCGCTGGCAACGGCCCCGACCGGCGTGGCGCGAATCCCGCGGAAAACGGCGCCAGAGTATAGGGAAGCCGGCATCGGGGCGGGATTCGAGCCTCCCCCCGGGGACTCTCCGACCCGGCACAGGGTTGGAGAAGCCCGGCCAAGATGTTCAAGAAAGATAACGAACAAAAGAAAGGAGGAGGGTTGGCAGTATTAATCAAAGATAATATTACAGCGCTGGAAAAAAAAGATGTCCTAAAGTGGTGAAGGACAGAATTAATTAGGCTGAAGCTAAAAAGCAATAGTGCTTTACACCACTACCTGACTGAGTGTATTCTCTAGACCACTGAATAGAGGAAAATATATGAACAAATGTTTAAGAAAATTCAGGAGAGGTGGAAGGGCTAAGTGTGTGATTTAATGGCCATGCTGCGCTTAAGCGAGAGCGTGATGAGGCCGTTAAATCGTGGGAGAGGCCAGAATCGAGAACCGCACTGGGTGCCGATCTGATTGCAAGTGAACCGGACTGCTCCTGTTAGCCTAATCAGGATCTCACATTTGCGAGAAACCAATAATTACCACTTAAGTCCAATCTCGGTACAATTAACGGGAGCGACCCCCTAACTAATGGCCTCCCGTGAACTAACCACCTCCCCAGCAATAGGTCACGCGGGCACCGATTAGCCATCTTCCCATACAGGCACAGAGCCCGGGGGCACTGGGGCTGCTGCTGTGCTCGGGGTGGACCACCATCAGAGGGGTGGGGGGGGGTCTGCAAAATCGCGACAAGAAACAAAAAGAATATAATATCACCAGCTTCTGAGTCAGCGCAACCCCCCCAGCCCCATCTCCACTATGGCCCCATTGGCAGACCCACATCTGTGAAAAGGTGCCCAATGCTTGTACAGGAAAGTATGTGTGTGAACATCAGTCTGTGAACGTTGGTAAGAGTGTGCATGTATAAAGAGTATACGCATGAATGACTGTGCATGCATGCCTGTTCAAGCCCATGTGCGTGAAAATAAGCAGCACACACCATGGGAAAAGGTCACACAGACACGGGACACAGTGGAGGGAGGAGAGAGTACACCCCACCCCTTCTCCCGGACTGGTAATTTTCCAGGGGACCAGGCCATAGAAGTGAGATCGGTCGCAGCAGACAAACACACAGTTGCCAGACCAAAAAAAAAGGAACACACTGCCAAAGGTGCAAAAATAACTCCCCCCACCCCCACAGTGGACCTGCATCAGTGTAAAGCTGCTTGGTGAGCCAAAGACCAGAAGGTCGCACCGACCTGAAGCATAGCGGAGGAGGGAGAGAAAGGAAAAGCCTCCTCCCCCTCTCCAGCACTAGCAGCATCTCATTCCAACGACTCCCAGCCCACAGAGGCCGGAGGGGATGCAACTGGTGGAAAAAATAAACCACAGTTACATGGTATCCACCATACAATTCCTCCCCCCCCTCCCCCCACACACATAGACCAATAGCCCAAATGCAGAACAAAAGGGAAGCAAGGAAGACCAGCGTCCTGCACAGCTCCCATAATGGGAGCAGCAGATGGCTACTGAACATACGACGCAATCTCCGGGCTGTGCAGTCGAGCTGGGAGGCCGCCCCTCCTGTCCTGCATTATCGGCATCTGATCTTCCATCGGCACCCTGTCCGAGGTCTGGGCCATAGGAGACTTTAACAGGTGACCCACAAGTCCAGAATATAATACACAGTCAACACACAAAACAGGCCTTTAAAAGATCCACAGACTGCTCGAGCAAGTCCTCCTGCATCCTCATCCCAGTAGTCAGCCCACCAAAACCCTCCCTTCCCAGCTCTCCAGTTAAAAGAGACCAAAAGGCGACTACCATCTTTCTTCCTTCCCTCCATCCAGAAAGCAGCAAGTAAGCCCAAGGGAAGAGGCAACAGCAAGCAGAAAACAATCTCTCAGCTACAGCCTCCAGGCATTTGAAGCTAAGCAGGAGCAAGCAGCAAACACAGCCTGCAGCTGGAAAGTGTTCTCACAACTAACAAGGCTAATTTTTCATTTGCAATAGCCTTTAACTGTGAAGCTAGAGGCTGCTCACAGTCAAAGGGAGTGAAATTGAATTTCAGCATTGAAGGCACAGCAAGGTTCTGTCTTGGGAGTTTGGAATTACAAAGTGGTTCACACCTGGCGCGAGTCTCGATTTTGGCATATGCTGCTAATCACCCAGTATGCCAGATCTGCCAGGCACAACACAGTAGTTGTTCTTGAGGAATTTCAGGACAATGCAGTAGAAATTGGGAAATCATTTGCTCCTGTTCTATTTCTACAAAGGCCCCAAGTCATCACTGAAGATAAGGTTGGTAATTGTTTCCCCTTTTGGGTAGCTGGGAGAAGCAGCATGCTTTGCCTTTGTTAGGTGTCTTTCTGTATCAACATGGCTGATGATGTGGACAGAAGAACTGGAAAGTGTATCCCAACTCGCCTTAGAAAAGATATTCCATGAAAAAGCAAAGTTCGAATTTTTGTAATTTAAAAGCTCAAAATTATCAATTGTAAAGTTAGTAATGATGTTGAGATCAATTACATAAATATCTCTGAGTAATTGGGTCTAGATTCTCCGAAGTTTAAAGAATGAGGGGAGGGGCACAATTTCCCCCCAAAATGGCGAAGTGTCAGGTTCTGACTGAAAACCGATGTGTTTCTTTCCAGGATCACAGCCAGGTTTTTATCCAGGTCTTCTGACACTTCTTCAGCAAAATACAGCAGTGGGAATGTTTTGTGCCAACACTTTGGCAGTGTGTCATAGAGCCGGCAAGCTTGGCGGCACGGCAACCAGGGCGCCATCTTTAAAGGTGCCTCGATCAACAAGAACACTGAACGCTCTCCCACCTTCTCGCAACCATGGAGGACCTCCCGAGAAGCTCCAGGGAAACCCTCCACTCTGGAAGTATCGAGAGAAATATCTACCCCCTCCCACACACCCCCCTGTGTATTTTCCAATGTGCACCCCTCTCCCCCATCACCACACATAAGAGAAAGCACCCCCTCCCATAATTGAGAAGAGTCTGCTTCCTCTCAGCACTCCTTCCCAGGGGGCACTGCCAGTCTTGGCCCTCAACTGTGGGGTCTCCAGGCACTCCTGCACCCCCCTGGCATGGCGATTACAGCTGGCTTTCAATATCAATGAATAATGATGATGTTCCGGGGAGGGGAACATCACAGAGGCTGGAATGTATGGAGTAAAGCCCTATTGAAATTTATGCAAATATTTTGGAGCATGAACCTGACCACCTCGGCGTGGGGGGGTGGGGGGGGGGGGGGGGGGGGGGGGGGGGGGGGGCAAATTTCCTTGGCTCTCGCGGCTGTATCATCGCTACCACTCTCCCATGTGGAATGTTATCAAAAGTCTTGCTGAAGTCCAAGTAGATAACATCAAATGTATTTCCCTCACCTACACACTTGGTCACCTCTTTGAAAAATTCAATTAAGTTGTTCAGACATGACCTCTCATTAACAAAACCATACTGACTGTTCTTGAGTAATCTCTGCCTCTCCAAATGCACATTAATTCTGTCGCTCAGATGTCTTCCAATAGTTTCCTTACCACTTAGGTTAGACTGACTGGCCTGCAGTTTCCTGGGGCGGGATTCTCCCCTACGCGGCGGGGCAGGGGGTCCCGGCATAGCGGAGTGGCGTAGTAGCGGAATTCTCAGCACCTTTAGGAGCCAAGCCCTCACATTGAGGGGCTAGGCCCACGCCGGAGTGGTTGGCACCACGCCGACTGGCGCCAAAACCGGCACCAACGGCCTTTGACGCCCGCCGCCCGGTGCCGGGGCTGGCCAAAAGGCCTTCGCCGGTTCGTGCATGCGCCGGTGCGTCAGCTGCCGCTGACGTCACCACCTGCGCATGCGCGCAGGGGGATTCTCTTCTGCCTCCGCCATGGTGGAGGCCGTGGCGGCGATGGAAGTTAAAGAGTTCCCCTACGGCACTGACCCGCCCGCCAATCAGCGGGCCCACATCGCGGGCCTGGCCACCGTGGGGGCACCCGCCGGGGTCCGATCGTCCCGCGCCCCCCCAGGACCACGGGGGCCCGCTCGCACCGCCAATCCCACCGCCACCAGAGGTGGTTCAAACCACGCCGGCGGGATTGGCCTCTCAGCGGTGGGACTTCGGCCCATCGCGGGCCGGAGAATCGCCACAGGGGTCTCGCCGATCGGCGCGGAGGGCACGCAGATCGGGGGGGGGGGGTGTGATTCCCGCCCCTGCCAATTCCCAGGTGGCGGAGAATTTCTGCCACGGCGGGGGCGGAATTCTCGCCAGCCCCGGGCGATTCTCCGACCCTGCGACCCTCCAACCCGCCGGCCCCTGACGATTCTCCCCTCCTCCCTTCTTAAATAATGGGACCACATTGGCTATCCTTCAGTCCTCCAGCCCCTCTCCTGTGACCAGAGAGCAATTGAAAATTATTGCCAGTGCCCCTGCAATTTCGTCCCTTAGAAGGATGTTGTGCCAAACTTTTGTCCGCGATTAAGAACAAATTAATCTACACCCCATCATTCTACCGTAATCCATGTACCTATCCAATAGCTACTTGAAGGTCCCTAATGTTTCCGACTCAACTACTTCCACAGGCAGTGCATTCCATGCCCCCACTACTCTCTGGGTAAAGAACCTACCTCTGACATCCCTCCTATATCTTCCACCATTTACCTTAAATTTATGTCCCCTTGTAATGGTTTGTTCCACCCAGGGAAAAAGTCTCTTACTGTCTACTCTATCTATTCCCCTGATCATCTTATAAACCTCCATCAAGTCGCCCCTCATCCTTCTCTGTTCTAATGAGAAAAGACTTAGCATCCTCAACCTTTCCTCGTAAGACCTACTCTCCATTCCAGGCAACATCCTGGTAAATCTCCTTTGCACCTTTTCCAAAGCTTCCACATCCTTCCTAAAATCAGGCAACCAGAACTGGACACAGTACTCCAAATGTGGCCTGACCAAGGTTTTGTACAGCTGCATCATCACCTCACAGCTCATAAATTAAATCCCTCTGCTAATGAACGCTAGCACACCATAGGCCTTCTTCATAGCTCTATCCACTTGAGTGGCAACTTTCAAAGATCTATGAACATAGATCCCAAGATCTCTCTGCTCCTCCACATTGCCAAGAACCCTACCGTTAACCCTGTATTCCACATTCATATTTGTCCTTCCAAAATGGACAACCTCACACTCACACATCTGCCACTTCTCAGCCCAGCTCTGCATCCTACCTATGTCTCTTTGCAGCCAACAACAGCCCTCCTCACTCTCCACAACTCCACCAATCTTCGTATCGTCTGCAAATTTACTGACCTACCCTTCAACTCTCTCATCCAAGTTATTAATGAAAATCACAAACAGCAGAGGACCCAGAACTGATCCCTGTGGTACGCCACTGGTAACTGGGCTACAGGCTGAATATTTGCCATCCACCACCACTATCTGACTTCTATCGGTTAGCCAATTCGTTATCCAACTGGCCAAATTTCCCACTATCCCATGCCTCCTTACTCTCTGCATAAGCCTACCATGGGGAACCTTATCTGATGCCTTACTAAAATCCATGTGCACCACATCCACTGCTTTACCTTCATCCACGTGCTTGGTCACCTCCTCAAAGAATTCAATAAGACTTGTGAGGCAACACCTACCCCTCACAAATCCGTGCTGACTATGCCTAATCACGCAGTGTCTTTCCAGTTGCTCAGAAATCCTATCCCTCAGTATCCTTTCCATTACTTTGCCTACCACCAAAGTAAGACTAACTGGCCTGTAATTCCCAAGGTTATCCCTATTCCCTTTTTTGAACAGGGGCACGACATTCGCCACTCTCCAATCCCCTGGTAACACCCCTGTTGACAATGAGGACGAAAAGATCATTGCCAACGGCTCTGCAATTTCATCTCTTGCTTCCCATAGAATCCTTGGATATATCCCGTCAGGCCCGGGGGACTTGTCTATCCTCAAGTTTTTCAAAATGCCCAACACATCTTCCTTCCTAACAAGTATCTCCTCGAGCTTACCAGTCTGTTTCACACTGTCCTCTCCAACAATATGGCCCCTCTCATTCGTAAATACTGAAGAAAAGTACTCGTTCAGGACCTCTCCTATCTCTTCAGGTTCAATACACAATCTCCCACTACTGTCCTTGATTGGACCCAATATGTGGAGATGCCGGAGTTGGACTGGGGTGAGCGCAGTAAGAAGTCTTACAACACCAGGTTAAAGTCCAACAGGTTTGTTTCAAATCACTAGCTTTCACCTGAAGAAGGAGCAGTGCTCCGAAAGCTAGTGATTTGAAACAAACCTGTTGGACTTTAAACTGGTGTTGTAATATTTCTTACTGTGCTCAACCCAGTCCAACGCCGGCATTTCCACATATTGGGGAAGTTGACATCCCCCACTATCACTATCCTATTCCTTATGTTCTTATATCTCACAGGCATCAAGGAGGCATGAGTTCCATAATGCAGCAGGAACAAACATTCCTCTAAATAAACAGAAAGCTTTACCTGGTAATTATTCAAGTGGAATGTGGGGGAGGGGGGAGCAGTGGCAGTCAGGCTTTGGGTATAAATCAACACGGGGCAGCACGGTAGCATGGTGGTTAGCATAAATGCTTCACAGCTCCAGGGTCCCAGGTTCGATTCCCGGCTGGGTCACTGTCTGTGTGGAGTCTGCACGTCCTCCCCGTGTGTGCGTGGGTTTCCTCCGGGTGCTCCGGTTTCCTCCCACAGTCCAAAGATGTGCGGGTTAGGTGGATTGGCCATGCTAAATTGCCCGTAGTGTCCTAAAAAGTAAGGTTAAGGGGGGGGTTTGTTGGGTTACGGGTATAGGGTGGATACGTGGATTTGAGTAGGGTGATCATTGATCGGCACAACATCGAGGGCCGAAGGGCCTGTTCTGTGCTGTACTGTTCTATGTTCTAAGATGGGTATTTTATGATCAACTACCTGGCATATATCGGGGCTGGTTTAGCTCAGTGGGCTAGACAGCTGGTTTGTGATGTAGAACAAAGTCAGCAGCGCAGGTTCAATTCCCATACCAGCTGAGTATTCTGAATTCTCCCTCTGTGTACCAGGACAAGTGCCGGAATGTGGCGACGAGGTTTTTCACAGTAACTTCATTGCAGCGTTAACGTAAGCCTACTAATGGCAATAAAGATTATTTATTTTTTATATATGTCCTCGTTTTCTATTTCCATACAAATATGGTGAGAGATGATGACCCAACATCTGCCATCTCGCGTTATTGACTGGGGTCTAAATTACCCATCATTGTCCACTGGAGCAATATTAAGCCTTTAATAATCAACCACACAGCTATGACAAGGTGAAAAGGCTACAGACTTACAGGTCTTTTTCTCACAACTAACCTAGGCAGTGATGGGTTACCGGTTGACAACTCACCTGCTGCACTGAGCTTCTGTGGAGAAGTAGATCTGAAAATCATCTGAGTTGTCATGGACGTACAGGAAACAACAGCTTTCATCACATTTTGATATGCTGAAACGACCAGGGAGAGAAATACCCATTAGGATTCAGGATACTAAATTCAGTAACATTCAAATGGAGGGAGAGCTGTGATTCAAATGCACAATTGACATTGCACCATTCTACAATACAGCAGTGACTATACTTTGAGAGTCCTTCACTGCCTGTAAAGCACCTTGGGATGTCATGCGGTCATGAAAGGTGCTCAGTAAATGCAAGTCTTTTTTTCTTACCAAGAAAGAAGTTAGAAGGTATGGTAGCAAGACGGACATGCCATTAAGCTGATAGTAACTAACTCAAAGGCTTGCTATGGTTCAGGTGGGCTATTGCACCTCACAATAGGCTGGAGATTAACAGAGGATTGACAACAGATGGCAATTTGCCAATATTTTCAGAAGGAGACTCAAAACATTTTGAAGGCCCAAGCTCGGTAATGTTTGATATGTGAGGTGAAAACATAAGACTTGCTGTTACAGGTAGCTTGCCAAATTGGTCTGGGTGGGGGAAATCTGACAGGGGAGACTGGATCTGTCCCAGCTAACCTGGAATGAAAGATTGCAAGCAAAATTGTGTTGGAATAATGAGCTGCCTTTGCAGAGATAGTTTGGGTGCAGTCGAGGCGCAGTCCCATCACGGGGAAAAGTAGAACAAATAAATCCAAAGCTCCCTGACTGAAAAAAAAGATAAATTAAAATGAAGCAGTAAAAGCATGCAGATGCCAGTTTTCATGTGAATAATACAATTGAAAACACAGCTGAATATAGAAATGTCAGATGGAGGTTAAAAGCCTCATAGCGCCAGGTTCCCTGGTTCGATTCTGACCTCAGGTGACTGTCTGTTTGGAGTTTGCACTATTCTCCACGTGTTTGCGTGTGTTTCCTCCAGGTACTCCGGTTTCCTCCCACAGTCCAAAGATGTGCAGATTAGGCAGATTGACCATGATAAATTGCCCCTTAGGGTGGAATTGCAGGAATAAGGTGGGGGATTGGGCCTGGTAGGAAGGTCTTTCAAAGGGTTGGTGCAGACTTGATGGGCTGGAAGGCGTCCTTCTGCACTGTAGGGATTTTCCAATGAAAGAGTAAAGAGTATCGGAAGAGTCTGGCAGCTAACATAAAAGTGGATTCGAAAGATGTAAAAGGAATGGAGTCATTTAGGGAACAGATTCTGCAGCAAAGAGCCAAGTCCAGATGGTTGTTGCCTGCCTGGTGCCAGGGTTCGGGACATCTGTTCCGGGCTGTAGTAAGACTTGCAGTAAGTGGCAGAAGATCCCTTTATCATGCTCTATGTAGATACCAATGACATAGGTAGAATGAGGAAAGAGGTTCTACACAGAGAGTTTGAGTAGCTAGGCACTTAATTAAACAACAGAAGATCCAAGGTCATAATCTTGGAATTATTACCTGAGTCATGTGCAAATTGGCAAAGGCTACATAAAATTAGAGAGATGACTACGTGACCAAAAGGCTGGTGTGGACAAAGTGGTTTTGGTTTGTGAGGCAATGGCGTCAGTGCTGGGGATCGAATGGGCTGTTGGGACGGGCTACGTCTGAATCAGGCTGGGACCAGTGCTCTTGTGAATTGTTTAACTAGAGACGTAGAGAAGCTTTGAACTGAATGGGTGATGAGGGGTGTGGGGGCGATGGTTCTGGAGAGTGGCTATGAAGGCTTACAAAGCAAAAGGATGTGGCAGAATTGCAAGGCAGCTATTTAGATAATGACACCCAGAGTGTGATAGGAAGGAGAGTGTGCAAGTATTCAAAAACAGCAGCAGATAGCGTCAGAGGGCTAAAACATGGAAAATAAATTATTGGCTCTTTATTTAAGTACACATAGTACTCGGCACAAAATAAATGAATTAATGGCACAGATTGAAGTTAATGGGTATGATCTTATAGCCATTACAGAGGCGTGGTTACAATGAGATCGAAGCTGGAAACTAACTATTCAGGGGTATATGACTTTTTGTAAGGGTAGGCAGGAAGGAAATGGTGGGGGAATAACTTTCTTTGTATAAGTGCGAAAGTAAGAAACGATCTTGGATTGGAAGATGTGGAATCCATATGAGTGGAGGTAAGAAATAACAAGGGAAATAAGACACTGGTGGGGGTAGGCCCCCTAACAGTAGCTATACTGTAGGACAGAGAATAAACCAGGAGATAACAAGGGCATATAAAAAAGGCAGTACATTAATCATGGGTGACTGAAATCTTCATGTGGATTAGGAAAATCAATTTGGCAGTGTTAGCCATGAGGAAGAATTCATAATAGAGTGTGTTCAGGACAGGTCCTAGAAGAATATGTTGTAGATCAAAACAGGGAAAAGGCCATGTTGTAACGGGATCAGGTGGGTTTAATGAACAATCTCAGAGTAAAAGATCCACTAAGGAACAGTGGCAGAATTTAGCATTCAGTTTGAGGGTGAGAAACTTGGGTCAAAAACAACTGTGATGAAGTTAAATAAGGGTAACTATAAACAAATGAGTCAGAGTTGGCTGGAGTTGACTGGGAAATTGGTTTAGCAGAAAGACGGTTGACCAGAAGTGGCAGATATTTATGAAAATACTTCATAACACACAACAAATAACAAACCAGTGAAAAAGAAGGATTCTAGGAAGGGGATAAATCACCCATGGTTAACCAAGAAAGTTAAGGAGCGTATTAAACTGAAAGAAAAACCTACAATGTGGTAAAGATTAGTGATAAGGCAGAAGATTGGGCAAGTTTAAAAAACTAAAGATGATGAAAATAAAGGTGGAGAAGATAAGCGATTCAATGGAAAAAATTCAAAGTCCCGGTTTTGGGCATGTTTGGTGCGGTGTTTCTTCATAGCACTTGGTGCTAAAAATGTGCACCACGAGATTCTCAATATTACTGTCTGCCTCAGTGTCTGATTCACCTGACTTGTGCCTCAGCATCTTGCCGCTAACAAGGGGGAGAAGCTTTTAAATGCTCCCTCACCACTCACTCGCAGGCAACACACCATGGCAACGCGCAGACCTGCTCCTCGCTTAGGGGGTGCCAACCAGGCTAGGCTTCTCGACGATGTGAATGAGAGGTGGGGCACCCTTTTCCCCTGAGGGGATTGGAGGACCGGTAGCAGGGTCAGCAATGCCGCCTGGGAGGCAGTGGCTGCAGCTGTCAGTATGGGCAGCATAATATGGAGGATCGCTGTCCAATGTCGGAAAAAGACCAACAACCTCCAACGAGCTGCAAGGGTATGTTACCACCTCTCTCCTGGCATCAGTTCCACCTGCCACCCCTCAAATTCCCATTCCCCCCACACCTCCCCACCCCTCAGCATCACTGACATTTCAGACCCTCTTCCCCACATCCGATCACGTCCACATAAGACACTTGCTATAGACCCCATGATCCTCACAATGCCCTCTCTAAGTCCCCGCAGGGGAAGATAGCCCATAATAAATGGGAAAGGGCCAAGATAGAGGTGGGGGAGACAGCGGAGGGTAGCCCATAATAAACAGGAAAGGGCCAAAAGTGGGGGGAGTGGGGGTTGAGGGGGGCGGGGTGGAGGGGAGTCTCAGAAAGACGAGACCTCAACCCTTACAAGGAATGGTCCTGGAGATTGCAGGGTTGTCCGAGGAGCGAGCAGACACCAATAGCGAGGTTGGCTGGTGCCAGAGAGATGAGGATCTGCTGCCCGTTCTTCCAGATGTCCTGTCTCATGTGAGTAGCTCATGTCAGACAAAATGATCCTTCCCTTTCACTGACCATATGCCCATTGTTTCGCAGGATCTCCATCTGATGGGGCTGCCCCCCTGCCACCCAAGAGACCACCTTGGAGGAGAGTTCTGAGGAGACCACCATCGAGGCGTCACAGCTATCACCCACACTTTCCTTCAGTGCAGAGACACACACCTCGGTGGGTGACATTAGCGGACAGACTTCTGGTGCACAATCTAGTGATCACTGCACAGTTGCTGATGCACATCAGGTGGAGGCAGAAACAGCCAAGGGAGGCAGCTGTTGGAGATCTGCTGGATTCCAGGACTCAGCTGAGTCCCAGCCTTTAGACATGGTTCTCCCATACCTGATGCAGGTGATAGGACACAGCCATGACACTCAGGAGGGGGTGACAGTGAAACTCCAGCAACTGTGAGGTCTATTGGAGGATTCGCAAAGCCTTCAGGCCCAGGATATGATGCCAACAATGCGTGGCACCGAGGCCAACACGGCTGGGGTGACAACCGCATTGGAAAAACTGGAGCACAATGTCCACGTCTTGAGTGGTGGTGCCCAAGACATGCCTCAATCTGAGATGACCATGGCTGAGGGTCTCGGCATCATGTCCCAGTCACTGAGGAATGTGTCCCAAACGCAGGTGGACATTGCCGAGGCACCTCAGAGCACGGCCCAGTCACTGAGGGTTGTGTCCCCGACACAGTGGACATTGCCGAAGCATTAAAGGGCGTGGCCCAGTCACTAAGGAGCATCGCAGAGGTGGTCAACATCATGGTGCAGACATTGGGTAGCCACCAGGACTGGCAACATCAAATGAATCAGCCCAGCTGCCCTTCCATTCCATGGAGTCCCCCAGGGCCCTACGGGCACCGTCAGGGAGGATGAAGCACTGCAGGCCAACCCAGAACCTGCCTCTAGAGAGATGACGGCAGATTCCCTTTCTTACAAATTCCCACTCCCCTTCCTGACATCGGTGCCTCTCAAGGGCAGCAGGCAGAATAGAGTGGCATGGCAATGCCAGTTACACTAGTAAGTCGGATGGGGTCCCTGGCGCCTGGCCCTTCAGCGAACATCTGTTAAGGGCATCAAAGGACACAGATCACAGAAAGCAACAGGTTGCCTCCACCTCTGATGTGGGGTACACCTAGATGTAGCAGTACACCACGGGAGATCAAGAAGAGTAAGGAGGACTGAGTGTGCACTGGGGGAGGGGGGGGGGGGAGGAGGTCACTATCTGTAGCTAGGAGGAATGAAAATCTGTCACAATATAATGTTCAATATTTTTTTTTAAATAAATTTAGATTAGCCAATTATTTTTTCCAATTAAGAGGCAATTTAGCGTGGCCAATCCACCTACTCTGCACATTTTTGGGTTGTGGGGGCGAAACCCACGCAGACACGGGGAGAATGTGCAAACTCCACACGGACAGTGACCCAGAGCCGGGATCGAACCTGGGACTTCAGCGCCGTGAGGCGGTTGTGCTACCCACTAGGCCACCGTGCTGCCCTAAATGTTCAATATTAAAACATGTCACACCTCATACATGTGAAGCCTCTGTCAGGTTAATCTTCACCGTGGGCCTGCCTGCACCCCCACCCCTTCCCTGGGCACATCAAGCCCCTGATGCAGACCCAGCTCAGAGGATGAGTGTGTGAGTGCCCTGTCAGAAGAAAGACAGGAGTCAGCTGTTGCAGACACTGAGCAGCACAACAGCTTTCCTCACAGCAAATAATCATCACTCCCCTGCCTTGTGTGGTGACCCGCTGTCAGTGATAACAGGGACCATCACCCTGGAGTAATGTTACACAGACCCTTGGAGGGGGAACAGGGTGGTTGGGGAGGGGGGCAATGTGACAGGGTGAGATGCATTGGGGGGGGGGGGGTGCATGCCTGGCAAATGGAGATGGCTACTCACCTCTTCAGCCTTGTGTGAATCTCGGGGCGCGATTCTCCGCAAAGATTTCGAAATGTGGCAGCGAGCGGGAACTTCCACAAGCTTCCCTGTGCTCGGCCCGGCGAGGATGGCAATGCTATTCAATGGTAATTGGTCCACTTAACGAGGCTCCACAGGCCTCTCGCCGCAAATGAAGGATCTCCAGCCGATTCGCAAGGACCGCGCTCGCCAGCACCACCCCCAACCCCCTGCTAACAAGGGTGGGCAGCACTTAAACATCATGTGCCCAACCAATCCCACTCAGCTCACAGCCATGGCGCCTCAAAGTTTGGGGATGCAGACTGGGGAGCCTCCTCGATGTGATGGAGGCCTGAAGGGATGTCTTGTCCCCCACATGGGTCCAGTGGGTGAGCCAGTGCCACCTGGGACGAGATTACAGCAGCCGTGAGCTTGGGGTCTGTGATCAGGAGGACTGACCTCCAGTGTTGCAAGAAGGTCAACGAGCTACACTGGGCAGCACGAGTGAATTGACACCAAAGCCCTCCCCACCCCCACCCCCCAAGACCTTTCCGCCCCCATGCGAGCATCCAACCCCAACCCTCCGTGAGGCTCCCAACCTCCCCTTCACCCCCGTCTCCCTTCAACTCCCCCAACCCTTCCATCACACACCCCACCAATCCCACCACGGTGAACCACACGTGCCCTCTCTGTGTTTCCGCAGGAGAAGTTCCCCCACAATCGCCGAGAGAGAGCCCAGACCAGCGGAGGAATGCTGGACATATGAATCCCCACCATCTTCTAGGAACGGGCCCTGGAGGTCACTAAGGTGGCCGAGCGCTGAGTGGTCACCAACGCGGAGGTTGGCGGACGCTGCAGAGGTGAGGATCCACCGGGTGCCACCCAGTGGACCTGTCACACGTGGGTTGTTATTGCCATATTGACTGACCCATCCTTTCCACATGTCCATTGTCCCGCAGGTCCTCCAGCCGACGGCACCGGCCCATCCCGAGTGGCTCCCTCCCCTGCCTCCCAGAACACCTCGGATTAGAGCTCTGAGGATGCTACGATCGACACATCACAGCTGTCACCCCCGCCCTCCACCAGCGCAGATATACGCACCTCGGTGGGAAACGTTTGTCAGGCTTCTGGGGCACAATCTGGTGAGCACCACACAGCTGCTGATGTACATCGCCGGAATCCCCAGGCAAGACAGCAGTCAGAGGGCTGCTGGATCCCAGGTCCCAGCTGGGCCCCAGCCTGATACTGAGGCTCTGAGACAGGGTTACCTGGAGCTGATAGAGATGTTTGGGAGTGGCCAGGACATTCAGAGGGAGATGTCAGCGATACTCCAGTAGGTCCATAGCTGATTGGAGGAGGTTACAGATGCAGGAGATGTCGACGGCAATGTGTGACACCGAGGCCAACACTGCTAGGGTGGTCACCACATGGAGAGCCTGGGGCATGATGTTAGCACCATTAGAGAAAGTGTCCAAGACATGGCGCAGTCGGTGATGGCCATGGCTGAGGGTCTCGGCAGAATGACTGCCTCGCTGGGGGACGGCACTCAGTACGAGGCTGCCTTTGATGAGATGCTGCGGGACATGTCTCGCTCTCAGTTGGGAATGGCTAAGGTGCTGCGGAGCTTGTTCCAGACACAGTTGGGCATTGCTGAGGTGCTGCAGAGCATGTCCCCATCATTGAGGTGCATCGCCAAGGGCGTCAACACCCTGCTGCAGACATCGGGGAGCTGCCAGGGTCAGATGATGAAGGGGCAGCTAGAGCTCAAAACAGCTGTCCCTCCATCCCGAGGTGCTAACCCAGACCCGTCCCATGGCGTGGGGATGGCGGTCACCAGCTCCCCATAGTTCCACCCCTCTGATGAGGCTGCGTTTCAAAGTCAGTACATGGGACAGGGTGGCACGGCTGTGCATGTGCCATCGACAAGTGCCCTCCGGCCCCAGAGCCCCCAGAGGACGCCCGCCAGGGGCACTGAAGGCCATAGGACATGGTAAGCAGCTGGCTGCCTCCATCTCAGATGTGCAAACTGGGGACACACCTAGACGTAGCGCTAGAGCAAGGAAGGGTAAGCATATTGCGGATCACTGAGGGAACCGGGGGAGGGAGGTGGATGCGCAAGTTTGCGCATGTGCGTGGGTTGTCGGTGACTGGAGAATCAGCGGACCGGCATCGGAGCGGTGTCGGGTGAATCGCGCGCCTCCCCCCGGTGATTCTCCGACCTGGCACAGGGTCGGTGAATCCCACCCCGGTATTGCCTCAGGCAGTGTTCAGGCATCAAGGTTGATTGGGATGCTCGGCAATGACTCCCATATGCTACATGGTCCACCCACCCACGGGAAACCACTTGGGTTGTGTGAAGTGCTCAATTAACCACGATTACTAATTCTGTATTAGCAATAGCCTTCAGCCGCACAGTCAGAGGCCTTGGCAGTCGATGGGGGCTATGGGTGGTTGGTGGGACAGACAGGCAGGGGCTAGGGTTGCCCTCAGAATGGGTACACACAATTCAGGGGTTGGCATGATGGTGGTGAATATGGTTCCCCCCCCCCCCCCCCCCCAGCGCCTCCCTCCTCTTCGCATGGTGACCCACCCTTGTGGAGAGTGCCCTCACCAGCCAAGGGTCTCCTACCCCCCACCAAGCACTGGGGAGGAAAGCCCAGCATCGCTGGGTTCTTTGCTTGTGAAAAAGATGGCCGCTCACCTCCTCGGCTTTCCACAGAAGCCCTACCTGCCAGGTTCATGTTTTTCAAAAGGAGTACTAATCGGCGCCAGCGTGACCACTTGCTGGGGAGGCCGATAAAACGTGGGAGGCCGTTGGCTATGGGATGGCTCCTGTTAACGGTATGGAAATAGGGCTTTAGTGATGCTAATTGCTTTCTTGCCATGGTACGACAGGATTCCGATTTCACTTCCGGGAGCGGGGCAGTTGCAATTCAAACTGTTTGGCACCTGGCATGGTTCTCAATTTCGGCCTCACCTTCTATTCGCCGACTTTGTTTCATTCGAGTGAGAGTGCAACGAGGCCTGAGAATCGCACCCTAGATTTTTGCCTTTCCCGCGATTCATCCGGTTGGCCCAGATCCGGGCCTATGCAGTCACTGCATCGCACCATATGAGGGTAAACTAGCAAGTAATATAAAAATGGACAGTAAGAGCTTCTTTAAATATATAAGAGAATGAGAGAGGCCAAAGTGAAAATAGGCCCCTTAGAGAATGAAAGTGGGGAAATAATAATGGGGAACCAAGAAATGGAAAAGGAGTAAATAAATGCTTTGTGTCAGTTGTCATGGTAGAATACACTGATAACATGCTAAAAATACCAATCATCAAGGGTCAGGGAAACTCTAGAGGGAGTGGAGGGATAAAGGGACTTGGAGGTACATGCGCACAAATTGTTGAAGTGGCAAGGCAGGTTGAGAAAGCAATTAGTGAGGCAACCTTGAAATTTGAGCACAAAATCAATTCTGCTACTTTGCCCAGTACAGAAGGAGTGCGATATTGCTGGAGGTGCCTTTTTTGGATTAAACATTAAATTGAGGCTCTATTCCCCCTCTCAGGTGGCTGGAATAAAATAGTTCTTCCTGCTGTTCTGACAAATATATCTTAACTAACATAACAAAAAACAGATTATCTCAATATTTGTGAGATCTTGCTGGAAGCACATTGGGTGCCATTCTTCCTCCATTACAACAGTGACAAATGTCAACATTACCTCACTGGCTGTAAAGCATGTTTGAAATCCTGAGATCACGAAAGGTGCTATAGAAATTCAATTACTTTTTCCCTTTGATTTGGGTTTGGATCGCACCGTCTCCATCCATTGCGGAGCTGGAGAGCAGGCAGCCCTCCATTAAAATAGTGGGCAATCCCAATGACGTCAAGATGCGATACTACTATCCCAATTAGGGCTCCATTCCTCTAGGGCAGTCTGGCAGTTTTCAGGCAACTAAAAATATTGGGAGTGGAGGGGAGGGAGGGAGGGGGACAGGATCAAATCAAGAAAGCAGAACAACCCCCTGCCATTTTACCCGACATAGTGGGAAGTGTTCTCCATTTGGAAGGCTAAGTGTTGCAGCCGGGACTGAATAGTGTGCAGTTCGCGTTCCCATTGGGGTGTTCTCCAGTAAGAGAATCAGGATATGCAAATTAGCCAGCGTTCTGCCAGCGCAAATTCAGGGCAGGTCCCAGCCCAGCCGCCGTACTTACCACAGTTGTCGGAGTTAGCACCAAAGAGCCTGGCAGCTAGAGCTGTTTTTAAGCGCTCCACTTACCACACACCCACTGCAGCCAAAAAAGATGACTCAGAGAATACCTGCCCCCGAAGTCACTAGTCCAAACTGGATCCACAGCTCCATGCCAGTGAGGAGCAGAGGGATACCCTCTTCCTCAGGGTGGGCCACAGACTCAAGCCTTCCTTCCTGAACAGCGCCTGGGAGGTGGTGGACGAAGCAGTCAGTGCTTCCGGCCTCATCCCTTTGATGATACAGCTGGCATATGAGTGTGTCCAGAGGGGTGGCTTCGGTGGGCTCCCAGATGACCAGAGGCTCTCTGAACATTCAAAGGATAGAGGCTGCACTCAGCTGTATGCGCAGCCAAGAGCCTGTAAGTAGCACCTAAGGGTTGCGTTTAAAAGATAGACTACAAGAATGGTGGTCTGAACCAGGCCACTCTGACCCCAAGGGGGACACCTCAAGTCCACGGACTCAACAACAAGTCGCTCCCCGTCACTGCCCCCGGCCGGGGCAGTCACCCAACAGCAAGCCCGACAGTTTTCAATGTTTTTCCAATGTCTTTTTAGCCTCATGCTCCTCCTCCGTAGCCATGGCGTCCAGTCCCCATTTGTAAATATTTGTAGTAATTCACGACAAGGAAACTTCTGCCTGAGAGGGGCGGAGCATCGCAGAAGGACAGAGCATGAAGTGTCCAAGCCGCTAATCACATTTGAAGACATGCAAATGCTGGTTTTGCATTCCCCTCCCTGCATGGGGTGCAAACCTCATTTTCGGTGCCGTGGAGGGACCAGAGCATGCCACCCGAATCAATGCCAGGAGGGAACCTCGACTTGCGAACAACGCCCGATTCTCCTCCCAATCGCGATTCGTGTTTCCCATGTTGAGAATCCAACCCAGTGTTCCCATTGGACAGTTAAAATCAGCTCTACTCTTTGATTCAATTTACCGTATATGCAACTCAAAACCATTCCCTTCTGATCATATTCACATATACATAGCAATTACTGGCCGACACTAAGTGACAAAATTGAGAGGCAGAGGAGCATAGGATCCAGAATACCCACTCTTCTAACTGAACATCTAAAGTGACAGGAGATAGCACCGTTGTACCTTCGAACTGAGTGGAAAAACAGACAACATGAAAGCTATGTCTGGAAATCTGTGAGCTCATGAAATATAATCCCTGGCATTTTTACAGAAGATGACCATGTTACTGCCATGTACTAAAATGATGTTGAATCACAAAACTAACTTGGGCTAAAGGATTGTTTGGAGGGAAATACCAATTAAAAGAGCTAAGAATTTTGTTTAAAAGTACATTTTTCAACCAGGTGAATCCCCCAATTTGTTTAAAGAATGAGACCAAAACAATGCCTACTCTCTGCTCATCCAGATGTAGCATTACCGGGTAAATTTCTTCACAGCACAGCAACGTGTGGCTCAGAAAATCTAGATTTGGAGATGCGTTTGTGAAGAAGCAATTACATTTTAGTGACTTTGAAAGACTTTTAAATGGAGCTGAATACTCTTTTAAATTTCCTTGGGGGAAACATGAAATCAGGCTCAACCAACCACCCCCATCATATCGGCAGATTAACCACCATGTGCGCAGCACAATATTGTCTGCTCATGTTATGACTGTTGCCAGATTCAAATCAAGTGGAATGGGATAGCAAATGCACACACACACGCACGTGCATATTTATCTTTGAGCAAAAGGTTACGCTCCTAATTTTTGCTTTACACAATACATGTATTATTGCACACACCCACCTTATACCTTTAATGGATGAGGATGTGAAATTCCATTCATGAATTCCCTTCTGTCGGAAAGATAACACATTCATAATGTTACATAGAACGATGAAGTAATGACATTGAATGCAGCTTTCACTGAAAATATCCTACCCTTCTAACATTGCTAAATATTAAGTGCCTGTAAACCCTAAGAGCTTTACTAGCTTTAAAAAAATTAAATATATGGAATAGCCATAGCCAAGTTCTTGCATGTTCGGGTGGTACGGTCGTGTAGTGGTTAGCACTGCTCCTCCAGCATTGAGGTCCCGGGTTCGATCCCGGCCCCGGGTCACTGTCTGTATGGTGTTTGCACATTCTCCCATAGGTGAGGTGGATTGGCCATGATAAATTGCCCCTTAATTAGATAAAAATAATTGGGTACTCTATATTTAAAAACAGTTAAGTGCTTGCACGTTTTTCAGTCTAATGCATCTATCACCCACCCACTCAGCTTTTCTAAAGACAGAGCTCGGCAATTTGCTTCCTCTCACCTGACAGACTCTGTAAAACTCACAGTCAAGCCCAGTGTGTGTAATTGCAGTAAACTGCATTTGTGTGAATCCAGTATAATATAGACAGAAAGAGTGGAGAGTGAAAGGCTACGTTAAACACAATTGGGGCCTTTATTTCTCATGTAGCACCTCTGGTACGAGCAAAAGTCACACAAATAACGTGTATCTTCTGTAGATGTGCATACAGTTCCAATTTAATTGCAATTGTGTGTGGCATTGGTACTGACACCAATCCTAACATTCTGCTTGCGTAAACAACAATCAATGAACTGAAAAGCTGGTGTTTGAATTTCTGGGAGTTCTGGAGTGGGATTCTCTGACCCCCCCCCCCGCCGGGTCAGAGAACCGGCGGGGGGCAGCATGAATCCCGCCCCGCTGCTCTGACGCCGGCTGCTGAGTTCTCCGGCCCAGTTTTTGGGCGGGGGCGGGGATCGCGCCACGCCAGTCGGGGACCGTTGCAGTGGGGCCCCCCCCCCCCGCGATTTTCCGGGCGCCGATGGGCCGAGCGGCCGCCTGTTTTCGACCAGTCCTGCTGGCGTGGATTGGACAAGGTCCATACTGGTAGGACCTGGCTTTGAGGGTGGCTTGAGGGGGGTGAGGGGGGAATCTGACCCCGGGGAGGTCCCCAAGGTGGCCTGGCCCGCGGTTTGGGCCCACCGATCTGCGGGCAGGCATGTGCTGTGGGGGCACTGTTTCCCCCCGTGCCGGCCTGTGTAAGGCTCCATGATGGTTGGCGCGGAGAAGAAACCCCCTGCGCATGCTCAGGAATCGCGTTGGAGCTCCTGCGCATGCGCCAACTCGCGCCGGCTGGCGGAGGCCCTTCGCCGCTGGCTGGCGCGCGGAGGATTCCGCACCTTCCGGGCGTCCCGACGCCAGAGTGGTTCACGCCACTCTTTGGCGCTGGTACGGACCGCCCTGCCAGTTGGGAGTGAATCCCGCCCCAGTACTTTAATTATTTTCCCATTCAGTCCCTCTGTTTTTCCCTATGTCAATGACAAAGCACTGCCAACAAATGAAGTTTAGGGAAGACATCACTGCAGCCTGGAGTTAGTCTGGTGTAGAGGTGAAGTCATTCCTTTACAGGGCGGGATTTTCCGCTAACCGGTGGGGCGGGCTGTACCGACGCCGAGGAGCGGCGTGAACCACTCAGGCGTCGGGCCGCCCGGAAGGTGCGAAATCCTCCGCACCTTCAGGGGCTTAGCCGGCGCTGGCATGGTTGGCGCTGCGCCAGCCGGCTCGAAGGGCATGGCGCTGCGCCAACCAGTGCCAAAGGGCCTCCGCCGGCCAGCGTGAATTGGCTCATGCGTGGGAGCACTAGCCTGTGCTGGCATCATCCCAGCTCATGTGCAGGGGGGCTTTTCTCCGCGCCGGCCATGGCAGACCGTTACAGCGGTCGGCGTGGAGGAAAACAGTGCCCCAATGGCACAGGCCCGCCCACGGATCGGTAGGCCTCTATTGCGGGCCAGGCCAACGTGATCCCCCCCCCCTCCCCGTGGCCAGATTCCCCCGCTCCCGCCCGAGGAGTCCACAAGCCGCCCGCAGAGCCAGGTCCCGCCGGTACGGTCCTGGTGTAATATACACCAGCGGGACAGGCCGTAAACGGGCGGGCACTCGGCCCATCGCGGGCGTAGAATCACCGGGGGGGGGGGATAGGGGGGCCACTGCCAACGGCCCCCGACTGATTTCCGTGCCCGCCGAAAAACCGGTGCCGGAGAAACCGTCAGCTGGCAGTGGAGCGGGATTCACGCCACCCCCCGGCGATTCTCCGGCCCGGCGGTGGGGGGGGGGTTGTCAGAGAATCCCACCCATGATAAGACGTACTTTCAAGTGGGCTACCGAGTGAGCATAATGAAAGCATCACATCAAATGATGGGAAATGGCCAGCTGGTCCCATTGGCCTTTAGCAAATGGGAAAGACATGCTTAAACTTCTTGAACATTCTCCAGTGTGTCCGTGTATCTATCACCCACTCGTTCACCTACTCTCAATACACCCAAAATCATTTCTTTCCTAACACTGCTCCACAGCTCCACACTAAAACTTATGCTTCTCAGAACCTCAGAGTTTTTATGTTCTTTAATTAAAATCAATTCACTGTCTTCTTTACGAACAAGCAAATTTCTAAATAAATGACCCACAACGTGAAGTGTCCTTTTCAATCCAACAGATTTTATGACTTTACAATTTCCAGTGGGTGATTGAACCCTGAAAACGTAACCTCCTGCTTTGGTTCAAGCAGCCTATTCTTCAGTTAAAACATAGCTAGCAAAAGGGTGGTGTTCCCCAAGGCCTTACTTTATATTTTTTAGTAAATGTTATGTCAAGCCATGGGACTTTATTGTTATTGTTAGGGTAACACTAGGTTTGCACTGTTGCGTCGCAGCTCCAGGGACCTGGGTTCAATTCTGGCCTTGGGTACTGTATGGAGTTTGTACTTGCATGGGTTTCCTCCAGGTGCTCTGGTTTCCTCCCACAGTCCAAAGATGTGCAGGTTAGGTGGATTGGCTATGCTAAATTGACCCTTTGTGTCCAATAGTGGGGTTACTGTGTTATGGGGATAGGATGGGGCTGTAGGCCTAGGCAGGGTGCTCATTCAGAAGGTCGGGGCAGACTCGATGGGCTGAATGGCCTCCTTCTGCACTGTAGGGAGTCTATGTAAACTCAGTCATGAAGTCAAGATAAAATCTATGACCTCTGTTATATATTTTTGTTGACACACAGAGAAAAGGTATGGAGCTGCCCACACTCTGGATTCTTGTTGAACACCGTGGGAGGTTTATTAATACATTCAATATGGTGATCTGCTCAAAGCCCACGGAAACACTGTTGACATCAATACCACATCACGTGATGCATATGGTGCTCGATCAATGACTCCAGAAGCGAGACTGGATGACAATTGAAGGCTTTATTGGACTAGATGTTTCCCCCAGCAGCGCAGGTACAGAATGCAGCAGCTAGGGAGACACAGACTCATACTCCGCCTTACTGGGCGGGACCAGCAGGCAGGCTTCACCAATGATATTGCTGTCTCAGGTACCTCCCACACCAGTAGTCTTACAGCATCAACCTGGGTACCGTAATACCCCTAATACCGACTACCACAGCATACCCAGCAAGAATATATTCCGAGATACATAACGACCTCTAGTGATTCATGGAACCCACCTCAGGTAGTGCTCTGAGTGCAACTAAACAAAATCACAGCCTAGTTTGGGAATATTGAAAAATATCTCAATGACTCCTAAAAGTAACCAAGTAAGTTGCAGAAGAACATGGTAAGAAGGAGACATGTTCGCTCCAATGCCTTTCAATGTGTCGTCAGCCAGACTCAAGAATGCCTCCAACTCCCTTTCAATATAGAAAACCCACATTCCCTGCATAAGCCGGCAACTTGTCGCTCTGCCAAAAGAACAATCTCCTGACTGTTCCCTAATCTTCCCCAATCTTTAACTCAAATAGCTCATCCATCTGAACAGAAAAGGCAGTAACTGATCTTACAGCCCTCAGAACAAATAAGTGGAAAACGGGTCAATGGGTTATATCTGAAGAAAAAACAGAAAATGCTGGATATACTTAGTGGGTCTGGCAGCATCTGTGGAGAGCAAAACAGAGTTAACAGAGTTTGTATGCCTGTTCTACAGATAACATCTGAAATGGTACAATCTCATCCTCGAACTGGGACTACAAACTTATTGTAAAGCTAGCTATAAGTTTCTTGATAGGAGGTGGGCGCCACTGTCCTTGAACTGAGTGGTTTGCTCGGCCTTCTGCACAGGGCAGTTAAGAGTCAACCACATTGCTGTGGGTCTGGTGTCACACTCAGACCAGACCAGGTAAGAACAGCAAATTGTTTTCCCTAAAGGACGTTAGTGAACTAGATGGGTTTGCGACAATGGTTTCATAGTCACAATTCCTGGTGGGATTTGTCCCCATAGCAGTTGCCTGGGCCTCTAGAATACTAGTCCTGTGACATTACCACTACCCTACTGTCTCCCCATGTTGTGCAGCACATCCCTGGAGAATATTCCAGAGCCCTTCTCAAACTGTCTCGACAGCAAAATTGGCCTTTAAGACCCTAAAGTCCATTCAATGTGTCTCATTCTAGTGATTCTCTGTTGCTATCAGTACAATTAGTGGGGTTGTTATAGATGGGAATACATGTCTGCCTTTTTTAAGAGGCATCTAGAGAACCCGTTGATGCGGGGAATTTACTGTCAGAGCTTGAAAACAATACCGGTGCCGGTGATTGCATCTTAGGCCTTGAGAAAGCCAGCAACACTAGGCCTTTTTTACCGCCTGCTCTACCTGCATGCTGACCGTCAGTGACTGGTATCTGAGGACACCCAGGTCACGTTGCACATTTCCCTCTCCTAATTTATGGCCATTCAGATAATGGTCTGTCTTCTATCTTTTGCTACCTTGCATTTATCCAAGTATACTGCATCTGTAATTCATTTGCCCACTCAGTCAACCTGCCTCACTCACTCAAATTGTGAAGATCAATCTTCTTACACACATCTCCTCACAAAGCCCTCATGTGATCTGTGTGTTATATGGTATATATTAGGTGTAAGGGTTGAAGATGGTGGATTCCAAATCTTTTAGTGTTCTGATCCTGTCAGAAGCTGTGAGAAACAAGTCCAGTTCTAACTCAGCAGAATACAAATCCATCATTGGAACTAGGTTTTTTTTCCCCCTAATTTTTCTCTCTTCCTTTTGGATGGAATTTGTTCAGGATCCTGCCTCCTCCAGATACATCTTCTGTTTCTTGCCTTGTCTTGCATCACCAGCTGTCTTCCACCCTATCCTTCCTTTTTGGTCATTGTCTATCTTTCACTTGCTCAAAACCTACGACATTCCTAACATTTTCTAGTTCTGATGAAAGGTCAGGATCTAAAACTTCAACTCTGCTTCCTGACCTGATGACTACTTTCTATTTTTACGTCAGATTTCCAACGTCTGCAGTATTTTCCTTTTGTGTTCTTGCTGAAACGAGTGTTTCCCATCTTCAAAAATTGCCAATGAAACCCTTCGGTTTCTTCAGGCCCAGAAGCTCCACACTTCAGCCTATCACCGTTCATACCGGCAAAGGAAATTTCAGCCTAAGTCACCCAGTGAATGTAAGATAACAAAACTCAAGTGGGCATAGCTCCAAATGCCCTCATGACCATACATTTAAATGGGGTCACATGGGTTGTGACAGACAGATTGCAGAAAGATTCAGAAAATGAGAGGGCGAGCCAGTTGGTGACAGAATACCAATAGAAACAGCTGCGGTCCAAGATTCTGGCCACAAGAAATTATTTGTCATGATTATGCATGGGAACAATGATGAAAATGGTGAGGTAATCCGCCCCTTTAATAGGAACATGTGCAGGCCATTGAGCCCATCGAGCCTGCATTGCCGTTCAATATGATCATGGCTGATCGGACACTTCAATGCCTTTCACCCTGTACGCTACTGTAAATCAGGAATATACAAATAATAATCTTTATTAGTGTCACAAGTAGGCTTACATTAACACTGCAATGAAGTTACTGTTAAAATCCCCTAGTCGCCACACTCCGGCGCCTGTTTGGGTACACAGAGGAAGAATTCAGAATGTCCAATTCATCTAACAGCACATCTTTCGGGACTAGTGGGAGGAAACCTAAGCACCCAGAGGAAACCCACACAGACACACCCACGGAGAACGAGCACACTCCAGACAGTGACCCAAACCGGGAATCAAACCCGGGACCCTGGCGCTGTGAAGCAACAGTGCTAACCAATGTGCTACTGTGCCGCTCCATAACTGAGCTTCCACAGCCCTCTGGGATAGAGAATTCCAAAGGTTCACAACACTCTGTGTAAAGAAATTAATGTTTGCTTCATCTGTCAATTCTCCTCTCCTGAAGGCACCTGCCACTGACACTTTAGTTAAATGGCCAGTTTTCATGTCTGAACTTATGATGATGTGCCACAAGATATTTTATTGAAAGGATTTGGGCAGGTTCCTGATGGCAAAGCCCAATCCTTTCATTTACTGACATGTATACTTCCCATCTTGCTTAATATTAGTAGCATTTCTAATAAGGTTCTGTGAATTTGTACCCAAACCATCCATTGATATGACACCGAGAGAAGCAATGCATCTGATGCATGGGTTGGTAAGAAGTTCTGCTATATGGTTGAGGCCTTGGTTCTTCAGGTTTCAAATACTGGCTGATTTTCTTTCTCTGCTTAAACTGGTGTCCTAAGGCCTACTTCAGCAGGCTCAATGCTTCCTTAGTGTAAAATCAGGGAACTGACCCTTGGATTTCCATGGTTTGTAAATTGAAAACGTGGAAGAGAATTAGCCATGGAGCCACCAAACCAGTTTCAACCACACACTTTTTTTAAATACACAGATATATAAAGAAAATGAAGAAATAACAATTGAGTTGCTTCATTTTAAATGGGTGAAGAAAAGCTGAACAATCAGCAATAATAATCCAAAATATATTGCAACTTAAATGGTAGGTCTACTGTTTCCCAATCTTACCACTTCCTCTGATGAGACGTGCCATATGGAAACAGTTTTCTCATCTGCCTCACTATTTATGGATATGTAGGATGGCTGGTAGACATTGGTTGGCTCTAGAATCAAAACCTAAAACACAACAGAGGAATTCGTTAACCTCTTTAACTATGGACAAAGCGATGATGGATGGTCATCAATTCCAAGTCATTGGTTACGTTTGCACTAATGATATCAGTGGCCGCAATTCTCCCCAAAGATTTCTCAGTGCAGTCTCCAGCGGGAAATAAGGTGCAATTCCCACAGGATGGATCAGTGCGATCCAAATTGTAATCTACCCACACTTAAATTTCTTTTGGAGCCAGGGGTGATTCACATCGTGGGACCTGAAGAAGCCAGCAGAATAACACTATTGTGCCCCCTTCCAATCGCTGGCAAGGCATCATCCCGATCGCTGGCAAATCCACCACTTCCTGATCGCTGACAAGCCCCCCCGCACCTCTCCCACCATCGCAGTCCCTGAAAATGCCCCTCCCCTCGCAACCATTGGCAAGGTTCACCCGCAATCATTGGCAAGGCTCCCCCTCACCATCATTAGCACAAGCCACCGCTCACGGACTGTGAATAGCTATAAAAACAAACAAAGCTAATCATTCTTTTGAGATAGCCTGGACCCATCAACATGCTGGGAGAGACATCAAAGGAATGAAGGTTACAGAGGGAAGAATTTTACTTTCACCTGGCAGATCTTGAACTTGACATGCTGGGAGAGAGTTTAAATGTTTTCAAATCGACAGAGTGAAGACTTGCCACATGACCTCCATCCTGGGAATGATAACTGACCTGATTCCCTCCAGCCCAAGCCCTCCCAACTCCAACCTCTCTGGAAGGATGCTCCTTGGCACCCTCGAGGTTACATGAGAGAGGGTACTCACCCTGGAGGGAGGGGGGGGGGGGGTGCAAGGGAGCATCCCGGGAAGCTGCAGCATTTCACTTCAGTCTCACGAACGAGATTAAAATGGATGCTGATGAGCACTGATCAGGTTCTCACAGTTTCCGGGCCCAGAGGCTCGCAATGGATTTGCTGCGTGGCGAGAATCCCGTTTTGGGCCTCATGCCCGATTCAATGGGCCTGCTCCAGCTGTGCTAAAGGCACCAAAGAATCACCCCCAGTGTTGAGGAGATTTGTATGAAATTCTTTGCTATTTTTAATGAAGGCATTAATCATAAACAAATAGTTCCAGAGGAGCGATCCACAATTAAGACATTAGTTAGTCGTATTGCACACCATAATTTAAACTCAAAACTATATTTAAAATTATTCCTTCACAAAATAGATGTTTTTGTTCCCAAATTAACTAAGTCATTTGGCAGTACTGAACTTTAGTTTTGCTGAAAAAAAGACATCTGTTGAAGCTTTTCATCTTCCACTCATCAGGAGAATTACAAGAATACAATGTCAGAGGAAACAACAACTTTATAATGGAAGAGAAGAGAGTGTTGATTGGTTGATAGGCGGACTTTGAATGGTAGAGGCATTGTCATGGGAAATGCACCAACAACATCAAAACAAACCCAAAATTAAAAATTGGTGGGTGAGGGAGGTCAGAGAGTGTCAAGAAAACACTGAGTGGTAAATCACTCTAATGGATTTCAATGTCCCTGATTTGAAGAGAGGATATAAGGGTTCTAGTTTCTAATCGCCATCCTGCGTTCAGCTTCTGGAAACTGTACACGTGTGTCTGTTGGATGATAACTAAGGATATTTCCTAAGAGTTGATCAAAGCTTTAATATTCAGTGCCTGGGTTAACCCACCGCTACCGTGAATGTGGAAGAGGAGTTTTGGGCTGCCAGCATTGTTAGTGCATGTTTTAGATAGTATCCCCACCCTCAAGGCACAAGGGGAAAACATTGGAAAAAGACAAACAAAACATACTGGAAAACGTAAGCCATTAATATTGATCTTGGTCGCTTCCACAATGATGTCCAACCAGAAATTGAGACACTCCTGTTTTGGGGAATGGTCATTGTTGATCTTCTGGAATTGCTGCAGCAACACCAGGTTCTGAACTAATGATCTCAAATACCTGGAGAAAGAAGAAAAGATAGCTCAGCATTTATACTATAGTTGTTCTTGCAATGCTGTGAGAAGGCCAATATTTTTGTTAATTGCTGCAATGCTTAGGCTGCATGCTACACTTTCAGTGATGTTGATGATAACTTTAGATAGGAGCTCAGTGAGAGGAGAATTTCTGAGGGTTAATACAGTCCAGCACTTTGGACAAATCTGCCATGAAAACAAAGGATTTTTTTGAGTCTGATCACAAACAAGCTGGAAATACAATGAGCAGCAATTCTTCATCATCATAAGGAGGTTGAAGAGTAAATGAGCTTGTAATTGTACATGGGGATCATGTACTGCACTTCCCACCTTTGGGAAACCCACAAATGTAATAAAACTGGTTGATCCAACCATGTAGATGTCAGATAGAACTGGAGAAATTCCCCGTTTTGTCCAGTTACCTGTCAACTACAGGAAGACTTGCCAACTCAGAGCAAAACTATTCTGGGAGATTTCTGTCCTCCTAACATGATGACATAACTGATTGAACTTTGACCCTGTCAGTTCCAAAGCCGTGCGCAATAAAGCCATGTATTTATTTTATTTTAGTTTAAGACTGATTACTCAAGTCTCTTGGCAAAAGGCTTGTCAAGTTTTAGGCCTTTTTAAAATCAGTACATTTTTTCAAGCCCATGTTTCAAGCTTGCTCAACTCAACTGACAAGGCCAAACTGGGTAATTTTAACTTACAACAAATTAATTAGCTGCCCATTATAGACCCTACACAACTCTCCCTACCACTGATTCAATAGCAGCTAATTTCTACTATCACCTAGAGTTATAATTACTCCCCAAAATAAATGCAAAATACTGTGGATGCTGGAAATCTGAAACAAAAGCAAAAAAACGTTGGAAAATCTCAGCAGGTCTGGCAGCATCTGTGAAGAGAGAAATAGAATGGATGTTTTGGGCGCGATTCTCTGCAAATGCAGAGAATCGTAAAGGCTGCCGTGGGACAGACCGTGACCCACTGCAGCCTTCACGGCCACTTCTGGGGCCGATTCTTCCCCCCGGGCGGGGCTAGGAGCGCGGCCCCATGCGTCACGGTGGCTGACACGGCCGATGACGTCAGCCACACATGCGCAGGTTGGACAACGCCAACCCGCGCATGCGCAGTTGGCGTCTTTCTCCTCAGCTGCCCGGCAAGACGTGGCAGCTTGATCTTGCCGGGCGGCGGAGGGGAAAGAGTGTGTCTGTTTTGGACGCTGGCCCGACGATCGGTGGGCATCGCTCGCGGGCCTGTCCCCTCCCGAGCACAGTCATGATGCTCCTGTGCCAATCGGGCCTCTAGATGCCCCAAACGGGCATCTGGCACCCGTTTCACGACGGCAGCAAGCAGGTGTGTTTGCTGCCGTGTTGAAACGGGCATGAAGGCCCGGCCGCTCGGCCCATCGGCCTCGGAGAATCGCCGCTCGGCGTAAAAAACGGCGAGCGGCGATTCGTGGCGTGGGTCGGGCGTAGGGGGGGAGGGGGAGAATAGCGGGAGGGCATGAAAAATGTTGGGAGGCCCTCCCGCTATTCTCCCACCCGGCGTGGGGGGGGCAGAGAATCGCGCCCTTTATGTCTGTATGACTCTTTTTCAGAGTTAAAGAGAGGGAGAAATATAATGGATTGCATACTGTATAGAGGGAATGGAGCAGCTGGAGCAGGGCGGAAGGCCAGAGATTGCAACAATGATGTGTAGGACACATGACAGAGGGAAAGATTAATGGCAGTGTGAAGGGCAAAGAAGGTGCTGATAGTGGCATAAAGATAAGACAGCAGAAATTATTAATTGGAGAAAAAAGGTCAGCGCAAAACTAAAGAACAAGTGACAGATGGTCCAGTGGAGGTAGGGGAGGAGACCGATTTGCATTGGGACAAAAGATAGTTTGGATATTTAATGAAGGGTCAAAATGGAGGTGAAAGGTCACTGTCTAATGTCACAAAGCCTGCCCCTCTACCTCCTCTATCCTCACAGTTCAAGGCTCTTTTCAGGTGAAGCAACACATAACTTGCACATCCGTGGGCAGCACAGTAGCACAAGTGATTAGCACTGTGGCTTCACTGTGACTGGGTCACTGTCTTTGCGGAGTCTGCATGTTCTCCCCGTGTCTGCGTGGGTTTCCTCAGGGTGCTCCAGCTTCCTTCCAAAGACGAGCAGGTTAGGTGGATTGGTCATGATAAATTGCCCTTAGTGACCAAAAAGGATTGGAGGGGTTATTGGGTTACGGGGATAGGGTGGAAGTGAGGGCTTAAGTGGGTCAGTGCAGACTCGATGGGACTAATGGCCTCCTTCGGCACTGTATGTTCTATGTTCAATTTGGTCTACTGTATTCGCTGCTCCCAATTCCAGTCTCCTCCATGTTAGGAAGGCTAAACATAAACTGGGTGACCACTTTTCAGAATATCTTTGCTCAGTCCACAAGCATGACCCCAAACTTCCTGATGCTTGCCAATTCAAGTCACCATCTTGCTCTCATGTCCACATGTGTCCTTGCCCTGTAGCAAGGTTCCAGTGGAGCCCAACACAAATTGAAGGAGCAGCACTTCATCATCTGATTAGGCATGTTTCAGCTCTCAGGACTCAACACTGAGTTTAGACTGTGACCTTTTTCTTCCCTGTTGACTCCTTTGTCAATCATTACTCCCATTTGAATGTGGGTCAGACCCAAAATCAGAGACACAATTTTCTTCAGGTTCAGGTTCAATTTATTCACACATGATGCAACATTAACACCGATTCTTACCAAAATGGGGGCTTGAGTTTAAAGAGTTTCTCAGCTGCTTGTACTGCCTTGTTGACATCCTTGGCCAACATGCTGACTGTGAAGAAATGGCCCACATCATAGTAGTTGTTCATTTGGCCAAGATTTCCTTTCCTAGCCAGCAGACCGTTCAGTCTCATGCCTGTCCAGGAGGTGAATTAATAGCCATAAGTAACAGACACTTAAGCAGGGCAAATGTGAGATGCTGTCTCTGCTAAAGGCTACCATTTACACTTCATTATTCCTAGGTGTTGGGTGCTCACAATTAAAGGACTTCGCACTATAAATACAGCAGCTCTCCAGTTGGTTTAATAGGTCAATGAACCAACCAGTTTCTTCTGAGCTGTAAATAACAGGAATGCTCCATTCTTGATCTCAGCTCTGAGGCAACATATTACAGCTGTGGCATTCATCCGGATTAGGGAGCAGTACCAGGGTGAAGTGCCCGGGGCAGTGGCAGTGAAAGGGTGTTATATAATCATAGAATCACTACAGTGCAGAAGGAGGCCATACAGCCCATCGGGTCTGCACCGACCCTCTCTGAAAGAGCACCATACCTAGGCCCACTCCTCCGCCCTATCGCTGTAATCCCACCTAACCTTTTTGGACACTAAGCAGCAATTTAGAATGCCCAGTTCCACTTAAACTGCATACCTATGAACTACAGAAGGAAACTGGAGCACATAGAGGAAATCCACGCAGACACAGGGAGAACATGCACACATTGCAAAGACAGTCAATTGAGGATCCCTGTGAGGCACCAGTGCTAACCACCGTGCCCTCGGGTCGCCCCATGTTGCATTGGGGTGGGTTCTGCGTTGGAATGGGTTTTCAGGGCGTATTCAGGGGGGCTCAATCAGAGCTCGCCCACCATCGCTGTGATGTGGGACCTGCCCTTTCACTTTATTTCTCACTATTAGCCAAATTATACAATAGAGAAAGCCGCTCTTGGGACCATCGGCTTCAATGCTTTCGTTCTGCCAAAAAAATGGAAAATTTTGTCCAAAAGGTTGGAGAGTTGTTGCTGAATTCTCTGGTCAATATGAGCACTATAGACTGATGCTTCATCCAAATAAATACATTTCACCTCAGGAACCCAGATGTGATTAGCAAATATGTTGCTAAACTTGATCTTCATGCTCAAAGGGAATTTGTCCAGTAATGTTAATGAATGTGCATTAACAAAATTCACAGTAAAAAATGTCACCACATCACTTGCACCTCATGCCATTAAGACAAAAAACAACAAAGGAATCTTATGGGATTCCTTGCCTGAGTTCTCAAAATCACCCTTAAAACAGCCAGCACAATGGAAGCGATGTTCAGTGATGCGTCTCTAGCTCCTACTTGCACAGAATGATGTTACAGTGTTGTTTAGGAGCTTCATTTTGATTAAAAACATTTGCACCAGAACACTCACCAATTTTTCTCAGCTCCATTGAGCTTTCAAACTGCTGACCAGCAGCAATTAGGAGAATTGCCAAATTAATACCCGAGTATAACGTTGGTTGGAGATCAAAGCCTTTGCGGTACCTAATCATTGATGGGAACAAACAGGGACTTATAGATTAATGTCATATTCAATCATCTAGGAAATAGTACTGTGCACATGCAGATCCATAAAACTACTGATAGCTGTCAATCTCTTCAAAAACAGCTCTCAAAATGGACAGATGGCACATAGTTACACTTAATAAATAATTCATCATAACCTAAGCTTCAGATAACTCAACATTCTGACACTTGCGCAGATGATTCTGGAAAAACATTTCTTCATATTCTCCCTCATTTTCACGGAGAGAATAGAGGCCTTTGTGGATGTGTGCTAGAATTATTTATTGCTGGATCAGATTGTCAAATTGGTTTAGGGCTTATACCTTTGTTACATTGAAGACATCCCTCATCCCCTCACCAGGTTCAGGTTGCAGACATCTAACCCTCTGCCTAACTCCTGAATTGGGCAGGCACTGGGAAGGCAGTGGTATAGTGGTATTGTCGCTGGACTAGTAATCTAGAGACCCAGATTCATGCTCTGGGAAGCAGGGTTCGAATCCTGTCATGGCAGATGGTGAAATGTGAATTGAAAAAAATAAATCTGGAATTAAAAGTCTGAAGGTGACCATGAAACCAATGTCAATTGTCATAAAAACCTATTTGGTTTGCTAATGAAGGAAATCTGTCATCCTTACCTGGTCTGGCCTATATCTTATTCCAGACCCACAACAATTCTGTTGACTCTTAAATGTCCTCATGCTCAATAAATGCTGGTCCAACCAGTGACACCATGAATGAATAATAAAAAGGTTTTCATCTAAAAACGCAGGCAGGCACCAATCTTCAAGCAGCAGTAGTTCACATGGAATGTTGTCACTTGCGAGGTATGGTGCTGAAGAGGGGTCAGCAGCACCAGGAAATATGGACTTGTAAGGCTGATGAATAGCTTTCTGGTTGAGGCATGTATATCCTGGGTATTTCAGGACGCCGGATCCACCTTCATCTACAAGAGGAAACGTAGTACACCAGAATGTATTGAAGAATCACACTACCTTAGTGGCCATTAAGGTGATTCTCTGAGTTGGTGTAGCCTGCTTATTAGACTCTCTTGGAGCAAATCAAATAGGAACAAGCTGCATTCCAGCTTTATAAATGATTGATATGAATGATCTGCAAGCAGAGACAGAGCAAAATTTGCAGATGACACTAAAATAGGTGAGGAAGCAGGCAGTGAAGCAAGAGGTAAAGAGTTTACAGATGGATATAGATAGGCTAGGAGATTGGGGCAAAATGGGGCAGATGGATTTTAATGTAGATAAGTTATCCATTTTGGCTGAAAAAATACAAAGTCAAATTATTATCTAAGTGGAAATCAGCTTCTGAGCAGACTGATCTGGGTGTCTTTGTTCATGAATTGCAGAAAGTTGGTATGCGGGTACAGCATGTAATTAAAAAGGCAAATGGATCGTCAGTGTTTATTACAAAAGTACTGGAGCATAAAAGTACAGAAGTGTTGTTGGAATTGTTTAGGATGTTGGTGAGACCACATCTGGAGTATTGTGTCCAGTTTAGGTCTCCTTATTTGAGGAAGGCTGTGGTGGCATTGGAGGCAGTTCAGAGGAGGTTCACCAGTTTGATTCCAGGGATGAAAGGGTTGATGTATGGGGAGAAATTAAACAGTTTGGGTTTATATTCTCTGGAGTTTAGAAGGATGAGAGGGAATCTGATCGAGGTACATAACTTACTAAAAGGGATTGATAAAGTATATGTAAGCCAAATGTTACCTCCTGTGGGTCAATCTAGAATGAGCGGTCACAGGTATTGGTTGAGAGGCAGTAGATTTAGAACTGAGATGAGGAGGAACTACTTCTCACAGATGGTGGTGAATTTTAGGAACTCGCTGCCCCATAGTGCGGCGGAATCTGAGTCATTAAATGTTTCAAGAAGATATATTTATGATTATAAAAAACAGGTCAAAGGGATATGGGGACCAGGTAGGGAGGTGGCTTTTAGACCAGGAAGAGATCAAGCATGATCAGATTGAATGGCACAGCAGGCTCGAAGGGCTAAATTTCCTACAGCATCACAGATGCCAGTCTTCAGCCAATACGATTCGCTCCACATGATGTCAAGAAACGGCTGAAGGCACTGGATAGTGCAAAGGCTATGGGCCCTGACAATATCCCGGCAATAGTACTAAAGACTTGTGCTCCAAAACTTGCTGCACCTCTAGCCAAGCTGTTCCAGTACAGCTTTAACAATGGTATCTACCCAGCGATGTGGAAAATTGCCCAGGTGTGTCCGTACACAAGAAACAGGACAAATCCAATCAAGCCAATTACCGCCCTAGCAGTCTACTCTCCTCCATCCACAAAGTTATGGAAGGAGTGCTATCAAGCGGCACTTACTCAGCAATTCCCTGCTCACGGACCCTCAGTTTGGGTTCCGCTGGAGTCACTCAGCTCCTGACTTCGTTAGAGGCTTGGTTAAAAAACGGACAAAAGAACTGAATGCCAGAGGTGAGATGAGATAGATTGCCTTTGACAACAAGGCAGCATTTTACCAAGTATGGCATCAAGGTACCCTGGCAAAACTAGAGTCAATGGGAATCGGGGGAAAACTCTCCGCTGGTTGGAGTCATACCTGGTACAAAGGAAGGTGGCTGTGGTGGTTGGAGGTAAATCATCTCAATTCCTGGACATCACTGCATAGTTCCTCAGGGTAGTGTCCCAGGCCCAACCATCGTCAGCTGCTTTATCAATGGCCTCCCTTCCATCATTAGGTCTGAAGTGGGAATATTCACAGGTGACTGCACAATATTCAGCACCATTTGCGACTCCTCAGATAATGGAGCATTCCATGTCCAAATGCAACAAGACATAGACAATATCCAGGCTTTAGATAACAAGTGGCAAGTTACATTCATGCCACACAAGTGCCAGGCAATGACCATTTCCTACATTTAATGGCATTACCATCGCTGAATCCCCCACAATCAACATTCTGGGGTTACCATGATCAGAACGTGAACTGGACTAGCAATCTTAATACTGTGGCTACCAGGGCAGGTCAAAGGCTAGGAATCCTGCGGCGAGTAACTCACCTCCTGACCTCCCAAAGCCTGTCTACCATCTACAAGACACAAGTCGGGGTGTAATGGAATACTCTCCATTTTGCTGGATGAGTGCAGCTCCAACAACACTCAAGAAGCTTGACACCATCCAGGACAAAGCAGCGTGCTTGATTACTACCCCTTCCATAAATTTTCAATCCCTCCACCACCGCTGAACAGTGGAAGCCATGTGTACCATCTACAAGATGCACTGCAGGAACTCATCAAGGTTCCTTAGACAGCACCTTCCAAACCCACAACTACTACCATCTAGAAGGACAAGAGCAGAGCAGGAGATACCTGGGAATGCCACACCAGGAGGTTCCCCTCCAAGTCACTCACCACCCCAACTTGGAAACATATCACCGCTCCTTCACTGTCGCTGGGTCAAAATCCTGGAACTCCCTCCATAACAGCACTGTAGATGTACTTACACCTCAGGGACTGCAACGGTTCAAGAAGGGAACTCACCACCACCTACTGAAGGGCAACTAGGAATGGGCAATAAATGCTGGCCTAACCAGCGACACCCATATCCCATAAATTAACTTTAAAAAAAGAATTAAAACATGCATGAGAGCAGGCAGGTGACTTACTGAACATGTCTCTGATAAAAGAAGAGTGAGGAAAGGTTGCCCACCATCATCTATCCTATTATAAAGTAAAAGTAAAGTCACCATAGTCCCAGATGACCAAAGGCTGCTTTCCCCTTTGAGGAGGGAGAACTGACTGATGGTGATTTAGCCTCATGTCTCAGGCGAGGGGCAAAGTTGAGAAGGTGAGGCCTCTGTGAATCACCTCAGCCAATATAGGAATTGAACCCATGCTGTTGGCCTTGTTCTGCATTACAAACCAGTTATCCAGCTAACTGAGCTATACATATCATATTATATATATATTATATAGATCTTCAAACATATGTTGATGACATTGTAAGGGATGCACCTGGGAGTCCAAAAAATACAGAGGATCCGATCTGAGCACAGAATCAGGCACAAGGAACGGACACCGGAAAAGGAAAGTGGGTTATAGACTTTGTATGGCTGTTTAATCTGCATGCCATTCAGCAAACATTGTGTTATCATGCAATCATGGAATCACTGAATCTATAACACAGAAGGGGGCCATTCAGTCCATCTTACATTTGCCAAAGAATTAAAGGAGCTCTCCGATTAGTCCCACTCCCCTGTCTTTTTCCCACAGCCCTTGAAACTTCTTTTTCATGTTTATATTGAATTCCCTTTTGGAAAACTGCTGTTGAAACAGCTCCCAGCACCCTTTACAAATCATAACTGCTTAAAAAATAATAATTTCTGTCTTGCAAATTATCCGTAATCAACATTTTTTGGTTACTAACCCTCCTACTGCTGGAGGAAAAAAAATCTCTTTATTTACGTTATCAAAACACCTCCTAACTCTGAACAGCACTGTTAAATCTCCCCCTTGTTATGGTTTGAAATGCGTTAGTTGAAAGAGTGATAGAGTTAGAATCAATCGTAACTTTACGAAGGGAATTTGATATATATTTGAAAAGGAGAAATGTAGAGCTATAGTGTGGGAGCAAGTGAGAATGGGATGCTCTTTCCAAAGAGATGGCACAGGCACAATGAACTGATTGGCATAATTTTGTGTTGTAAGATTCTATGCGCTGAATCTTAACTCCGAAAAATGGGTGGGTTGGGGTCATATCAGAGGTTAAAATGGAAATAACCTGAAACAAAAACTGAACCCATCTTGAAGGAAACTTGGCAGCAGAAAGATGACAAGATGGGCTGAATCTCTGAGGTGATTTCACCATCCCCCAACTTAAATATTCAGTCTCTCCACCAATACCACACAGTGGCAGCAGTGTGTACTGTAGTGATATTCAGGTATCAATATACATGATCAATGAATGTAATTGTAGTACAGTCATTTCAACACTAGATGGCTCACAGTCAGATACTATAACAACTGGTTTCCTGCCTTTTCTAAGTCAGATGACATGATGATGTGATTCAGAACAGTGAACAAGCAAGACATAGAATAGCTGGAATGAGAGAAATTAGAACTAGTTTGTTATAATAGTGTATAGTTATATAGTTATCTGTATTGTACTTTAATTCTTTATTGCTAGTTTGGTATTGAGTAAAAGGACTCAGTTTATTATTTTATTACTCATTGAATAGTTCATCTTTCAACAAGAAGACTATTGATCATTTTATCGTCCTGGTGGATTCAAGAGTAATATATATATTTTAGATACATCATTATTTAACATATAACATGGTACCAGCGAGTTATAAATCTTTTAAGAAAGATTAACAAAGATTTAGCATAGAAAAGAAGAAAGAGAAAAGAACAAGCAGATTCAACTATTCGACCATAACAATCATCGCAACTTTGAAAACATCGACTCAAGCGACCTATCAATGGACCAAGTTCAAGCACCAAGACATCGAAAGACCACTGGTAATTTAAATTTAAATTGGAAGTTGTTCAAGCAGCAATTTCAACTTTACCAAGAAGCTACTGATTTAAGTGCAGCACCAGAAGCTAGAAGAATCGTGTTATTTCCATCCCCTGCAGGACAGCAAGCAATCAAAATATTCAACTCATTTCATTTTAGTGCTGATGAAGATAAAACTAAATTTGGTCAAGTGACAGCGCAGTTTGATGAACATTGTAAAATGCAGACAAATTAGATTTTAGAACAACTGAAATTTCATTGGAGAATTCAAAAAATTGGTGAACCTATGCATAATTTTATCACAGATCTCAAGCTTTTCGCTAAAACGTGTAACTATGAAAATCTGCATGATTCACTGGTACGAGACCAAATAGTATATGGTATACTTGATGATAATATCAGAGAAGTGTTAATTCGTCAAAATGATTTAACTCTACAAATCGCGATTGACAAACATATAATAGCAGAACTGACCAGAAGCCAGTATCTAGCGGTTTATGCAAAGGAAAAAAGCGCAAATCTCTACCATAAAGCAGAGAAAATTGAGTATTGAGTAAAAGGACTCACAGTTTATTATTTTATTACTCATTAAATAGTTCATCTTTCAACAAGAGGACTATTGATCATTTTATCATCATGGTGGATTCAAGAGTAACATATATAGAACATAGAACATAGAACACTACAGCGCAGTACGGGCCCTTCGGCCCTCGATGTTGCGCCGACCTGTGAAACCATCTGAAGCCTATCTGACCTACACTATTCCATTTTCATCCATATGTCTATCCAGTGACCACTTAAATGCCCTTAAAGTTGGCGAGTCTACTAATGTTGCAGGCAGGGCGTTCCACACCCCGACTACTCTCTGAGTAAAGAAACTGCCTCTGACATCTGTCCTATATCTATCACCCCTCAATTTAAAGCTATGTCCCCTCGTGTTGGTCATCACCATTGAAGGAAAAAGACTCTCACTGTCCACCCTATCTAACCCTCTGACTATCTTATATGTCTCTATTAAGTCACCTCTCAGCCTTCTCCTCTCTAACGAAAACAACCTCAATTCCCTGAGCCTTTCCTCGTAAGACCTTCCCTCCATACCAGGCAACATCCTATATATTTTAGATAAGTCATTATTTAAAATATAACATGTACCATTTACAATATGCACTGTAACAGCTCACTAGAGATCCTCAGGCAGCACCTTCGAAACCCCTGACCTCTACCAACCAGAAAAATAAAGGGAACAGACTAATGGTGACAGCAGCACCAGCAGATTCCTTGCCAAGTCACACACCATCCTGACTTGAAATGATATCGCCGTTCCTTCTATCAGGTAAAAATCCTGAACCCCCCCCCCACCTAACAACATTATGGATGTATCTACACCACATGGACTGCAGCGGTTCAAGGCAGCTCACCACCACCTTCTCAAGAAGAATTAGGGTTGGGCGATCCCTAATTTGCCAGAAATGCTCATATTTCATGAGTGAATAAATAAGTGCCTTTACAGTACTGCTTGTGGTCCAGAAGGAACAGTAGCATTTCCTCCAAACCCAGTAAACACCCTGCAGTCCTCACATCTGCTCAGTGCCCATTGAACTCTAGTCAGTAGCAACCAGCCCCAAGAATCATCCATCATGTGATCCCTTACTATCTGGATCCTCCCCTTCCACTCTTGGAATTGGAACTGCCATCTCGATTTCTTTCACTTCTGTTTTGTTCTGATCTTACTGATTGCGCATGTTCCACAGGTCAAGAAACAACTCGATTGAAAAATATAAATGAGAAGATTTTATGACTGAGGAAGTTCACCATTGCTTCTCAATACATTTCGAAGGACTTGAATCCTCTTACCATTCTATCGCACTGTCCCGGTTGACTACATCATCACAATATGAGTCAAGAAAGAGGTCTTTGTAAATTCTTCCGCATAAACAGTACATGTCAGGGGCAGGCTGCACACATTGATTCAGGATCTCAAGCATTATACTTAAGGCTTTTCCTCTGTCACCCGGGTGATTCCTTCTGCAAAGGCAAAATACAAATAGCACAATCAACATCGGACGAGAAACAAGAAGACTTGAAGAAAGGAAAAAAAACCTCACATTAATGTACAGCAAGGCATAGTCACTGTTGTTATGTAGGAACTATGGCAGCTAATTTGTGCATAGGACGTTCCTACAAACAACAATGTGATAATGACCAGTTTTGATTATCGGTTTTTGGATGGCAATTGAGGGAATGATATTGGTCAGGATATTGGTCAGAACTCTCCTGTTCTTTTAAAAATAATGTCATGGGATCTTTTACATCCATCTGAAAGAGCAGATGGAATTTTTGTTCAACATCTGGTCTGAAAGATGGATGGCAATACCTTTTGACAGCTAACTCACTTCAAGCACCTCTGCTCCTCAGATTGTGCTGCATATCCTGTTCAACTGAGCTTAGAAGGCAGTGCTGACTACTGTTGCACTGCAATGCAAGTCCATCCCGACAATAGCCCGGTGAGAAGCCCTCTTTCCTGCTGAAGCCACTTGCTCTCTTGGGGAATGAGGAACAGATAGTGGTTTGTATGTTACTGTGCAGTGCTCTCATGTCACTCAGGTATGGTTAGTGAAGTGAGAGGAGAACCAGGACATTTTCACCTCAGTAGGTTCATAAAAGGTGAACTGGAAATATTCCTTTTGTCTGCATACGACAGGTCCCTGATATGAACAGATGGAGCTTCGAGCAAGTGTAAGTGAGCTACATCGCAAGCCTGACCAATAATCTTAAATTTGTGGTTAGTGTAATTCGTAGGTTGTTCAGCAAATGCTATCCAATTGCAGAATCACATCTAACATTAAGACACTATTGTTCTGAGGTTTGCAAGCATGGCTTGGTTGAATACGGTCAGTACTCTTCTTATTGCGAACAGCCGAATAGATGTGCTGTTTTAGTCAATCCACCAGCTATTGTAGCTACTCCCACCAGTGACTTCCTGTCTTTGTTAACTCCAACCAAACTGATTCGACGTCTTGATCTTCTGAAATAAGGGGCGGGATTCTCTCATCCCGTGGCAGAGTGTCCACGGCGTCGTAAACGCCATCGCGTTTTACGACGACGTGAACTGGCCGACCCGACGACTAATTCTGGCCCGCAAAAGGGGCCAGCACGGACTCAGTGAGAAGGGGGGAGTGGTGCCATACCGCCATCCTTCACGCGACGCCCCGATGACGTGGCGCCGCATCGCATAAAATGTGCGTGAGTGTCGCAAAATAGCGAGACCGGCGTGATGGACGCCCCCCCGCCATGCCACCTCGAGGTTCAGGGACCATGACCTCGAGACACTGCTGGACGCGATAGAGCAGAGGAGGGCGATCCTGTGCACCAGACGTGCCCACCGGCACCCTGTCAGCCCAGTCCGGAGGAATTGGCGTGAGGTGGGGAATGTGGTAAGCGCAGTGGGGCACACCCCACGGACGGCGGAGCAGTGCCGCAAGAAAATGCACGACCTGACGAGGGCAGCCAGGGTGAATACACTGAGACGTGCCCCTGGCACGACCCAACCCCTACAACCCACACATGTGACAGTAACCCGCCCCCCCCCCCCCAGGAGGGGTGCCAAACTGCATACTTTACCCACATGGGCTGCACACACCCCTGAAAGCCACCGTGACTGAGTGCCCAGTGCTCCCATGCCATCATCTGCACGGGATGCTGTGTACCGACTAACTCTCATGCTTTGCTGCACCCCACTAGGAGAAGACAGCACGGTAGCACAAGTGGATAGCACTGTGGCTTCACAGCGCCAGGGTCCCAGGTTCGATTCCCCACTGGGTGACTGTCTGTGCGGAGTTTGCACGTTCTTGTCTGCATAGGTTTCTGCCGGGTGCTTCAGTTTCCTCCCACAGTCTAAAGACGTGCAGGTTAGGTGGATTGGCCATGCTAAATTGCCCTTAGTGACCAAAAAAGATTAGGAGGGGTTATTGGGTTACGGGGACAGGGTGGAAGTGAAGAGCTTAAATGGGTCGGTGCAGGCTCGATGGGCTGAATGGCCTCCTCCTGCACTGTATGTTCTATGTTCTAAGACCACCCACAACCCCAGGGAGGGTGCAAGAACTGAAGGAGGTTCATCTGTACTGCACCCCCTCACAGTGCACGAGCAGAGGGCACTGGACCTCGTTGGCGGGGCTGGGGACCGGGAGGTTGCGCCTTGCCAGATCGGAGATGCACCCGCAAGTGAGACTCCTCTGGCTACACCCTGGCTACATCCCCTCCCCCTATTCGCCCACCCACTAGTGGCTGGTCTAGCACAGGGCTAAATAGCTGGCTTTTAAAGCAGACCAAGGCAGGCCAGCAGCGTGGGTTCAATTCCCGTACCAGCCTCCCCGAAGAGGCACCGGAACGTGGCGACTAGGGGCTTTTCACAGTAACTTTATTTGAAGCCTACTTGTGACAATAAGTGATTTTCATTTCATTTTTCATTTTGCACCACAGCTCCTCGCCCCATCCTCCTCCCAGTACACCCCCTCCCCCCCATGCCCCCCAGTACACCCCCTCCACCCATTCTCCCCCCAGTACACCCCCTCCTCCCATTTCTCCCCCCACTACACCCCCTCACCCCAATCACCCCTACTACCCCCCTCACCCCATTCCCCTGCCTGGTGACACCCCCTCACCCCACCCCCACGCCCACTACACCCCCTCACCCCAGTCCGCGTGTGTAACGACACATGCTGAATTGTGTGTTCCAGGACTTGCCGCCGATCGTCCCGGACCGTCTGGCGCTGCTCGCCCCCAACAAGTGCCAGGTCCAAGTCCCCCCAGGGACGCACGCCACGGCGGGGAGGGCAGATATCAAGGAAGGCCTTCCTCCATCCCTGGGACACAGGAATCGGACGCACAGAGGACTGAGACCCAGTTCAGTGACGCACAGAGGACGTCGAGCCAGGACAGTGACATACAGATGACGGACAGACTTTCCCCTCAGATGGTGGCGACAGAAAGAACACCGGCCCAGGGTTCGACACAGGAGCCCCCAGATGTTGGGTCCGATGACAACCTAGACTTGGCGTCACTGCAGTCACCCACACCCCCCACCATCGCAGAGACTCGCACCTCAGTTGGGCATTTTAGTGATGAGGCTTCTGGGATACAGACTGGTGAGCATCACACAGCAATACCGGTACAGCAGGTGGAGGTAGGAGCAGCCGAGGGGCCAGACAGTCGGAGAGCAGCCCAGCCACAGCAACCAGCTGCCACCCAGATGGTTCCCAGGATCCTGGACTTTCCAGTCCCACCCATAGACCCGATGCAGTTAGAAAGCCAGGGACTAGACAACGGGATGACAGCCAGCTTCCAGCAACTGCAGACACAGGTGGAGGAGTCAATCCACATCCAGAAGCAGGGAGTGGTGCCATCATGGCTGCCACCCAGGACGACACCGCACGGGTGGCGTCCACGGTGGAGGCAATGGGTGCAACGGTTTCAGCCATGGGTCAGGTTACGCAAGGCATGGGACTTTATGTGCATGCATCATCCATGGCCCTGGACAGGGCTGCCCTCTCACAGGCAGCCATGTGCCAGAGCCAGCTAGACATCTCAGGCGCGCTTCACAGTCTGGCCGAGTCTCAGCAGACCATCGCTGAGCATCAATGGCATTGCCCAGCCGATGGCTCAGTCTCAGCAGGCCATCGCTGAGCATCAGCGGCATTGCCCAGTTGATGGCTCAGTCTCAGCAGGCCATCGCTGAGAGCATCGGTGTCCTCGCCCAGATGCTGGATGGTGTCGCACAAGCCCAGAGGGAGGTGGTGCAGTCCCAGACAGGGATGGCCCACTCCCGGAGCTCCATCGCTGCTGATATTCAGACACTGGATGATACCACAGCGGGCCTCCAGGACTGGCAGTGCCGGGTGTCAGGGGTGCCTCTTGGCTTGTCTCTGCTCGCACCTCCATCCGATAGAGAGGCCCGGGGGCCACCAGGCACCCCGAGGGAGGAGGAGGTTCTGGGGCCCATCCTAGTGATGCTTGCAAGGGAGGTCCCGGAACACAGCGGATTCTCCGACCCCCCCCTCCCGTCCCTGGTGCATGGTGGGCAGTGGGCAGAACTGGGTGGCACTAAGCCATCCAGCACGTCCGCGAAGCAGCCTGGCCCATCCAAGCTGGGCCTCCCCAGGAAACGCGTGCCAACGGGGAGCCAAGTCACAGGGCAGGAGTCTCAGCAGTCCGCCTTCACTCCTGCTGTACCGTCTGGGGAAACACCGAGACGTAGTGGTAGGGCCTGTAAGGCCAAGACGTTTGACACCTAGTACGTTGGCACAGGTGCAGGGCACAGTATAGTTATAGGGGCTAGGGCACTTGTATGTTACCGTTACAATTAAACTCACTGTTACACCAATGGAAGATGCCTCTGTTCTATGTCCGGTGGCCGTGGGGTCGTGCAGGGTACTGATTGGCACTGTGTTCGAAGGGTGGTGGAATGGTGAGCCCAGGTGGGTGTACATCCTCCCCCGCCATACTCGGCACCCCGTCGCCAGCCACCCAACATGTCCATGTGATGGAGTGTCTGTAACACGTACAGAGACCACCCACGTGGAGGGTGTAGCTGTGACCATGAGTCAGAAATTGGTTAACGATTTGGAGCTCATAGCTCACTGCAGAGCGGATTGTCATCATTCTCCATGGCATTGAGCACACCCGCTTCCGCAGGCAATCGTGTGAGACCAGCTCATTGTGCCGCAGTTGGAGGGTGCTGTGCATGTGGTGGTGTGGGAGGAAAGGTAGCCGGGTGGTGTGGGAGGTGGGGGTGCTGGGTGGTGAGGTGGGGTGGTACGGTGTTGTCAGTGCCCCTGCTCAGAGAGCCCCCTACCCCCCCTAGTTGGTGAAACGTGCGGCGATTAACGCCTCGCATGCTCGCTGGCCAAGCCAGTAGCGTTGTGCAGCCTCCCGTCCATATCCAGCCCCCCGCGTCACATCTGTTGCCCCCCTTGTCCCCATCCTCCTCATCTAGAGAGGCGTCCCCTCTCGCGGGCTCCCCCTCTGCCCCCCCCCCCCCCTCCTCCAGCACGTCGCCCCTCTGCTGGGCAATATTGTGGAAGACGCAGCAGTCAACAACGATGCGGCCGACCCTCTCCAGTATGGGTACTGGAGGGCCCTCCAGAGCGGTCCAGGCACCTGAAGCACATTTTCAACAGGCTGAAGCACCTCTCGATCACACCCCTGGTTGCTGCATGGGCCTCATTGTATCGGGTCTCCGCGTCGGTCTGTGGCCTCCGTATAAGCGTAATCAGACATGACCGCAACGGGTAACCCTTGTCACCCAGCAACCAGCCCCGCAGCCGGGGGGGGGCGTTCTTCGAACATGGCGGGGATGAATGATTGTGCCAGGATAAACGCATCATGTACACTGCCCGGGTACTGTGCGCAGACATGCAGGATCATCATGCGGTAGTCAGAGACCACCTGAATGTTCATGGAGTAGGATCCCTTCCTGTTCATGAACATGTCCCTGTTCTCCGCTGGTGGCCGCACGGCGACGTGCACCCCATCAATCACCCACTGGACCATGGGTATCCTAGCCTCGACAGCGAATACCGCTGCCCGGGCATTCTGGTGGGCGCGGTCCACTGAGAACTGTATGTACCGGTCCGCAATGTCATACAGGGCGTCAGTTACTGCCCGGATGTACCTGTGCACCGATGGCTGGGAGATGCTGGAGAGATCCCCACTCGGCCCATGGAACGACCCCATTGCATAGAACTTGAGGACCACCGTAACTTTGACGGCCACCGGGAGAGCATGTCCTCCCCCAGTGCCACGCAGTGCCAGGTGTGCCATCAGGTGGCACATATGTGCGACCGTTTCCCGACTCAACCTGAGTCTCCTCCTGCATGCCCTGTCATGCCGGTCCTCGAAGGACATGAGGCACCAGTAGACATGTGGCCTCATCGGGTGCCTCCGGTGCCTTGGCACCATCACCACCTGCTCCTCCTCCTGCTCCCCCAGCTCCTCATCCACATCGGTATCGTCATCCTGTGCATCCCCCTCGATGTTCCGGTCTTCATCTGCCTCGGCCTCCTGCGCCCGTCGGGTAGGCGGCAGTGCAGCCCGAGAGGGTACCACCTGGCCCCCTGCAGCCCATCCCTCTGCTGCAGCTGCTGCTGCCGCAGCCGCTCTGAGCCGCATGTGCCGAAGCTGCCACAGTGACACATGCAGGGCAGCGGCTCCCGCCATGGCGTGCCAACATCGCTGGCTGGTGCCCAAACATTATGATCTGCAGGGGGTGGGTTGTATACAACATGTTTAGTGATGGCGCATGGCCCCCTCTACAGCCATGGGCTACGTCTGTCCCGGTTTGTTGATTGCGCCACAGCCACGCATGGAACCAGACCTCTGCCCACACCCTCCGTGCTCTGCCCAATACTGCCCGTCCCTCCTGATAGCGCCATCGTTGGATGGCTATGCACTCACTGGGGGCTGCCATGGGTGTGGCCCAGCCCCTTCCCGCTGATGGTTGCCGGCTGCTGGGAGGTCTGCCCCTGGGGGGGTCCCACACCCATGGGCAAGGCCCGGGGCCATTCAGGCAGACAGCTCCCGGGGCCGGTGCCCATCAGCCTGCCCGCCGTACTGGCGGCAGTGGCTCTGGTAACGCTCTGCCCTGGCATGGTTGCTGGCATGTCATCCCCACACCCCCACCCCTGAACATGGAGGCCCCGCCAACATAGAGGCCCAATACTCCCCCCCAACATAGAGGCCTGCTCCCGAGCATGGAGGGCCCCGCCCCACCGACATAGAGACCCAATGACCCCCGAAAATGGAGGCCCCCCCCAACATAGAGGCCTGCCCCCCCATCTGAATATGGAGGCCGCGCCCCCCTCAACATAGAGGCCCGGCCACCCCCCTCCCGAACATGGAGACCCCACGCCCCCAACATAGAGGCCCCCCCGAACATGGAGGCCCCGCCCCCCCAACATGGAGGCCCCTTACCCGACCCCCCCCTGATCATGGAGGCCCCCACCCGCCCCCTCACCCTCAGCCCCGTCCGTGTCCGTACCGAGAATCTCAGAAGCGCAATACGCCCGCCGCTCACCTCCTCTCCTGCATTGTCAGCCGGCACAATTGGCTGACGATTTTTATTTGCAGGTGTGAACGGCGCCGTCGACCCATCCAGGCTGCAGAATGCACGGGACCCTGGAGAATCGCGGGATTTGCCCCCTCGGCCCATTCTCCGGGCGGTGCGGCGTCGTTCACGATTACGGCGTTCACGCCAGTTGGGAGAATGGCGGAACGGCGTCGGACCGGCGTCACGTAAAAAATCAGCACGGTCGCCGATTCTCTGACCCGGCGCGGTCTGAGAGAATCCCGCCCCAGATCATTTCTCGCTATTGTACAGATCTCATCCTTTGTTAACACCTTGCAACTACATTTCTGTAATGGCTGTCACAACATACCCATTTCACAGAAGCTCATAATTGCTACATTTATTTCTATTGGCACTATCAATTTATCCATCATGTTACAAATACTGTGAACATGCAGATAATTCTGTCTTTACACCATATTTGCCTGGCCATTTACACCATTTGCTGGCCCCGACAGAAAGAACTGTGCAATGTTTGTGAGGATCGTTTACAAACTTTTGGAAAATGCAAGGCTGACGTTCCTCTCAATTACTGCTTCTTTTAAAGCGCTTTCTGAGTGGACAGTTAGGAGTGGAAACTATTGAGAAACAGTTCCTGAAACTTATGTAGGTCAACTGTTTCCTCTTAATCTGACTTCCGGAAAACCTCCTTCTTAGTAATATTCATTTTTCTAGGGTGAAGTTAAGTCGATTAGGCCTCATTTAGATCCTTAACCACTTAACACAGGTCCAGTTTAGTGGCTAGTGGTATAGTTTATTCAGCGATGGCTCCTCATCTAGAGTAAATCTGGTGCCTTTTCTTCCCTCAATATTAAGGAGTACTGATTTGCCGGTTGAGGAGAGATACGGCTGGTAATAGTCAGCAGGAGATTTTCTTGACCTTGTTTAACCTGAAGCCAGGAGACCTTGGATTCCTGTGTAAATGTTGAATACTCTCAGTCCCAAGCCCACATTTCTTTGTTTCCCCATGTCTGCTGGTGGGAAGGAAAATACACGGGGGGGGGGGGGGGGGGGGGGGGGGGGGAGGGGGAGTCAGCATTGCCACTCACAGATATGACTCTGACTTTAACCAGATCGGGTGCTTGACTATTCCATGGTTACTCCAACTTGGGCACCAGTCAAATGCTCGAGAACAGAACATTTTCTGCAGAATTTTATCCTGTTCTAATGCCACCAGGACTGTCCATTATTTCCTTTATGGTGTTGATTAGTGACCACCATATCCCAGACAACCGTAGGCTGCTCTCCCGTTTGAGGGGGAGAGCTGACTGATGGTGATTTAATCTGAGGGTCACCACACCTCAGGTGGGGGACAAGGTCAAGAAGGTGGGCCCTTCTCAGTTGGTATGGGAACTGAAGCCATACCATTGCTATCGCTCTGCGACTGATTAGTGACGATCGTTGGGGTGGCATGCCAATCCATTTCAGAAGACATTCACTGATTAAAGGGAAGAAATTCAACTCACAATCATCTGATTTGACCTGAAAAACCAGTAGCTGGACAACTAAAAACTAGGGGAAGTAGCACCATGATTATCCCATTGATGCCCAAGTTAAACCACATTGATATGGCCCTGCAAATGAATGATCAGCACATCCGTCTGAAACATGTGTAAAGCTCCTTCTCTATGCAAATTAGTGTCTTATGCCAGTTGTGTACCTCGATGAGCAAACGCTGCCAAGTTACACCAGGTGTAACACGGCTTAACCATTCGTCCTTAAAGGGACTGCAAGTGGCCACTCAATGTTGGCACAAATGTTTACAGGTTATATTTTTCTGGAGCCACAATTAAGAGATGTGATTTACTAGCTGTTGCTGGTGCTGGCATGCCCCTCCCCAGACTTTTCACCTCCTCCCTGAGCCTAACTGTGCACCAGCTCAGTGTCAGAGCTGGCCGGAATAAGTCAGGCCTTGGCTAGCATCTCCAAGGGATGTCCATTTGGTACCAGGGTTCACTACTACCACGGGGCCTGATGTCAAATTTAGTTTGGTAGCAGTTGGGCTTGGACTGGGAAGGGAACACTCACTGCACAGGCTGGTTGTTCATTTTCTCCAAAGTAATATCTCCACCCCACTCCTCGCCCGTCTCCACGTCTCCCCCACTAAGACAGAACTAAATTCTCCCGCAGTCCAATCATGGATAGAGTTGTTTGCCTCCCTTTGCTAAAGAACCGTTGTGGACCGGTTATATTTTAACTTCAATGGTCATTGATTTACTGATGAGAAATCAGTAAGTTGAATTCTGCATTTAGGGAGAGTTTAACTAAACAAATTGTGAAGCTAGCTGCTTACAAAAGCTCTTACTGGTCATTAAAGTTGAATCCTGACCTTAACAGTTAATGCTGCTCTTTGTTCCAGCCCAGTGGTTAAAGTGGTTAAATTTATGCCAAAACCATTCCACATGCCAGCTCTCCCTTACAAAACCAAACTACAAGAAAATACTTGGCCAAACTAACATTGTTGGAATATAATGGCAAATGGGAGTAGACCATTCAGCCCATCGAGCCTGCTCTGCCACTCAATTAGATCATGGTTGATCTCCCCTCAAATCATCTTTTCCATCAGTTCTCCATATCCCTTGATTCTCTAACCTGACAAAAGTCAATCTATCATGGTCCAGAAAGCTCAGATTGTTCTGTTTTAGTTTCTCCAGCCGTTTGGGGAAGGGAAGCCCAGACATCGACGGCCCTCTTGGTGGAAAAGTGTTTCTTGAAATTGCTTTTGAACCATTTGGTTCTTATTTTAAGACAATATCACCTTGCACTTGATTCTCACACCAGGCAACATTGATTATGTCTGTATTTACCCTTTCAAATCCTGCTGAAAATTTAACATCTCTCATAGACGAATCAGCTCCCTGTTAATTTAGTGCTTGCAGACTATTCAGAGTAGGGCGGTGTCAGCTTCAGTCGCTGGTTAGTGGTCAGTGATGAAGGAATTGAGAGATTGCAGCTGGGTCAGGGTTCCACCACGGGGTGGTGGTAGCCCTGTCCATCTTGCAGGAATGGGGGTGGGGGAGAGGAGAAGGTGGGGGGGGGGGGGGACGTGTGGGGGGGGGGGGGGGGGGGCGGACGTCATCCTTGGCTGGCTCTTGAAGCCTTAACTACATTTTAAGAGCATCAGGTAATTAATCAACTTGGAAATCAAGTCTGAGATTGATAGATTTTTCTTGCATGAGAGTATTGAAGGATATAGGACAAAGGCAGGTAATAGGTGTTGAATGACAGATTATTCATGGTATAATTCAATGGTGGAATATGCTCGGAGGGGAAATAGTGTTCAAATGTATTAATCTTTGACATGATCATTAGAATCACAGGCACACAAGAGGAGTGTTTTGTGAATATCCATAGCTGCATTTTAATTTTAGAACATAATTGTTAGCCACGCGTCCTCTTGTCACGTTCAGCATTAAAGTGCCTTACAATAAAACAAATGACAAAACCCAATGTTTACAGCACACCTGGTTGATGCCAGTGTCCCTGCTCCACAGAGACCTCCACAAACCTTTCTTCACTCAACTCTATCAATTTCACCTTCTATCGTTTCACCCTCAAGTGTTTATCTGGCTTCTCCTTAAATAATCGATCCTGAGTGAAAATGCCCCAGGGCACAAGAAGCAAGGTGCTCTTCCAGCTGCCTCGCAGTGGTAACTGTACCTGTTCAGTGCAAATGCGTAGTGAAACTTGATGTTGTGCTGATTGGCCAGGTCACAGGTTGGCAGCATCTCGAGGGTCTCCACCAGCTTCACCATGCCATCATAATCCTGTCAGAGCAAGAGTGAAGAAGAACTCACTGCAAAAACACTGAGGACCAAACTTAAAAACTTAAACATTTTCACTGAGGTAAAACCTTTTAAAAATATTGGGTAGCTTAACAAAAGTCGACAGTGGGGCATGATCCCACAACCGTCTGATTCAGAGAGCTACCAACTGAGCCAAGGCTGATATCATTTAAGGATGGAGGTCTGAGGATTGAGTATAAGTTGAAATGTGAGAGTACCTTTAAGAAATGGGTGTTTTCAAAATGTACCTTTAAGAAATGGGTGTTTATCAGTGATGCCAGAATGTGGGTGGAGCTGGGGTATATATCAGCTTTTTACTTTCGTTTTAGGCTGTTTGCTGCAGGGTGTGTTTTAGTTTCGTTTTCAGAGCTGGATAGCTGCAGTCACAGCCAGAAGGGGTATTAGTCTCTCTCTCTCTGTAATCCAAAGGCTGTAAATCGATCCTTTGGTGATCTAAAACGAATAACTGCTCTCAGTAGTCACTTTAACCTCATGTGCTTCTGTTTAAAGGTTGTTTTTAAAGTCTTATGGATGTTAAAAGGACAGCTTAAGGATTACTTAGTGTTGTATTCTTTGGGGGGGGGGTGTATTTGAATTAATGGTTGCTAAGATGTTCACTGTATGTTTTAAATAGGTTAACTTGAGTTCATAGAATAAACATTGTTTTGCTTTAAAAAATACTTTTCCATTTCTGTTGTACCAGACCTGTAAAGTGGGCTGTGTGCTCCCCATACCACAATCTAGTAGAAGTTGTGGGTCAGGTGAACTCCATGATACACTTTGGAGTTCTCTAAACCCTGGCCCATAACAAAATGACGAAAAATATTGATAGATATTAATTCAAAATACTTCCATAGCTTTGCTCCATCCTACATGTGCAATCTCTTCCAGTTCTTCATCCTTCTCCCAAAGGCTATCTCTCTTTACCCCATCATCAGTGGTGGTTTCACTTGACACAGACTCTTTGGAACTTCCTTTCGAAACCTCCCTGGCTCGGCAACTCTTATCTTCACATTCAAAAACCCTTGGGTGGAATTAAGTGCTGTGGTGGAGGCAGGAACATGGAGTGTTTCCCGCAGCAGAGGCTGGTGGGAAAACACACCAAATCTTCCATCCCCTCCCTCATTAATGATGCACCTGGGTGTTTCACATCGTAAATGTTTAAAAATGGGTTCCTGGCACCATGGCCTAAGGAGCGTAAGGGCCTTTCAGATTTTTTCACGCTTGCTGAGGGTTGTATGTATGGTGACCTGGGGCTGGTGGGGACCAATTTGGTGACAAGGGTGCGGACTCAGGGATGGGGTGGGGGGGTCCAACCTCGGGATCGGGGTGCCATGGATGAACCTCCTAATGCTGCTCTGAAAAACTAGAAATTTACCCCTTAGGTGTTAGTTTCAGGCTCCTGATCATTTAAACTGTTGAATGCAGTCATTTTCCTTAAAATGCTCAGAGGTCTCCTGTTTATGTAGATTTCCATCCACCCTGCATATCTGGAAACTCTCAATGTATCAGCACTCTCATCAAAGAGATGGGCGTGGTTAAGCTGAATCTTAGGGCCACCAGATGTTGCGATACCACATCGGGCTCCTTAGATGCACAGCTCCACCGCAGATGAAGCGGAGATTAGCAGAGTTTAGTCCACATACCAGCACTGCTGGCATCTGCAAAATGGAGGAATCTCTCTCACACGCCCAGAACATGTGATTTCACTTGTCGGGGTGTGTGACCTGTTCTCTGCCGCCGCTCCAGGCAGGATCTGTTCCTGGGTCAGTGTGCTGACATTAAGATGAGGCGTTCTGCTCCGGGCCTGCGCACTGCTGAGGGGGCACGCATGGGCGGAATGGCCCGCATTCTGAAAGCCAGTCGTGGTCGGCGTTTTTCAAAGCCGATTGCAACATTGAGCACTTCCTCCCGTGATCGGGAACGCCCTGGCGCATGGTCCCGTGATCAGTAATGCCAGGACACATGACCCCACAACCCTTGCAACACCCGCCCATGACTCACCTGTGGGTCGTGGCCCTGGGTTTGAAAATGACTGATCTAGAATGGACCGGGGAGGGAGGGGCTGTTGTTGGGAGGAACGTCGATGGGGTTGCATGTTGAAGTGACATGTCATTCAGTGGCTGCCCTGCGGGTAGTGACTTGTGAGGAGTGCGCCCTCCCAGAATCGTGCTGACCTCTAACCTCCACTTGACTGTCCACCATTAATGAGTTCCCGGCTACAGCCCAGGCTCAATATCCATGTATGGCTTAGTGGAAGAGGCTGTCATAGGCAAGGCTTCAGCCTCATGGCCAAGGGGTCGTACAGGGTTATTCACTGTCACTAGAGAATGAGGTTCACCATTACTCAGGGAGTGAAGGGAGAAGTCACATGGACCAGAGGTTGTGGTCATACAGTAGGGGATGTGGGGCAGCATAAGTGATCGAGCAAGGTTCCAGTTGTGGCCCACAGTTCATTACATCTGCACTGGTGGGTGGGATAGTTAGGATGGCTCAGCAATCACATGCAGGATGATCATGGGATTTGTGGGGACTGGGGCTCAAGGGAAACATGACCTCGTTGACTGTTTTTCTCGCCCGATTCTTGCTGTCTGCATGGCCACTGCTGACATCACGGATTCATGGTGGCGAGTGCAGCAGATGCCAGCCGGTGAAACTCAAGTGCTGGAAATCCATCAGGCCGAGGAGGGGGGACGGAGGTGGCGCCCCGTCAGGTCCCGTATCTATTGTTAATACTGGTCGTTCAAAGAGCTGCCAAACACCAGGTCTTGATGGCAACTCCACCGAACCAAGGAGACTGCATGGCACCTGTGCCAGGTTGTGGAAATCCTGGCATCACGAGGAGTAGGAGGACACCTGCTACCGGTGGCCGTCCAGCCCTCAACTTCCAGGGCTTGAGTAGGAACTTTTGTGGGATATCACAGACATCCATGCACAGGTATTTCCACGATGTCATGGATGCCCGGGCATCGGACTACATCACCTTTGAACTGGACCAGGTCCACCAGAATACCCGGGCTGCAGGCTTCGCTGTCATGACCAAAAACCAGGGGCTTATTGATGAGACCATCAATTCACGTGACACATGGTTAGAAGCGAACAGTGGTTTTAATCGTCTTACAACAGAGCCTGCCTGTGACGAGATGAACTCTAGATGAACTGGCAGCAGGCTCACAGTAACTGATCTTTATACTTCCGGTAGTGGGAGGAGCCATGGGCGGAGCCAAGGGTGGAGCCCAGTACAAGCTCCTCATCTCCCCCTATGGGTAGAGCCGCGCAACTACACATGATCTAGTACAAGGTACAGGCTCAACACATGTTGTACAATACAGTGTGGATTATTAGTGTTTATAATTCGCCACACTTATGAATGGCACTCATGTCATCCTCTGAGCACCAGCTTGATAGGGTATGCCCTTAATCAACAGGAGGGGGTTCCACTGCCGTAATGTGCAGTTGGTGTGAGATCACCAGCTGCACATCATGCACATATGTGCTATCCAGGCAGCATGCACAATGTATGCATCCTAGCATACTCAGGTGAGGGGTTGACTAGTGGGTGACAAGACCTATCCCCTGACATCCTGGCTTGTGATGCCTGTGCGCAGGCCCCAGACTGAGGCAGAGATCCATTACAATGAAGCCCACTCAGCAACCAGGAGCATATTCAAGCGCCGCATCAGGCTGAAGATGCATTTCCACTGCCTGTACACCTCTGGCGGAATTCTCCAGGGGTATTGCACATCACGGTGGCCTGCTGCCAACCATCCGCAGGTGCACAACCTGCCGCAGCAGCAGGGAAACATGCTGTAGGAAGACGGACATCATGCCTCATTGGATGAGAAGGACCACAAGGGCATCCAGGAGGAGCGCGGTGAGGACCTGGAGTCGGTTCGATAGGCCACAATCAGGGTTATGCCGAACTGCCGATCCAGGGATAACCTCATCAATTCACGCTTGACTGACTCGGAGGCCAATAGCCTGTTAGCTCCATCGCCATCACCCCTCCCCTTGTCCTCAAGCCCTTCTGTCACATAATCCTCCTTCCCACCTGCCCCGCACCCTTTCACCCCACTTTCCTCACCATTTTACAGCATCTTCCCTTCACCCTGCGACTCCCCCATTCTGTCTAACCTTTGTCGCTCCGCCCCCTGCCCTTCAATCTTTCCACTCTTCCTCCGACCACAGCTTCCCCTTTTCAAGGCTCATCTTAGCATCACAACAGGATGTTGGGCCTGGGTTTGCAGAATCAGTGAGTATTGTCTGCAGGTTGGAAGTTGAAGACAGCTCACTGTGAGATGAGCTCTGGTGCTCCTCATTATCCGAGCAAATCTGACTCCTGTTTATAAGACAACAGACCTCTGTCTGCCCAGATGATCCCTGGTTGTGCGATGGGGACTCTTTTTCATGGGCTCCATTTCATAATAATGTTTTCTTGTCGAAAGTAGGCTTACATTAACACTGCAATGAAGTTACTGTGAAAAGCCCCAAGTCGCCTGTTCGGGTACACAGACGGAAAATTCAGAATGTCCAAATTACCTAACGGCACATATTTCGGGACTTGTGGGAGGAAACCGGAGTACCCGGAGGAAACCCACGCAGGCACAGGGAGAACGCGCAGACTCCACACAGACAGTGACCCAAGCTGGATTGGGTGGTGGGGGGTGGGGGGGAGCAGGGTGAGACAAAGCAAGCTATGATAGCATAGGGGATGCTATCATAAGAGGGCATATCAGACTGTTGCACTCATAGCCTGTCACTTCTCGGTCTGTGGAACATCCATAGGTCAGATGTGCACTAACTCCCTTTACCACCGCCCCCCACTCACCTGCCCCCACCACAGCCCCAGATCCAGTTCGAGTCCAACCCTACCACCCTTGGGAAATGGTGAGAGGCAACTCGGAGTGGTAGTGCAAATATGTTTAATTGTGCGTGTTTGAATTTAGTGTCCCCTTCCCTAACTAACATTGTGAAACTACACCCTTGCTAACTTAGGTGTCCTGTATCTTGTCTTCCGTGACCTCCCGCCCCTTCTAGGCATTCCCCCAGATTGCACATCAGATGTGGAGGTGACCTGCTGCTTTTCTTTCTCTCTGACCTGTGATGCGCTTGGTCGGCCTCCTCTGAAGGGCTTAGAGCTGGATGGGCCTGGCTGACTTTTGCGTGTCACAGGTGCTGAGTAGGTAAAATGGCTAACATTGTGTCGTGAGGCATGATGGTAAAAAAGGACAATGGCTAACATTGTCAGACTTGTGTGTGAAAAGCTGCAGCTTTGTACAAAATGAATTTCATGGGAACAGACAGAACGACGACAAGAACTGGACTTTTCACTTTGAAACAGCGAAAGCAAGACTCTCTCAAGGGCGACTGAGGCCTATATGCTCCAAGATTGTTTTTATGAATGAATTATAAATTAAGAACTAAAACCTTATAAAATAGCAGGGACTTTCAAGATTCAGCAGCGATAACCTTGGGAACAACATCCATAAGGCAAGACCTTGGTCTGGAATCTCACAGTGCACACACTCCAGAGCGGGCCTGGCCACGTTCTCTCTATCGAGTAATATTTTTAGTTCAAGTTGTCAGTCTTGCAACTTATGTAACTGTTCAAATAAGCTTACTGAGTTAAATTTTAAAAACTGTATTAAGTCAAAGCTTGCATTGAGTACATGATTTGTCTGTTTCGTCAGTTGACGCCAGGAGAGGGCACCAACACAGGTGATGAGGTAGCAGCCTATTTTGCTCGCTGCCCAGCAAATGAGCCAGTATCAGGAGGGGGGATTCAGAAGGGCTGGAGTGATCTAGCACCTCCCTTGCAGGAGGCCCCGGGATGGGCCCCATCACTTCCTCCTCCGTCGGCATGCTTCCTGGCTCTTGGGCCACTCTAGAGGATAGAGTGAGCTCCAGAGGTCTCAATGCCATCTGGCACTGCCAGTTCTAGAGACCAGCCATCATCTGAACATTGGTGTCGACCCCCTCAGCTATGGTGCTCTGTGACTGTGCAGGTCTCTCAGCAAGTGGACCATGTCCCTCATTGCCACAGATATGTCTCACTGTGACTGCATCATGTCCCTTAGTGTCTGATCATGGTCCATCAGCATCCAGCCAATGTTTTTGATGCTCTCAGCCATGACCCTTGTGACTGGGCCAAGGTCTGGAGTGCAGCAATGCCCATGTGTGCCTGGGACATGTCCGCCTGTGGCTAGGCCCTCATGTTCTCCGCCTCAGCCATGGACATCACAGTGTGATCCAAACCTTGGACGTCCTGACACATGGCTCTGAATTTTGCCCCAGGCCTTCCACTGCGGACGGCAACCTTTCAGTGTTGGCCTGGGTGCCACACACTATCAGCATCATTGTCTACATCTGAAGGCGATTAGACTCTTCCAGTTGGACTTGCAGGCATTGGAATATTGCTGACAACCCCTCCTGTTAATACTGGTTCTGAATCTGAATCTGCACCAGTGATGAGAAAATCTTTTCCAGAGGCCAACTTCTGTTTTGGGGCTGGTTGTTCCTTGGGATCGGGTAGCCCTCGGACCAGCTGCTCCCTCGGGAGCACTTGCCTCCAGCTGACGTGCTACAGCAGGTGTGTGGTGCTCAGCAGAGGGTGACCCAGGAGCCTGTCTGCTAACATGTTGCACCGAAGTGATAGTCTCTTCACTGGTGGATGTTGCTGGTGAAAGCGGTGCCGAGAAATCGGTGTCATATCCGGAGCTTTACACGGGGTGTTTTGAGGGTTTCGACGGGGGGTGGTGATCCCGGATGGCCCGGCCTCACCTGGTGGGGATCCTGCAATACAAAGGGTCAGCTCTTGGGAAGGACAGGGCTGTGGGGAATGAAAGATCACTTGAGATAGGACATCTGGATAAAGTTGCTTTGGACTCTCATTTCTTCGGTGGTATGCTGAACTCGATTCAGCCACCACTCACTCTTCATCCTCCCCCGCGGGTTCCATTGCCCTCTCCTCAAAGGGAGTGTGGACGAATATCCCAGGCATGCCACTACCACCTGTCTTCTGATGTTATCTCGTATTGCATCCTGTTTAATCCTTGGGGTCACAGAGGGACCTTGTGAGATGCCAGCAGGCCAGTATTGGGGGGGCTTCTAGTTTGTGGCAAATGTGCTCAAGGCACCTGAGCGTAGGGATTGTGATGGGCATTCCTGGGGGGTGCGTTCTGAGAGACATGCTGGTAGGTGGTGTCCTACAGGGCTACATGGATTTTGGGGCAGATGGCAGGGGTTCGGGACAGGGGCACACAGATGATTACTCACACTAGTAGGTTGAAGAAGGTGTGGTAAACACCACTGGTAACACATTGCATGTATTACAGTACTGCCACTGAACTACAGGTACCACAGTAAATCCCAGCGCACCTGGTGAAGGCCTCCTGCCCCTTTGAGCGCCTCAGCATGGACTGAAAAGGGCCCCTCCCCTCCAGCGACCGCAACATGTACTTCCTCAACATAATTGATGAGTACTCCCGGTTCCCTTTCGCCATCCCATGCCCTGACATGACTTCTGCCACGGTCATCAAAGCCCTGCACAGCATCTTCACTCTGTTCGGTTTCCCCGCCTACATCCACAGAGATCGGGGATCCTCCTTCATGAGTGATGAACTGCGTCAGTTCCTGCTCAGCAGGGTTATCGCCTCCAGCAGAATGACCAGCTACAACCCCCGGGGAAATAGGCAGGTAGAGAGGGAGAACGGGACAATTTGGAGGGCCGTCCAGCTGGCCCTACGGTCCAGAAACCTCCCAGCCTCTCGCTGGCAGGAGGTCCTCCCTGATGCACTACACTCCATACGGTCACTACTGTGCACCGCCACAAACAATACACCCCATGAACGTGTTTTTACCTTCCCGAGGAAGTCTACATCCGGGGTGTCGCTCCCGACTTGGCTCGCAGCTCCAGGACCGGTCCTTCTACGTAGGCACGTCCGACTCCACAAGGCGACCCCTTGGTGGACAGGGTACAGTTGCTCCAGGCCAACCCCCAGTATGCCTACGTGGAGTTCCTCGATGGCCGCCAAGATACTGTCTCCCTCAGGGACCTGGCTCCCTCAGGTTCCACTACAACACACTCCCCCACCCACCCGCCACCCTCCCCTCCCCCGGCGTTCCCAACATTAGCCCCGCCAGGTCCATCCCTCTTTCCCCTGCCCACGCAAGAGGACGAGGAACATTTCGGCACGCTCCCGGAGTCATCCGACTACTGGTCAGCACCAACACCGCCAGCAGCGACGTCGGCGACACCAGCACCGCCAACACCGACATCACCGCCACCGTTACGTCGCTCCCAGCGAATCGTCAAAGCACCGGATCGACTTAACCTCTGACGGACACCGGACCGTCAAAATGAACATTTTGTTTTTTCTCCTCCCCACTGTAAATTATTTGCAAAACTGTATATAGTTCCACGCGACCCCCACCGGACTCATTTTTAACAGGGGGTGAATGTGGTGAACCACTGTGTGCACCTGTATTAGGGGATGTAAGGTAGGACCTGCACTACAGGTTCGCCGGTAGCCCCTGCCGGCTAGCTCTGCCCACAAGGAGCCGTATAAATATGCGTGTCCTCCTTCTGATCAGCCATTTCGCCAGCTGCAGTAGGAGGTCACGCATCTGACTGTAATAAAGCCACAGTTGTACCAATCTGAGTCTTTCGTGCAATTGATCGTGCATCAATGAGGACAACATGCTCCCGGAGTCGCACGTGACCACGTCAACGCCCACATCACCTCCAGGACTGCGGCGATCGCAGCGGAGGGTCAGAGCACCCAACAGACTCAGTCTGTAATGTTTTTCTTCACCCCCACCGGACTCCTTTTTAAACAGGGGGTGAATGTGGTCAACACCACTGGTAACACATTGCATGTATTAAGGTACTGCCACTGTATTATGGGTACCACAGTAAATCCCAGCCTGCTGGCTCCCCCCAGCAGGCTGCATATAAAAGTGTATGCTCTCCTGCGCTGCTCCCATTCTGGTTCCAGCTACAGGAGGCACAACATCTTGTGCAATAAAGCCTCGATTGTTTCACCATTCTTGTCTCGTGGTAATTGACGGTACATCAGAAGGTCGTTCATTTTCTTTCTGCATTGCATGCCAGCCCTCCTGGTCAAGTTGTCAGCACTCACTGCATCTGCCACCTCAATCCAGGCTTGGTTCATCACAACAGGCTGGCGTGTGGTCCCACCATGGGGAAGAGATTGTCCCTGGGCTCCTCAACAGCATCCTCTATTGGTTCTATATTGGCATCCAGGAACCTTGGGACTGGCCTTCATGAAGCCATCTTCTTGGCTGGAATGTCAGTCTGTGCTGTGTGGAGCTTAAAAGCTCATCAAGCTCCAGGGAGTCACTCTCCTGGGGAACTGGGAATCTGGCGAGATTCACTTAGACTGAGTGCTGGCCAATTTGCATGCATGGAATCTCACCTCCCCTGTGCTCCTAGCGCCAGCGGGAACCAATCCGGCATTCCTTCAGTCGGGAGCACTTAGGTCTGCAAATTGGAGAATTGCACCCATGGAGTAGTTTGGAAAACAAGGAAGAGAATTTTAAAACTGAGGCGTTGCTCAATTGGGAGCCAATGTAGGATAGCGAGCACAAGGACGATGATAAATGGAACTTGGTGTGAATTAGGTCACAGGCAGCAAAGGTATGGATGAGCGTTTCAGCAGCAGGCGAACTGAGTGGGCTAAGCCAGGCTGACTCAGCCTTCATTACATTCTGAAGGAGCTATATAAATTTAATTTGTTATTCGTCATATTGTAGTCTCTCTGTCTGCAGGTTCTTATGTTTTTCCTCAGTAAGGCGTCATGCAGTTTTTTACAGAACAGATTCAAACATCTCTTCCAAAGCACTTTGCATCTCTGTACCTGGATGTCCCTGTACGAGAAAAGCAAATTTGTGATAATGTCAGGCGTGATGACCTCAGTGCTTTCTATACGCTGTTTAATGCCAGAGAGCTGTTTGGCAAGGTCTTCTCCTTGGTATTTCTCCCTCAATTTTCTGATGTCACTCAGCAGGGTATCCTTGGCAAATGTGCTGTGAACACAACAACAAAGTGATTGCACAACAGCTATGAAAACAAATGTGTTGCTGGTTACAAATCAATAGGCAACTAAAATTATGAAGCAGCCAAAACATAACGTGTGACACGAGGTCAAAACTGTAAATATTATTGATCTATTTTACCTATTTATTTTGTGCAATTTCCATAAGCATGTTCCTAAAACAGTAAAAGCAATGGGTGGAACTTTTCCATAATTTGTCAGTGCCAGGCTCTGACTGAAAGCCGGCGTGTTTCTCTCCGGATGCACAGCCGGGTTTTCAGGCCAGACTTTCTGGCACTCAGTGCACAGATAATCTGGGAGTGTGGTTTATGCCATCACTCTGGCAGAGTGAGGACTGATAGAGCATCAAAAATAAACTTCCCCCCATCCCCCGGAGACATGGAGGATACCTCCATCCCCCACAAGCATCAAGCATCGGGGCAATCTCTCCCCCTCACCGCGGAGAAATTGGGGATTCACTCCTTGCCGCCAGCCCCCACTCCTCCCCAACCCCCCTCCGACCACAAATATATTTGGGGCTCTCTCCTACCCCCCTCCCTGCCCTACACTGGAGGCATTGTGGGATCTTCTCCCATCCTCCCCACCACTAGGGCATTCTCCCCCACCCTCCCTCGTAGCATCAACCCTCACCTCCAACACACATAAGGAGAGTATCCCATGCATGGGGCTCCCCAATGGACTCGCCCCTCGCACTGCCAATCTGGAACTGTCAGGGGCAGTGCCAACCTGTTTGAGGGTGGTGCCCTGCAGGCATTTCCCTCCCCTCTCCGAGGCTATACTTTCTTGATGCCCCCGGCGGATTCCCCTCGACTGATTCAAGTTTTTACATACCTGGTGTAAAGCTTGCCGACATGACGTTACCTCAGCGAGGTATGATTATTCGGTGAGGGAGGGGGAACATGTGACTGGGAATGCCTTTAATAAGATATAAATTCATTAAGATATATGGAAATAGGGCCGCAAGGTGGCGCAGTGATCAGCATTGCTGCCTCACGGTGCCGAGGTTCCAGGTTTGATCCCGGCTCTGGGTCACTGTCCGTGCGGAGTTTGTACTTTCTCCCTGTGTTTGCGTAGGTTTCACCCCCACAACCCAAAGATGTGCAGGGTAGGTGGATTGGCCATTAATTGGAAAATATGAATTTGACATACTAAATTTATTTTTAAAAAGTAAAATATACGGAAATGAGGTTCCTGCCCTTGTGAAGGGGAACCTCGTTACCCCACCAGTTTGGGGGGACGGTTGAGTTGGAATCGTGAAACATGACCACACTGGCAAGAAGCCCGTTGCCCGACTCTCGCAGGATTTTGCGCCTATGTCGCCATTTATGCCTCATCACTGGCGGACTCGCGCGGTGCCGCCAAAGATGACCCACTCCCCTCCCCCCGCCCACGGCGGATTTCCTGGCGATGGGCTGGGGTGCGGTGGAAAGTCCAGTTTCAAATTGAACGCTTACAGAGGGATGAGAGAATAACTAATTGTGACACAGCATGGTAAGCAGCCACTGTTGTATTTTGGGTTGGGCAGTCTTGTTTATGAAGAGACCTCTGACAAATTTCTTCAATGCAGACCCACCACCGCAAAAGCCTTTCAAACTAAAATCTATCTGTTCACTGATTTCTATGCCTCTTGAAATCTCTAGGTTGTTAGCCATTTTCAGAAAAGCAAACCTCCACTTTTTTTCAATTTTGGACTTGGTAGAAACTGCTGCACTTATAAAATGGAAGCAAGTTTTTATTTATTTATTTAGCTTGGCTCAGCAATGTAATAATTATTACAAGTAATTCTCGCAAAACTGAGCGCAAGAGATTCTTTGGAAGTGGACTAGATGGATTTTTACATCTAAAATGCAAGTCAGTATGGCACGGTGCTGCAGTGGTTAGCACTGCTGCCTCATGCCGCTGAGACTCGGATTCGATCCCGGTCCCGGGTCACTGTCTGTGTGGAGTTTGCACATTCTCTCAGTGTCTGCAATGGTCTCATCCCCACAACCCAAAGAAATGCAGGGTTGGTGGATTGGCCACGCTAAATGGCTCCCTTAATTGGAAAGATTTCTAAAAATGTAAGTCGATTATTATTTGTACACCAGATAACAGAGTTTTGTGGTTTGCTTTTCTTAACTTCTTCTCTAACTTTTACAAAACTACCTGCGGAAGTTCTAAAAAGTTGGTCAAAACATTCACTTCAGCTGAAACAAAATGGTTCACTGGAAGTACCACCCATTGGCAATGTGAAGATTCCCCACATTTAGTCAGGCGCAGCTTGGTTCAGCTTTGTTCAGTTGAGGTCACTTACACCTGTTGATGCTATGGGTTCAAATTCTACCCCAGGATATTAACACATTATCCAGGCTGATAATTCAGTCCAGTATGAGGCAGTGTTGCATTTGGAGGTACTATCATTCTTGTAAAATAATAAACTGAGGCCCAATTCTCAATCCCTTAATGAAGTATATTTCTTCTGATGTATGGCGGATAATCCTCTCTCCGCACAGCACCAATTAGCTGATCAAAAACAGGAAATGCTGGAAAAACCAGCAGGTCTGACAGCATCCACGGAGAAAGAGAGGCCTCTCGCGAGATTTACGTTGCTTGTTACACCTTGTGAGATCTAATGAGATCTCGCGAGGCATTGCGATCTACATCTCCTCCTCAATGGGTGTGATCCACATTTGCATAATCAAGAGAATAGTTAGTCTCACTTGAATATGTCAGCGCTCGACGTTCAACGCTGAGGCATTCACCTGAGGAAGGAGCAGTGCTTCGAAAGCTAGTGTTTGAAACAAACATGTTGGACTTTAACCAGATGTTGGAAGACTTCTTACTGTGCCCAAAAATAAAGCAGAGTGCAGTTTAATAGCAGTGTCGGCCTCGCTCCTCGAAACGTCCCCAAAATAGGATTGCACAGGCCAACACTTTGGCGCAGTGGGTTATCCCTGCTGCCTCACAGCACTGAAGTCCCAGGTTCGATCCCGGCTCTGGGTCACTGTCCATGTGGAGTTTGCACATTCTCCCCGTGTTTGCATGGGTTTCGCCCCCACAACCCAAAGATGTGCAGGGTAGGTGGATTGGCCACGCTAAATTGCCCCGTAATTGGAAAAAATGAATTGGGTACACTAAATTTTTTTTTTTAAATAGGATTGCACCCAACGTTTCAAGTCGTCAGAGTGAAGAGTCATACAGACTCGAAACATTAACTCTGTTTCTCTCTTCACACATGCTGCCAGACTTCCTGAGCCTTTTCAGCATTTTCTGTTTGTGTTTCAGATTCGCAGAAGATTGCTTTTCTCCAATTAGCGGTCAGTCATCCGACTTGTCTGCGGGACTTTATTGACTCTCCTCTTCTTCTTTCCCATAACACTGCTGGCCTATAAGTTTAACTTCTTGCTTCAGAATAGGCTATCTGACCCCCCCCCCATCCAAAGAACTCCCACGTCCACAATTTTGGATTTGATTCCCCGATGCTTCTGCCAAGCACACATTGAGAGTGGAAGGGTCTGTCAGTCAGGAAACCTGAAGTCCCTGCCTGCTGCAAAATGTTAACTCCACACCTTGTGGCTTTTCCTTACCCTCTCCTTACTCCCACCCCCCTACGCCACATGACTAGCGGTTGCAAGCTCTTTACCTGAGGATGCAGCTGCAGCCTGGTCTAAAGTGCATAAGGCTGACAGAAGTTACGCCTATCATTAAGGCTTACTTCCTGGCAAGGATCCTAAAGAAAAGCCACAAGGTGCGGCGTTAAAATTTTGCAGCAGGCAGGGACTTCAGGTTTCCTGGATGACAGACCCCTTCACTCTCAATGTTGACCCTTATATAAACATTAATATTGTTTTCAAACAAGTCATGCGTTGATTGTCTTTTAGTGGGGGAGGTCCAAGTTCCAAGTTCCCCATTTCCCTGACCATATTTTTGATTTCCACCTCAAGTTAAAGTTCTCATAAATATTCCTAGTCTATGAAAGTAGCTACCAGGAGGTAACGTCAATATCTTTTAGGAGGCTGATAAATTTATCCAGCAATGGTTGGCAGAAAGGTCCCAGCAAGCTGTCCCAACTCGGTTGTAAGAACTCCGAGACTCTTAGTTGAAAATCATTCTCACAGCACAGGAAATCGTCATTGGTGGTCGTCACATAGGGGATGAAATGATAATTCGCACTAGCAGCCTGGCAAAAGAAAATACCTGTTTGAGTCAACTTGGAAAAATGATTAGGACTTTGCATAAAACATTGCGTTATAGGGCAACATAAGACAACAAACCTTATATTCTAGAGCATTGGTTGGAGAAATCACTGAGTGGCATGCAGGTGGTGCAAGTAATGAAAGCACAAAAAACTCATCGTACAGTCCAAGAGCAAACAATTGGAACTCTAAATTGAACATTCACAACCAGACTCTGGCACAGTAAATTGAAGGAGAGTGAGGTGGGATGGGACAATGCCAGTGTGGCACTTGCAGCATACGATGTGCAATGAAAATTGCTACAAAACCATGCGTTGCTTTTATGCCGTATCTGTGGCACAAATGCCATTATATGCAACTGATTGGAACAGTGTAGCCCTTGTAGCTTGTCTTTCAAAAACCAATTTCTTCCCCACCTAATAACAAACTGAAGTAGACCTCCTCCAATACCAAGGGCCAGGAGTAGGCCTAAAAGGTTCAGTGAATGCCTAACAAATGCTGACTTGAAACGGAAAAGTCAATAATGTTACGAATTTGATAGCTCCAGTTGTTGTACGATTGTCTGAGATAATTTAACATGGAACAAGAAAAATTACAAAATATTTTCATTTGTATAGCACCTTTCATAGCTACAGGACATCCCATAGTACTTTACAGCCAATTAAGTACTTTTCAAAGTGTAGTTACTGTTGAAGTGTAGGAAATGTGCCAGCCAATTGGCACATAGCAAGCTCTAACAGCAATGTGATAATGACTAAATAATCCGTTTTTGTGATGTTGCTTGAAGAGCCTTAATCAATCGAGGTATAGATTACAAAAGCAGGGAGGTCATGTTGAAGTTTTATAAAGCTTTGGTGAGGCTACAGCTGGAGTACTGCGTGCAATTCTGGTCACCACATTACAAATGGGATGTGATTGCACTGGAGTGGGTGCAGAGGAGATTCACCAGAATGTTGCCTGGGGTGGAATATTTGAATTATGAAGAGAGGTTGGATAGGCTTGGGTTATTTTTGTTGGACCAGAGAAGACTGAGGGGCGACCTGATCAAGGTGTACAAGATTATGAGGGGCATGGACAGGGTGGATAGGAAGCAGGCCTATTCAACCCTTAGTTGAAGGCTCAGTCATGAGGGGACACAAGTTCAAGGTGAGGGGCAGCATGTTCAGGGGGGGATGTGAGGAAAAACCTTTTTACCCGGAGGGTGGTGATGGCCTGGAACGCACTGCCTGGGAGAGTGGTAAAGGCGGGTTGCCTCACATCTTTTCCAAAGTACTTGGATGAGCACTTGCCACGTCATAACTTTCAAGGCTATGGGCCAAGTGCTGGCGAATGGGATTAGGTAGGCAGGTCAGGTGTTTTTTTGTACTGGTGCAGACTTAATGGGCTGAAGGACCTCTTCTGCACTGTATTATTCTGTGATTCGGATAAATAGTGACACTGGGGTGGGTTCCCTTGCTCTTCCTCAAAATAGTGCCATGAAATCTTTTACATCCTCCTGAGAGGGCAGCCGAGACCTCGGTTTAACGTCTCACCTGAAAGACAGCACCTCCAACAATGCAGCACTCCTGCAGCACTATACTGAGGGACCAGCCTGGATTTTCTTTTTGTGCTCAAGACCTGGAGTTGGACCTGAACTTTTGATTCAAAGAGACTCACGTGCTATCAACTGAGCTAGTGCTGACACTTACTGAGTCATGCCTGACACCTAAATAAAATCCCAGATTTGTGTACATCAGAGTTCTATTATTGCCAGATTATCCTTATTAAAATAAATCTGGGCATAATTGCGAGGTGTCATTCCAAGCTCACTCTTAAATTGTACTGGAAGATCTGGGCTAGTCACTGTTGGTGGCATTTTCCGCTCTCACCCCCTGCACCGTGTTTTGAGGGGGCAACCCACCAGTGGCCGCTGAAGGGATCTTCTAGTCCCATCGCTGTCAACGTGGTTTCCTATTGTTCGCACGCAAACCCATGGTGAGGGGGTCACCATCAGCAGGTGCTGAAGATCCCACAGGGGGGAGTGACTGGAAATTCGTCCCTTTGGAGGATGAAAGACAACTTTCATCTGCCTCCAATTAAAACACTCTCTCTCTTTCTCTCTCTAATCCAGAACCAAGATGATTATACATTCCCTGCCAGCAATGATCTTCTCTCCTCTCCCTTACTAGTCCATGTTAAGCAGTGGCACATCATGTGGCTATAAGTAGCATTTCTTCATCCAGCACTTGCCTGAAGGTGCCAGACTTTAACATCCACTCAGGTGCAAACAGTGGGGGAATAGGTGACTGTCGCAACGTAAAAATTACTCAACTGCCAGCAAGTAATTGAGAGGCGTGCTGGGTCACTTCAGAAAGCAGTTTAAGGACTGGTGGGGAACTGGAGTCAGACTGAGGGTAGTTTAGATAAAGACTGCAGGTTTCCTTCCATAAAGGATGCTACTTAACTATTTGAGTTCTTTGTTTGAAAGGACAAAATGTGAGACAACTACTAAGATTCTGATACTTTGCTGTATAATGCTCTGTTAAGACGCTTGTGATGTATCATTGTGTTAAATGTGTTACATAAATAAATTGATGTTCTTCTCAATTTAGGTAATGCATTCATTAGTGGGATGAGAACAACTGTCCACAGTGAGCTGGGCAAATCTGTTAAAGGCTAACATAACATTGGGAGGAGTTTGAGAAGAATATAATGTGATTCAGAACTATAGCCCTGAGGGGCAAGAACTTTACTTGCCCAAAATAAAATAAAGATGACTAAACAGATAAAGGACAAAATTAAACAAAAGGGAAAAGCATACAAAAGTTGGGACGGCGTTGGTGCATTTTCAGAAGGCCCTCCCCCGATGCTCCGCCCCCGATGGGCCGAGTTCCCGACCGCACGTTTGACGTGTGTTCTGAATAGTCGGGAACCCGGCGTTGTGGCTGCGGCTGTGTCCAGTGCCGCCACAGTCGGCCGGGAGCCATGCTGCTGGCCAGGCAGGGGGGAGGGGCTTCAGGGAGTGCTGGGGGCACTGGTGGGGGTGACCAGGGAGTGGCCTGGGGGACAGTATTTGGCAGGTCGGGTCGTGCACAGCCGGCGCCATGCGTCGGCAGCAGGTCGTCGCCGTGTGCATGCGCGGCCACAGACCCGGCCATTCTCGGCTGTTTTTGGCGTGGGAGCCTGGCGTTTTACCCGGCATGGCTGTTAACCCCTCACCGGTCCCAGGATTGGTGAGGGTTTGGCGTTGTAAAACACCACCGTTCCCATGCCATTGTCGGCTCTTAGCCGGAAAATTGGAGAATCCAGCCCCTAGTCTCCCAAACAGAGAATCCCACCACATGTTTTACACTTTGGTTTGTTTTCTCTTTGAATGCATAGAACAGATGGTGACTTTAAAACCAGAGTCTTGACTACTTGCATCAACTTTTGATTTACTGCCTCTTGCAACCTTTGTAAGTAAGTGGGAAAGTGTGCAAGTGGACTGACTGAGAGTTAAATGGAGTCTCAACAATTCATGCAATCTCCGGGATTGGAACTAATTGCCTGGGATTGGGGCTTGTGGGGGGGGGGGGGGGGGGGGGGGGGGGGGGCGGTCAGAGAACATTTATAGGCCTTTGAACTTTTTCACAAATTTTCCTCTCCCAATGGATTCCATCCCTTGAGATAAGGATAGGTTGGGTGGGGTAAACGAGGGTGTATGTGTGTGTGGGGAGTGTTTACCTATAAAACCATGGTCGTCATGGTTTAGGACCTGTTTGAGTCCCCAAGTGGTATTTTCTTGCTTTGTTAATTTAGTACGTTCATACGTTTGGGAATAAGTTACATACCAAGACATATCAAAGAAACATGCACATTCAAAATGTAGAGTTTAACCGGAGCTGATCCATTGATGTATCATTGCAGGGTAATTATGCCATCATCAAGGAGTTACGCTCATAGGTTGAGTGTTTACTTCAAAATCTTGTGCAATGGTCGACATTGTAGAATCTTGGGCTTCACAGAAGCCTGAATTTTGAAGATTAATTTGAAAGGGAAAAAAAATGTGGGATGGCTTTAATTTGAAATGCAGATCAATGTAACAATCCATGCAAACATAAACCAAATAAACTGGCAGTGAATATATGTCATAAATTAATATATGTCAGAAAAAATATGAATAAGTATGAAAATGAGCAACCTTGAGTGACTGAGCAGTTTCCAGGTCAGTGTTGTGATAGAGGATGACATTGTTTGTCATGCCGAAACTTTCTCGTATACCGAGATGATAAAAGAGTGTTGGTTGCCTGAAAACATCACTCATGTCCACCACAGCAATGTCTGTAAAACAAGAGCATGGTGGCGGTTTAATGAACACACCCTGCAGTTACCATTATTATATACTATTATCAGGGCTGGTTTAGCACACGGCTAAATCGCTGGCTTTGAAAGCAAACCAAAGCAGGCCAGCAGCACAGTTCAAATCCCATACCAGCCTCCCTGAACAGGCGCTGGAATGTGGCAACTAGGGGCTTTTCACAGTAACTTCATTTGAAGCCTACTTGTGACAATAAGTGATTAGGGGCTGGTTTAGCACACTGGGCTAAATCGCTGGCTTTTAAGGCAGGCCAGCAGCATGGTTCAATTCCCATACCAGCCTCACCGAACAGGCGCCGGAATGTGGTGACTAGGGGCTTTTCACAGTAACTTCATTTGAAGCCTACTTGTGACAATAAGTGATTTTCATTTCATTATTGTCTGGTAGTGGCCATAATAACATCTAGTAAACTACGACTACCATACGCAAGCCTAATACTTGCTATTTCTTTTTCTACCTTTCAGTTCTCAGGATGTGGGCCTTGCCAGCAAGGATGCTATTTATTGTCCATTCCTTGAGAAATATAGTGTTGGCCTTCTTTATTGTAAAACAATTGAGTGGCTTGCTAGGCAGGGCAGTTAACAGTGAACCATATTGCTGTAGGAGTGGAGTCACATATTGGGCAGAATGGGCAATGACAGCAGGTTTCTCTGTCGGACATGAGTGAATTTGTTGGCTTAAAACAATCTAGCAGTTTACAGTCACTCTTACTGGCACCAGTTTCAGATTGGCTCAAAAAAATTGAATTCAGATTCCACCGCGTTGCGCTCGGCACAGATCTGGTTAAATAATGGGTAAGGCCAAAACCGAGATTCGTGCCGGGCTCAGATCAGTTTGCTCCCAAGGGAGAGTTCCGGATCAGACAAAAATATGGCGAGCATACCATTAACCTCAATTTGCTTTAATTTCCATCTTATTAGCAAGATTGAAGTCGAATGTAATGGCTTGCCAGGAATTAACTGCGAGAAATCACATAGGTGGTGTTCACTACTCCTTTTTTTAAATGTGAAGTGTGGTGAATGTGATTCACACCGAATTATAATCTGTATATACATGTGTCTATATTGTAAGTGCAGTTGCACTACCTGACCACCAGGGGGAGTAGCTCTGGGAATGCTCGAGAATTGTACTGGGCTTCTCCCTTGGCTCTGCCCAGGACTCCTCCCCCTGGAGCTGCTGTATAAAGATATAAAGATCAGTGCCACATGGTCAGCCGGCCAGTTCACCGAATGTTCAATGGCTAACAGGCTGGCTCTGTTGTGAGTATATTAAAACCGCTATTCTAATCCTACAAGCACGTGTCCGTAGAATTGTTGGTTCCAACATGAAGCTGGCACAGTGGCTGCTGAGAGGAATTGAGGAGGTGAATTTTCCGGCATTCAGCACAAGGACACTGGAGCCGCTGCCCCAGTGCGCAGAGCAGGGGTTGGGGAGGGGGGGAGTCGGCTCCTCAGGGAGGTTAAGCTTGGTCAGAGGCTGAAGCGTTTCAGGTCGGGGGTCGCGCCTGAGTGGGGGGAGGGGGGCTGGTGAATGGTTGTGGGGCTTTTCGTCTGTGAGGCCTTCAAGCCATCTTTAAATATTGTGGAGAGCTATAGCAGGGGCAACTGCAGCTGCTGCCTATCTGTCCTAGCAAACACATCCAGGAGTTGGCAATCAGAAGTTGAAACTTCCCAGAAATTCCCATTCAGTCCTTGCCTGGGGATGTATGAGGGATACCCCAGTGCATCTTCTGGGGTACCTCCAGGATATAACCCTCCAGAGAACAGAAGATGTGAGCCATTAACTCATCCTATCACTGCAGTGTTCTCATAACAGATACAGACAGGAGAAAGTCTTTGATTAATTAACCCACAGCACAGTACTCCCATGGTGCACTTCCAATAATCTTGAGTCCCAATTGTGGGAAAGAAATGTCTAATTTCTTTGTGAAACCTCTTGAGAATCCTTCTGCACCCTATGTGCCACCAGTCTGTGTACACCAGTTAAAAACTGTTGACATTACATCACATAATGGCAGTTAAGATAATAGCTGACGTTGCCCACTGCCAGAAACAAGGTACAGAGGCCTGACTCTGACAATATGGCACATAATAGCCGCATGTAAGGCTCATTAGACCTTTAAGATCCATGCAATTGAGGTAGCGACCCACAATAAGGCTAGAATATCCATGGAGAGTTTGATATTGGTGCCGAGGAGGAAGTCACCATGTGAATTTTAAAATAAATTAAGCAACCTTGTCCAGTTTCCTGGACACCACCCACCACCCTGCCCCAGGCGCACCCCATTGCCTGCTGATTTCTGAGACAAAATCTCCCCTTGGCTCATGCACCTCCTCCCATGCCAGCAAGTTACATTTTGCTCTATTATATCAAACATTAAATAATTAAGAACTGATGATAGATCTCAGAACTGTTTTATACAAACTATATTAAGGCAAGGTTTCAGTGCTGTTAATTGGTGATATTATTCTGCTGGGCTAGACTAATAATAGTAACATGAGTTCATACCCCGCCAAAGCGCAGCTGATAAATTTACAAACAGTTCATTTTATAAATATGGAATAAAGAGCCAATCAGTGGCTGGTGATATTGAAACTACTGGATTGTAATAAAAACCCATCTGGTTCAAGACTGGAGGAAATCTGCTCTCCGTACCCATTCTGGCCTCTGGCCTCTGAGCCCTTAGCAAAATGGGTGACTTGTAACTGCCCTCTTAAATGTTGCATTCAATGACAATCACGATTCAATAAATGCTGGCCTTGAGCAATGCCCACATCCTTTGAATGAATCTCAATAAAAATACAGTTGAACAGGAACCAGTCACCGTGGCAACGTAAAAGCAAAATGCACCTGCAGTTGAAAGTCTGAAATAAATACAGACAATGCTGGAATTGCTCAGGGAGACAAGGAGCAGGGAGAGAGAGACAGGCTTAATGTTTCAGATTGATGACCTTTCATCAGAATTGGAAAAAGTTAGAGTTAATGGCAGGGATTCTCCAACCTGGTGCTGGGTCGGAGAATCCCCGGGTGGTGGGGCGCAAAAATCGCACCCCGCTGCCCCGATGACAGCTGCGCCATTCTACAGCACCATTTTTCAGGCGCCGGCGGGATTGGCGCCGGCGGGCTGGTTCCATGGGTCCTATTTTACTCCGTGCTGGGCCCCTGTAGGGCTCTGCCATATTGCCCGGGGCCAGCGCGGAGAAGGGAACCCCCGCACATGCGTGGAAATACGCCGGCCATGCCGCGCATGCGCGGACTCTTGCGGGCTGTTCCCCACCGGCTGGAGCTGCGGGAACCCAGCCCCCAGATAGGTGAGAATTCCTCATTTTCGGGGGACGCTGACATCTGACCTACATGTGACTCCAGACCCACAGCAAAGTGATTGACTCTTAAATGCCCTTAAATGTCCGAGCAAGCTACTCAACCTGGCATCGACCCAGGCACCGGAAATGACAATGACAAATCCGGCTCTGTCAACCCAGCAAAGTCCTCCTTACTAACATCTGGTGGCTTGTGTCAAAATTGGGTGAGCTTTCTCACAGACTAGCAAAGCAACGGCCTGACATAGTCATATTCATGGAATCATGGAATCATACCTTATAGATATAGTCCCAGACGCCATTATCATTCATGGGTATATCCTGTCCCACCGGCAGGACAGCCCTAGCAGAGGTGGTGGCACAGTGGCATACAGTCGGCGGGGAGTTGCCCTGAGAGTCCTCAACATGAAGTATCAAGCCTTCAGGTTAAACATGGGCAAGGAAAACATCTGCTGATTACCACGTACTGGCCACCATCAGCTAATAAATCAGTACTCCTCCATGTTTAACACCAGTTGGAGGAAGCACTGAGGAAGGCAAGGGCAAAGAATGTACTCTGCATGGGGGACTTTAATGTCCATTAGAAAGAGTGGCTCGGTAATACCACTACTGACTAAGCTGGCTGAATCCTAGACTGGGTCTGTAACAGGTGGTGAGGGAACCAACAAGAGGGAAAAACACGCTGATCCTCACCAATCTGCCTGCTACAGATGCAACTGTCCATGACAGCATTGGTAGGAGTGACCACCGCACAGTTCTTGTTAAGAACAGAGTAAAACTGTTCCAACTAACCTCACTATGTTCATTATGCAAACTACAGACAGTTAGGAGTAGTCAAAAAGCAACTTTCATTTTGGATATTTATATGATCGTTGTAAAATGCTCATTCTTCACTGTCAAGGAGTGGTCCAGAACATCCTTATAATGTTTGGTTCAACAATGCGGTAAAAGCCTTTGTACAGGTCCAAACTTTATTTTTGGAGTTTTTGTGTAATATTCATTTGAGGTTTTTTTCTGTAGGATCTGTACGGTATTTTATCCAACAGATCCTGCAGTTCATAACCCTTCTTGGCAGATTTTTCTTTTCTGCAATTGCCCCATTGCCACTCCCATTGGTCTTACATCATAAACCCTTTGCCCTTTAAACCTGTGTCCCTGCCAGCCTATCAGAAACCTTCCTTTTTTGTTGTTTTAACGCCTTAACTAGCCCCTTTCACTTGCTCAAAGCCTTACACAATTCTAACTTTTCCCAGTGCTGATGATAGATGAAGGATCTTAGGATTGTGAAGTTTATTCAATTCAGGGTTACCGGTTCTTCTTCTACAATAGATCAAAGACATTAAATGACCTCTTGTTTCGCTCTCGACTGAGATGTTGCTAAACCTGCTGAGTATTTCCAGCATTTTCTATTTCAGTATTTTACATACCTTGGAATGTTTCCATAGAATCCCTAGGGTGCAGAAGGAGGTCATTCGGTCCATTTAGTCTGCACGACCCTCTGACAGAGCACCCTACCTAGGCCCCCTTCTCTCCCTATCCTCATAACACCACCTAAATCTACACATATTGAGACACTAAGGTGCAATTTAGCATGGCCAATCCACCTAACCTGCACATCTTTGGACTGTGGGAGGAAACCGGAGCACCCAGAGGAAACCCACGCACAGGGGAGTGTGTGCAAACTCCTCACAGGCATTCACCCAAGGCCGGAATTGAACCTGGGTCCCTGATGCTGTGAGGCAACAGTGCTAACCACTGAGCCACCGTGCCCCCAGTGGATACACCCATGACATTACAAGATCTGTCCAATTAAAAAGAGAAAAGCTTCTCCGATTGTATTTTCTTAACTCTGCAGCATTGTTATTGTGCTGTAATGATGGTTTGATAACTTCCAACTAATTTCTATATCAGTTGGATCCATATGCATCTTCGGGGTGGCTCACCTTTAGTTGACATTGTGCTCATTTTATGCTTATTTTTTACTCTTCAGTGTATGCAAATGAGATTTCCAGGAAAGTTCAGCAGAAGCTGCCAATGACAAGATTGCCACAGATTTTGGCATTATTGGTGTAAGTCAGTCAAGGGAAACTCCAGGAAATATCTGATATTTTAAAAAGAAAAATAGTTGATGCAGCGCTACCTATCCACCAAACACATGAGTACAATTTTTAAAATATAAATTTAGAGTACCCAATTTTTTTTTTTCCAATCAAGGGGAAATTTTGCGTGGCCAATCCACCTACCCTCCACATCTTTGGGTTGTGGAGGTGAAACCCACGCAGACATGGGGAGAATGTGCAAACTCCACACGGACAGTGACGTAGGGCCGGAATTTGAACTTGGGTCCTCAGCGCCACAGTCCCAGTGCAAACCACTACAGCACCGTGCTGCCCTTTTACACAGAGTACAATTAAAGTCACACTGGCACCTTGCAAACCCCAAACACTAATTAACCTTTTCTACATAATGCACCAACCATAGCTCGGCACATAATGTTGCACGGTCAATCTATTGCAAATGTCCATCTCTAGGATACAGCAATATATTTAAAATAAAGTTTCACCTTTCTGCTAAAGTTCATTTAGCCTCAGGGTGCAGAGGGATTAGTTTACAATTAAGGAGGAAAGGTCAGGGGTGATGTCCATGGATTCTTACAGGTGGGTCAGTTTACCACTTGTGCCATTTTTATATCCAATCAGCAACTGTATATGGAATATTATTATTAGGACTGCGCATAAAGATAGACCAATTAATCCTTGTGTCAAATGCGAGACAAATGCGACATACAAATGTGCAAGGAGCTGTCATCATGTACTCACATTGCATATGTGAGCTCGGTATTGATAATTAATTTCAGTAGACTGCTTCTGAACTGATGGTTTATTTTTTTCACTGCCAGATTTACACAATCTGTCATGCGATGCACTGTACTTTCCACTTTGGGTACAACAATATGGAGAGGCAGTATAAGCCAAATGGTGCTGTTTTGAGAAGGTGCAAAAGCAACCTGGTGCTTCAATTTCACAAATCTTTAAATGTGGCAGGGCAAAGTGGTGAGGTAGTTAAGAAACGGTTCTTAACTTTTTAAATAGGGACATTGAAGTCAAAATCAAGGTCATGCTAAATCTTTACAAATCCATTGTTAGCTCAGCTGGTGTATTGTGTACAATTCTGGACAACATACTTCAGAAAGGATGTCAAAGTCCTGGAGCTTTAGAATCCACAGAATCCCTCCAGTGCAGAAGGAAGCCATTTGGCTCCTTGAGTCTGCACTGAGCCTCTGAAAGAGCATCCTACCTAGGCCCACTTCCCAGCCCTATCCCTATAACTTGCACACCTTTGGACACTAAGGGGCAATTTAGCATGGCCAGTCCATCTAACCTGCACATATTTGGCTTGTGGGAAGAAACCGGAGCACCTGGAGATAACCCGCACAGTCGTGGGGCGAATATGCAAACTTCGCACAGACATTCACACAAAGTCGGAACCGAACCTGGTGCTGTGTACAGCAGTGCTAACCACTGTGCCACCTTGCCAAGAGGTTTACCATAGATGAGGAGGTTCAGTTCCTGCACATAGAAGACCTAAATCAAAAATTATGAGGGGCTTGGTTGTTTTTGGCAAGTGGAGACTATTCCATCACACTCCTGACTTGTGCCTTGTAGATAAATGTTGGGGACAAGTGGTGAATTACGGGAGGCAGAATTCCCAACCTCTGACCTGCTCTTGTAAACACAGTATTTATTTTCATGATCGGTACAGTTAAGTTTGTAACAAGTGATAACGACCAAAATGTTGAGGGTGTAGGAATTTGGCGATTGTAATGCCTTTGAATGACAAGACGGGCTAGTTAGATTCTCTCAAAATGGACGTTGCCTGGTGCTTGTGAAGTGCGAATGTTACTTGCCACTTATTATCCCATCAGGTAATTACTGAGGTGACTTTAATTCAAGTTCCCCCCCCCCCCCCCCCCCACACACACACACACACACACACACACACCCCAATGCGCTATCATCTTCAAATATATTCGTTGGATTACATCACTAGTCCTGGAATCAGTCCTTTTTGTTTGACATTTAAACAGCACAAACAGACTTCAAAAAGGCACAATAAATGTGTCCTGATAATATTCTGAAAGAGAAGCAGCACTCAAAAAAAAACATCAAACACTAAAAGATCGATCAACAAAGTTTTCAATGTTTTTTTACCTAGAGAGAAAATACAATAATCTTTGATGACTTGTCCAAGATGAGCTAGCAGACAGACTTCACAGCTCACTTTTACCAATGCATAAACCACTAAAGACCATAGTGAACCATGCAAACAGATTTAGGATAGGGGGCAATACAAAGGTTAACTGCAGCCATTTGGATCTCTGGCTCCATGTCGGTCACTTCAAACCTCATCAAGCAGAAATGCTACAAAGTTAAAGGTCACAGAATGTAGCTCTGTAGCCTAGTTTCATTGCTATGAGTGCCATCTCTGGAGTAAAATGATGACACATGCGCATTCATCTAATGCATACAATCACTGGACACAGCAATTAGTGCTGGCTCCATGTAGCTACCATTCAAATCAGATGCAGCACGATGTTCGAATACTGCCTGTATCGGAAGCGATGGGCACAGCCTACGTGCCCATTGCAATACCCGCACCCGCTTTCAGGCCCTGTCTGATTTCATGGCTGAAATGTTTTCACCCATGAATCATCAATGAGAATAAAGCATGCTCGGGCCAGGGCTTTGCTCTCTTATGTTCCAACTCAGAGGGAAATGGTGTTGTACACGTGTGGTGGTATCACCAGTGGACTCGTGCACCAGAGGCCCAAACTAATGCTTGGGGAGGTGGGTTCAAATCCCAACACGGCAGCTGGTGGGCTTACATTTCAGTTAATAAAATCTGGAATTTAAAGCTAGTCTCAGTAATGATAACCATGAAACTCTCACTGATTATGGTTAAAAACCCAGTCAGTTCACCAATTCTCTGCAGGGAAGGAAATCTACTGTCCTTACCTGGTCTGGCCCACATGTAACTCCAGATCCACAACCATGGGTTGACTCTTGACAACTGATATGATGAGAGACTACGTCAGTTAGGATTATATTCATTAGAGTTTGGAAGAGTAAGAGGAGATCTCAGAGAAACATAAAATTCTAACAAGACTAGACAGGTAGGTTCAGAAAGAATGTTCCCGGTGGTGGGGTAGTCGAGAACAAGGGGTCATAGTTTGAGGATAAGGGATAAACCTTTTAGGACTGAGGAGAGGCAAACTATCATTAGCCAGAGAGTGATCAATCTGTGGAATTCACTAGTTATGGTAATGAGATAGTGACGTGCCTCATGATGTAATAGTGGAATTCACTCCCTAAGAAAGTGGTTGAGGCTAAAATATTGTGCAATTTTAAGAAAGAATTAGATATACCGTATATACTCGCGTAACCTTCGATCTCGCGTATCATGCGACCCCTACATTTTCGGCCCAAAAACATGCTTTTATGGTATACCTCATGTATCATGCGAGTCACTTTTTTGACATGACAGCTGACACTCAGGTAAGCTTTCCGCCTAAAACTGCCGAATGAGAAACAGCTGTTTTGCTGTTTCTAATCACGGAACTAAACCCGATAATAAACAGTCACGGTACCTAACAGGTGACACAATCGACCCTTAGCAAAAATGGAGAAAAGATCAGCGAAGAAATATACAGCCAAATGGAAACTGCAAGTTGTTGCCGAAGCGGAACAAAGCAACAATGTTAAAGCTGGAAACCTGTTTGGTGTCGGAGAAAGCTGTGTCTGAAACTGGAGAAAGCAAAAAGAACAATTGATGGCAAGTCCTTCCTATAAATGCGCAAATCGCGGGTCGAAATGTCATTGGCCGCAGTTAGAAGATGAAGTCTCAAAGTGGGTGTCCGAAAATCGGGAAAATGGTTAAATAATAACACGATCTAAAATAAGACTTTATGCTTTACGAGAAGCTAGAAACATGGGCATTCGTGAGTTTACTGCAAGTCCCGGATGGTGTACGCGGTTCATGAAAAGACATGACTTTGTGTTAAGAAGAAAAACAAAAATAGCACAGAGACTCCCAAAAGAATTAGAAGAAAAGTGATAAGTTTTCATAGATTTGTTATCAAACATCGCAAAGCTAACAGCTATAATTTATCGTGCATTGGAAACATGGATGAGACACCCGTTAATTTTGATATGCCATCAAACTCAACCGTTAATAAAGTCGGCGAAAAAAGTATCTTTATCAAAACTACAGGGCATGAAAAGACACATTTTACGGTTGTACTAACGTGTATGGCAGATGGGATGCAACTTCCTCCAATGGTCATCTTCAAACGGAAATTAATGCCCAAGCTAAAATTTCCAAGTGGTGTCATTGTCCATGTCCATGAAAAAGGTTGGATGAACGATAATGGCTGCATTATTTGGCTGAAGAGAGTTTGGGAATCAAGAGCAGGTGGTTTACTACGCCAAAAAAGTTTACTTGTTTGGGATATATGTTTAGGTCACAACGAGTGGGTGCCGTTGTGAAAGCTGTTCGCAAAGCGAACACCGATATAGCGATCGTTCCAGCTGGCTTGACTAGCGTCGTTCAGCCACTTGACGTATCCATCAATAAGCCATTTAAAGACAATCTAAGGAAGAAATGGAATGACTGGATGATGGAAGGAGAGAAATCATTTACGAAGGGAGGGAATATGAAGGCTCCGGATTTGGCTCTATTGTGTTTGTGGGTAAAAGAGGTATGGGCTGGGATAGATGGCGATTTGATCGTTAAAGCATTTAAAAAATGTGGAATAGCAAATGCTTTGGATGGAAGTGAAGATGATGCTTTATTTGAAGATGTAAGAGAAGAGGATGAAAATATTGAAGACCTGGAAGATGATCAGTATGACGACTGCCTCGATGAAGAAGAATTCCAAACTTTATTTGACGATGACGATGACAATGAAAGCGAATTCGAAGGATTTTAGTTTACCTGCATTAGTTTGTTTTAATTATGTTTTTACATTTTAATAAATGTTAAATAACCAATGTTTTCCTGTTTCATATATCATTATGTTCAAAAATAAATACCTGTATAACAGTTTCATTGACTACTGGATGCTATTTGACTTATCTTGGCCAGCACTTCACACCCGCAATTTTTGTATCTCGCGTATCATGTGACCCCCGAAATTTAGGCTTCAAATTAGGTGCTCAAAAGTTGCATGTTACGCGAGTATATACGGTAGCTCTTGGGGCTAAAGGGGTCAAGGGATATGGGGGGAAGGTGGGATCAGGGTATTGAATTTGAAGATCAGCCATGATCATAATGAATGGTGGAGCAAGCTCGAAGGGCTACTCCAACTTCTATTTTCTATGTATGTTTCTATGCAACTCTCTGAATTGGACGAGCACGCTACTTTGTGGTTTGGTTTTCATCTTGAATGCTGTTTTGACCTCTCCAGATAATTTGCAACATTTTAGGATTGGGAAGGTTTCCCGCCACTTCTGTATGACTTAAGATCTAACTCTGGTACTTCAAAAACTCCTTCATTTGCACTATAGGACATTTTATGCTTCCAGGTAAGTACATCTCTCCCTTGTACGATTCTTCAGTTCGTCTCAGTCACTTGCACATGACTGCTGATGTCATTATTACATCATGAGGCACATCACTATCTCATTACCATAACTATTCATCCACTCAGTTTAAGGGCAATTAGGGATGGGCAACAAATGCTGGCCACACCAATGATGCCCACATCCCAGGAAAGAATAAAGAGAGAAAAACCTCTCAGCATTTCAGATTCAAGATGAGTGAGTTAGGATATTAGACAAATGATACATAGGGATAGAGGGTGAAAGGGAGAAGTGAGCATCTGTTTTGTCTGGGTATTAACACCATCTTTTTTAAGTGCTGGTGACCGACAAGCTCAAATTGTAATTCCTGGCACCTAATCCAATCAAAATATTTTCTTCCTTCCAGCACTATTCATGCAATTTGGACTCCTCAAATTCTTAGTTTGTGCTCCTTGTAAAATACAGAGACTAGTGATTCTAATAGCTAACAATACACCCCAACACTGTTGAGGTGGTCACTGAAAATAGTGCAGTCTGTCCTCTATAGTCTTCTGAATTTTCTGTATGCTGACAGACATGGTTCAGGTAAAAACTGTTTGTCCAATTAATGGGCAAGCTTAAGTTTATGTAGAAGTAAAATAAATCAGTCAAAACATTAGTCTGCGTTCTCACATCACCCTCTGGGTATTGAGCTTCTCCGAATGGAAGTGGTTATTTTGAACCTCGCACCCCTCTCTCCCAATTTATTTCAATCTGTTCCAATGCCATTGCAGATCGGTTCCTATACTGATACCAGATGAGTTCTGAGGCCACTCCAGATTAGTTCACAGCTCGGGCCAAAATGCCACTTCCCACTGAGACAAATGGAGCTATTTTTAATTACAGGCCCCTCTATTTAACTCATGTTACTGCAGTGGCATTGGAAGAAAGGAGACCCAACTTACTGAGCGCCTGCTGGATGGAAAGTATTTTTGGAAGTGATCGTATACATGTTATCATATTTTCTTCAGATCTATGTTTGAACTTGAACAGCAAGAGTGCAGAATTCAACTTGCGATTGTGTACATCACACCTCCAACTGAACCCAGAGCTTCACATTTTCAGTAGAAGCCAATGTACTGGGCAGAATACTTGGTGTTGTGCATTAATTTATTTTTATCAAAATATGTGTTACTTAAATTATCAAGGAAAAAATTGGTGGGCTAAATAGGACAGCTATTTATACTAGTAAGGCAGAAGCAGCAATGAACAAATCATCAATAAACAAACTTGATGACAATGTAAAAGGATAAAATACTCTAAAGAATATTTTGAGGGATAAGGATATATGTCTTCAGACAAGTCAAGGAATAGATTTGTGGAATTAGATTTATATGCAACCGGTGAGAGTATGGATATTATCGGTATCTTAAAACATGGCTGACGCAAAGGAGGACTAAAAATGCGCAAGGTACATTTGAAACAAAATGTTGGATGACAAAGAAACAGAAGTAAGGTGTTATGATCCCTGTAATGAAATTGGAATTCCCAGTAGCCAACAATGAATTGTACAACATTACAAGGTTTTATACTTTTACTGTAACACACAAACGAAAAGCAATATGTACTAAACATAAAACGAAAAGCATAATAACTGCAGATGCAGGAAATTTGAAATAAAGAAAAGGTTGGAAATGCTCAGCAAGTTATGGTAGCGTCTGTGTAGAGAGTAACTGAGTTAGCATTACAGGTCTGTGACTTTTCATCATAACTACACAAACAACATATTTACATGTTTGTTCTAATTCCCATAATTGTATGTTGAGGAGGAATGAGTCTGAAGCTTTCCCATACATTAAAACAGGTTTATTTCCAAGACATTAAAGTTAGACTCTCCCAGTACTTCTCAGACACAGAGTGAATTGGTTTAAAGAATATTTGCAATGATTCCCTAATCCTTCCCCAGTTGGGGACAGCTGCGCTTAATTGCCAAGTAAAGCAGGTATTCTATTGCAGCACAACTTCAAAATCATTAGTGTGTGCCAGCACTGAGCAGGCTGTTCAGTGGCTGCACACATGTGTCTGCCTGTCTATCTGTCTTTTATCTGTCCTTGTTCTGATAGTTGGTCCCACTGTGAACAATCTTTGTCCAGTGGTTTCTATCCTCTGCTGCCCTCACTGTCTGTCCCATAGAGAGGCCAGTCCATGTTCTGATGTTATCCATCCATACCACCCTGGTCTTCTTTGTGCGCATTTTCCAGGTTTTGTTCCTTGCATTATGCCTTTTTCCAACACTCCCCTCCTGGTCACATCACATGTAAAAAATACTACCAGTAGGGGGTACATAATCTTGAGAATCTAGCACGAGTTCAAGCTAGCCTGTGCTAATTAAAGTGAGTGTGCTTCTGAAATTCATTGCAGAAGTGACTTGGACTTGGTAATGACCTAGGGCTGGCACAACATGGCAGAGAGCAGATTCCAAGGTTCTCTGACACAGCACTACAGGCTGTGGTGTAGGTGATGGAGAGGGAGGGATAGGTGTGGGGAGTGGTGGGTGTGTGGGGATAGGCATGGCTTTGTGGCTTCATACCATTGGGGGAGATGGTGCACACCGCCATAGAAGGGACCATGACTGAGGCTGTGGTCAGTGGCGAGGCCAAAAGCAGTAACGATCCTGGTTTGTTCATACCTAATCCTCCTTCGCACATCCCCCTCTTCCTGTAACCTCTTCTGATTTACAAACTGCAGACAGTATATTCATGCACCCCAACCTCCCCACCTCTCCCCCCCCCCCCCCCTTAAACACCTCACCCTCCCGTCTCCATTCTTTCCATCAATGCAACTCTGTCTTTGTTTCTTTCTCTTTTCAGATGCCCAAGAATGGAAACCCAGCCGGGTAGTGATGCCGGAATGTGAAGTGCAAAGGGTACCTGACGTTGATGATGAACAAATGTTGTCGCACAATCTCACACTCTCAGCCACCAATTCAGACACTGGAACACATCGTACAGGGTATTATAGAGGTTGGAACTGCAAGTGAGTGAGACACAAACTCAAAAGGCTTACAGCAGAACAGATGGGGCCACTCCCACGAGAGTGTCTCACATGAGGTTCTACTGCAGAGAGCTCAAATGAAGACATTGAAGGGGCGGCTTACTGAAGGGCAGGTACAATGCAAATCATGGTGGATTGACAGCCTGTAAGAAAGGCTGATGATACTGTCAGGGAGCATGGAAAGAATGCAAGGAGGGAAGTGATGAGACCATCAATTCAAGCGACACGTGGTTAGAAGTGAACAGTAGTTTTAATCGTCTTACAACAGAGCCTGCCTGTGATGAGATGAACTCTAGATGAACTGGCAGGCAGGCTCCGACTGCCAAGCTTTATACAACTAGTGAGGGGGAGGAGTCATGGGCAGAGCCAAGGGTGGAGCCCAGTACAAACTTCCGTACATTCCCAGTACACCTCCCCCTAGGGGCAGAGCCGCGCAACTGCTCGTGTGCCGAGCTTACAGAGGCATGGTACAACATGTGTGATAACAGTGTGAATTATGCTATTATGATTCACCACATTTACCCCCTGTAAAAAAAAATCAAGTCCGGCGGGGGTGATGGTTTACAGTTTGAGCCTGTCCGGTGGTCGGGTTGTCAGTTGTGATCAGCGGAGCACCGAGGTTGCAGTCTCTTCTGGTGGCTGGATGATCACGGTCGGTTGGGGTACGATGGCGGACTCCGGGGGTGATTCTGTCCGAGCTTCATACCCGTCTGATTCGACTGGGGAGTGGGGACACTGGGAGCTTGCTGGTGCGGGTGCGTGGAACATGTGTAGCAAACACATGGGGCAGCAGGGTAGCATGGTGGTTAGCATAAATGCTTCACAGCTCCAGGGTCCCAGGTTCGATTCCCGGCTGGGTCACTGTCTGTGTGGAGTCTGCACGTCCTCCCCCTGTGTGCGTGGGTTTCCTCCGGGTGCTCCGGTTTCCTCCCACAGTCCAAAGATGTGCGGGTTAGGTGGATTGGCCATGCTAAATTGCCCGTAGTGTCCTAATAAAAAGTAAGGTTAAGGGGGGGTTGTTGGGTTACAGGTATAGGGTGGATACGTGGGTTTGAGTAGGGTGATCATGGCTCGGCACAACATTGAGGGCCGAAGGGCCTGTTCTGTGCTGTACTGTTCTATGTTCTAAACTGGTAGGTGCGGGGGCGTGGGGCGCTGCGAGTTGGGTGGGATGTAGTGTGAGGGGTACCTCGGCGGTGGTAGTGGTGGGGTTTGATCCTGCAGGCGCTAGGTCCCGGAGGGATACGGTGTCTTGGCAGCCATCAGGGAAATCTATGAAGGCGTATTGCGGGTTTGAGTGTAGTAGGAGCACTTTTTCCACAAGCGGGTCAGTTTTGTGTGCCCTGACGTGCTTCCTGAGGAGAACTGGGCACGGTATGCCGGGAGCGAAACCCCCGTGGTAGTACCCTTGGAAAAGGTAAACAAGCCGCTCGTGAGGGGTCTGATTGGTGGCGGTACACAAGAGGGACCTAATAGTGTGGAGCGCGTCTGGGAGGACCTTTTGCCAATGGGAGATCGGGAGATTCCTGGACCGGAGGGTCAATATGACAGTCTTCCAGACCGTCGCATTCTCCCTCTCCACCTGCCCGTTCCCCCTGGGGTTATAGCTGGTAGTCCTGCTCGAGGTGATGCCCTTGTCGAACTGACGTACTGACGCAGCTCGTGCTCATGAAGGACGAACCCCGGTCGCTGTGTACATAGCTGGGGAAACCAAACAGGGTGAAGATACTATGCAGGGCCCTGATGACTGTGTGGGAGGTCATGTCGGGGCATGGGATAGCAAAAGGGAATCGGGAGAACACGTCAATGACATTTAGGAAGTACACATTCCGGTTAGTCGAGGGGAGTGGCCCTTTGAAATCGATAGCGAGGCGTTCAAAGGGCCTAAAAGCCTTGATCAGGTGGGCCCTGTCTGGTCTGTAGAAGTGCGGTTTGAACTCCGCGCAGATCGGGCAATCCCTGGTGATGGCTTTTACCTCCTCGGTGGAGAAAGGCTGATTTCGGGCTTTAATGTAGTGGGTGAGCCGGGTGACCCCCGGGTGGCAGAAGTCATTATGGATGGCTTTTAAGCGGTCGCTCTGCGTGCTGGCGCACATGCCGCGGGACAGTGCATCTGGGGGCTCGTTGAGCTTCCCCGGTCGATACATAATATCGTATTTGTAGGTAGTGAGCTCGATCCTCCACATCAAAATTTTATCATTTTTAATTTCGCCCCTTTGCGAGTTGTCAAACATGAAGGCAACCGATCTTTGGTCAGTGATGAGGGTGAATCTCCTACCTGCGAGGTAGTGCCTCCAGTGATGAATAGCCTCCACAATGGCTTGTCTTCCTTTTCGACCGAGGAGTGTCGAAGTTCCGAAGCAGAGAGTGTTCGGGAGAAAAATACGACTGGTCTCCCTGCCTGAATTAATGTGGCTGCAAGAGCTACCTCTGAGGCATTGCTCTCAACCTGAAAGGGGGTGGATTCATCCACCGCCCGCATGGCCGCTTTGGCGATGTCCTCCTTGATGCAGTTGAAGGCCTGGCGAGCCTCAGCTGACAGGGGAAATGTGTGGCCTTAAAGAGTGGGCGGGCTTTGTCCACATATTGAGGGACCCACTGGGCATAATCCGATACTGGGCTATCTGATTCACCATGTCTGCAATCCTGGGGAGGGGTACGCGTCGAGGAGTTTAAACCGATTAATAGTCTGACTATAGTCAACGACCATGCAGAATTTTTCCCCGGTCTTGACGACCACCACCTGAGCTCTCCAGGGACTGTTACTGGCCTCTATGGTCCCCTCACGTAGGAGCCTCCGGACCTCGGTTCGAATGAACACCCTGTCCTGTAGGCTGTACTGCCTGCTGCGAGTGGCTGCGGGTTTACAGTCCGGAGTGAGATTGGCAAAGAGAGGAGTGGGGGGGGGGGGGGGATTCGCAGCGTGGCTAGGCTGCAGATAGAGAGTGGGGTAGGGGTCCGCCGAAGCTGAGGTGAGACTCTTGAGAGTGCACTGAAAATCGAGTCTCAGTTAGAGCGGGGCGCAGAGTCCAGGCAGGACGTATAGTTGAAAATTAGAGTTACTAGCACCTTGGATCGTTAGAGTCGCGATGGTGCGTCCTTGGATGTGGACAGAGTGGGAACTAGTTTGGGAGGGAGATAGTTTGCCGTGCAGGAAAAACAGGGAGCGAACAGCGTCTTACCAGATCTGGGTGTACGAAGCTCTCGGTGCTCCCGGAGTTGAAAAGGCACGGTGTACTGTACCCGTTGATTTGGACCATCGTCATAGAGTTGTGGAGATGTTTTGGGCGCGATTGATCCAGTGTGACTGTGTTGAGTTGCGGGTAGTCGGCGGCTCAGTCAGCTGCACTGGGGTGGCCCCGCGATGAGTATTCTTCTAGCGATTCTGTGGGGTGGTGGCGGCGAGTAGTAAAAACGTGGCGTGTGTAGACCTCATTGCCGGGCCTCACGTACATTTTGTCGAGTAGGGCCAGGTCCTCTGTATATGAGCTGGTACAATTTAACTGAGTAGATATACGATTTCTCACCCTTGCGTGCAGTAGGCTGAGTTTCGGCTCCTCCCTCGTTTCTGTGGTACTTGCTTTAGCCAGGTAGGCCTTAAAACATCGGAGCAAATGTGAAAAGATTTCTTTTGCCTCTGCATCCTGCGGGTCGAGTTCCAGTCGATCAGGCTTGAGGGCTGATTCCATAGTCGTTCCTTACTGTTTCTTAAGATGATTAAATTGATGAGACCATCAATTCATGCGACACGTGGTTAGAAGTGAACAGTGGTTTTAATCGTCTTACAACAGAGCCTGCCTGTGATGAGATGAACTCTAGATGAACTGGCAGGCAGGCTCCGACTGCCAAGCTTTATACAACTAGTGGGGGGGAGAAGTCATGGGCGGAGCCAAGGGTGGAGCCCAGTACAAACTTCCATACATTCCCAGTACACCTCCCCCTAGGGGCAGAGCCGCGCAACTGCTCGTGTACCGAGCTTACAGAGGCATGGTACAACATGTGTGATAACAGTGTGAATTATGCTATTATGATTCACCACAGGAAGAAACAGGAAAAGGTCGTACAGCCCCATGAGCCTACTCCATCATTCAACACAATCATGATGTGGAGATGCCGGCGTTGGACTGGGGTGAGCACAGTAAGAAGTCTTACAACACCAGGTTAAAGTCCAACAGGTTTGTTTCAAACACGAGCTTTCGGAGCACGGCTCCTTCTTCAGGTGAATTCATTCTTCATTCACCTGAAGAAGGAGCCGTGCTCCGAAAGCTCGTGTTTGAAACAAACCTGTTGGACTTTAACCTGGTGTTGTAAGACTTCTTACAACACAATCATGGCAGACCTCAGAGCCTCTACTGGCTGATCTCTTCCCCTTATAGTTCCCCTACGTTTCAACAATCTGTCTCTCTCAGCCTTGAATATATTCAGTGAGAAATTAATATTGAGCACTTGGCACACGCTGCTCTTTTCTTGAAATAGTGCTATGGGATCTTTCACATTCGTCTGAGACCAGATGGGACCTGGGTTTAACATGCCATCTGAAAGACAGCACCTCTGACAGTGAAGCACACCCTCAGTGGTTAGATTTGGAGGTTCAACTTTCTGAAGCCGGACTTGAACCCACATCCCCCTGGATCAGGTACAAGAGCTCTGGTGGGCTTTTGCAATTAAAAGGGGTTAATGATAAATAAATAATTTATTTTAAAAGTTCATTGTTTTTCAGTGAAAAGGTTAATAGCAAGTATTTTAAAAGAAAGATATGCACAACAGCTCCGATGGATTAATATCAAAGTACGATCCCCCACCCCACTAACCTGCATTGTAAAAGAAGTCGAGAACCGGGGTCTCCCCGAAGTCGAGCTTGCCGAAAGGGAGAGTGAGTAGGTGAGCGCCCTGTCCCCGGCAGGCTCGCTCCAGGCACTGCAGCGCTCCCCACTCGGTGCTGTGTGGCTTGGCTGTCTCATTGAGCACACAGACAGCCCGCAGGGAGCGGCAGCGGGCCACTGCCGAGGTCACCGAGCACTCCTCCGAGCCGCTGCCAGCCGCCTGCCGCTGCTGGCCGCCGGCCACAGCGCCCACCCTGTTGCTAGCCTGATCCCAGCACAGGCTCCCCTGGGCCAGCTCAGCACACCGCGACAGGGGCAGGGACCGGGACGAGCAGCTCCTGTTCATCCTTTCCCCAGCCGCTGCTTTTTGTCACTTGCTGAGGGCAGAACACTCAGTGTGTGTGTGTGAGTAGTAGAGCCACCTCACTTTCACTAAGTCGTCTCCACCTTGTGTAGACACACACAGTGAGTGCTGATATGTAAACAGCTCTCTACTGGCACAAGGAGCAATTAAATGTCAGTTCCCCACCCCCTTGGCACCAGGGCGGACACCATTTAAATATCCATCTCTCTTAGAGGGGGGGGGGGGGGGGGGACATGAACACAGGCGTGGGGACTCAATGAACCAAAAAAAATCTGACATTTGAATGGGAAAGATTGGTATTCCTCCTCGAAGTGATCGAAGGTTGAGTTGGATAAGCATCTGCGAGGAAAATGCTGTGGTGAGATATGATCATTATTTAACTTTGCATTAACCTAGACAGTATCTAGTCCATGGCAGTGGATTATGCAGGAAATCTGCCTGAATCCTGGTGGAGATGGTTTGAGGAAGGACACTAGCTTTTGTCTGACACAGCAGCACTTGATATTTGAATCTGGGGGGTGCAGCAGAGGCTTTGCTGATGGAATTTCTCCTGCAATTTTATGTGTGGCTGATATGAGTCCAGGTCTCACTGCAGCATAGGAGTGTGGAGACAACAATTGCCCTTTGCGCTGGGACTTTTGTTAACTTGCTGCAGTGGTATCTCCCCCACATGGTCTTGTTTCCTCTTCTCTCAGCTCTCACATGGCCTGCATTGCAGGGAAGGACAATGAATACACATCAAAGACACTCTGAAACTCTCCTTGACGTACGGCAGCATTGGCATTATTGACTGAGAGGAGCTTGAGCAGTGGGGAGAAGGAAGCAAATCCTGCATTCCAGATACTGCCATCTCTTACGATGTCCTGCCCTGTGTGCCCAAAGATCTGTGGGTCAAGAATCAACCTGTTTACTCACATAAAGACCCACGATAGACATTCGCCCCTGAGCTGAGGGACAGCTGATGATTAAACACTGCAACCAGTCACATGGCGTGCAAGCTGAGATTTAATTTTCATCCATGGGTAAAAGCTGCCACCCAGGCTGAAGATCATGACCTAGAAATCCCTGGGGTCCTGCTCCATCTGTATAAGTGTGGCAGAGTGGAATCCCGCCAGCCAATCAGGTCCAGAGGCCCTGTCCCAAATCCAAACCCTGGCAATGGAGCCATTCACACATCCAGAGTGGGTCAGTGCTGCCCACGCTAGACTGACCCAAACTACTCTTTGAAGGTGCATGCCCCAATGTTCTGCTCAAAATCCTCATGCCCTCTGCTTTGTAGAGAGACATTCTGCACAATTTTAGGGCCTTCAGAAGCCTAAAAGTGACCTCACACTGATCCAACAAATGATGTTTTTTCCATTGAGACTTTTCTTGGGCAGCAAGGAGAATTTTCACAGAGAATCCCTGGAACTCCCCAATCATAGAACATAGATAGAACAGTACAGCACAGAACAGGCCCTTCGGCCCTCGATGTTGTGCCGAGCAATGATCACCTTACTCAAACCCACGTATCCACCCTATACCCGTAACCCAACAACCCCCCCTTAACCTTACTTTTTAGGACACTACGGGCAATTTAGCATGGCCAATCCACCTAACCCGCACATCTTTGGACTGTGGGAGGAAACCGGAGCACCCGGAGGAAACCCACGCACACACGTGCAGACTCCGCACAGACAGTGACCCAGCCGGGAATCGAACCTGGGACCCTGGAGCTGTGAAGCATTTATGCTAACCACAATGCTACCGTGCTGCCCTAAATCATATATCTTGGCATGGGGAGGAGTCAATCGGAATATCTACCTACCTACTACACCCATCTGGAACTTAAAGGGCTGTTTCAAATGTGGGAGAATCCCTATAAACAACAACTTTATTTATATAGCCCCTTCAACATGACAAAACATCCCAAGATGCATCACAGGGGCATTATAAAACAAAGTATGACATTGAGCCACATAAGGAGATATCAGGTCAGATGGCCAAAACTTTGGTCAAAGAGGCAGGTTTTAAGGAGTGTTTTAAAGATGGAAAATGAGGGAAAGAGGTGGAGAGGCGTAGGGAGGGAATTCTAGAGTTTGGGCCCGAGGCAGTTGAAGGCACAACCACCAGTGGTGGGGCGATTAAAATCGGGGTTACCCAAGAGGCCAGGAGTAGATGAGCACAGATATCTCAGAGGGTTGTGGGATTGGAGGAGATTGCAGAGTTAGCGAGGGATGAGGCCATGGAAGGATTGAAAACAGGAATCGGTGTAGGCCAGTGAGCCCAGGGCTAAATCAAAGTAAGCAAATTTACAAAATTACTTCCAAGTGAAGAGGTTGCCAACAGGATTTCACTTTTTGTAACTTTTACTTTCACATGCATCAGTACTAACGCAAAGTGAATATGAATTAACAGACAAATACTTCAAATCAGAAGAGATGTTGGGAAGCACGTCTTCACGCAAAGGGTGGTAAAGATTTGGAACTTTCCCCCACAACCAGCAGTTGAAGCTAGAACAGTTGTTAAATTTAAATTTGAGATCTGAGATTTTTGTTAAGCAAAAATATTGAGGGATATAGGCCAAAGATAGGTACATGGAGTGAGGCCACAGATCTGCTATGATCTCATTGAATGGCGGGACAGACTCAAGGGGCTGAATGGCCTACTGCTGTTCCTATATTCCTGTTCTATCTTATGTTAATTTTTCTTTTAAACAGTTGATACAATAACAATATACCTTATACAACCACCAGTATTCCACTTCAGCATACATGGCATCACATAGCTACACTGTTTCCACAATATGCTGTTCTTTATTCATATAGGATAGGTCTGAAGCCAATAGCTTTCATCTTTGAGTTTCACAGGTATGATTATCATCAGCAAGTCACACTTCTTGGATTGGATAGAATTTGTTTATTGTGTAGGAAAGGAGGCCCCCAGCCGCAGAGGCCAGCCCGCCGATCTGTGGGTCCCGATCGAGGGTGGGTACCCCGGGGGTGGACCCCCCCTCCCCCCCTCCACAGGCCACCACCCGACCCTTACACACCAAGGTCCCGCCGGCTCAGACCAGGTTAGAATGGCGCCGGCGGGACTTGGCTCTTTTCCTACGGCCGCGCGACCCATCCGGGTCAGAGAATAGCGTGTCCCGAGGTACATTGCAAAGTATTTTTCTGTGAGCAGCTCAACAGATCATTAAGTACATGAAAAAAAAGGAAATAAAAGAAAATACATCTTAGGGAGTCTTAGAATTAAATTTTAAAAGATTAGAACGAGTATAAGATAAATAAAAAGAGGATCTGTTAGGGAGAGCTTGCAGAGAGTCACCTCGCTCCGTCGCCATCTTGCTGGCGGGTTTATGCTTGCGGAAGGGTTTATGGACCCTCTCTCTTTGCGTCACAACAGTCCTGATGGTTTAGCTTTTCCACTGACCAACTAATAGCACCTCAGTTCACAGTATGGTAACCGTTATATTTTAAATTTGTTCACTGTTCTGAATCACATCATCATCTGCATCATCTGACTTTGAAAAGGTGGGAACTCAGTTCTTATAGTATCTGACTGTGAGCCATCTAGTATTGAAATGACTGTACTACATTTACATACATTGATCATGTATATTGATATCTGAATATCACTACAGTAACCTCCAGGAAAACACCCAGCTCCTTAGCATCTCTGAGCTATATGCACAGCTTTCCAGGTTTTAGATTTCTTAGCCAGCTCGCACTTTACCTCTAAGATCTCCTGTCTCCTTTTCCAGCCCACAGAAAAACTGGGGCGGGATTCTCCCAGCACCGCACGGGCCGGAGAATCCCCGTGAATGGGCCACACCACCCCAATGCCGGCACGCGATACTCTGCATTGCGGAGAATCGGCGCCATTGGCGCTGGCGTGGTTGGCGCGGCTCTGGTCACGGGCCACTCCACGTGGCCAGCCCACTGATTCTCCGACCGGATGGGCCGCGCGGCCGTAGGAAAAGAGCCGAGTCCCGCCGGCGCCGTTCTAACCTGGTCTGAGCAGGCAGGACCTTGGTGTGTAAGGGTCAGGTGGCAGCCTGTGGAGGGGGGGTCCGCCCCCGGGGTACCCACCCTCGATCGGGACCCACCGATCGGCGGGCTGGCCTCTGTGGCTAGGGGCCTCCTTTCCTACACGCCGGCCCCTATAGCCCTGCGCCATGTTGCGTCAGGGCCGGCGCGTTGAAGGAGGCCACTGCGCATGTCCTCGTTGGCGCCGGCGCAACTGCGCATGCGCGGATCTCGCGGCGCCCAGTTCGCACCAGGATGTGCAGCTGGAGCATCGCGAACCGCTCCAGCGCCATGCTGGCCCCCTGTAGGGGCCAGAATTAGACGTGGGAGCGACCCGTTCACACCGTCGTACAGGAACACACCCCTGATGCATGATCAATCACTACTGAAGCGAGATTGTAATCCAATTGAAGGCTTTAATGAACAAGTAGTTACCCCAGCAGCTCCGGTACTGAATGACTGCTGTGGGTGAAACACAGAGTCTTATGCTCTGCCTGCTGGGCGGAACCAGCAGGCAGGTTCTACCACTCATACTACAGTATAAGGTACAACCCACCTAGGTACCGCGATACCCCTAATATAGCCTACCACAACCCCCTAATCCTGTCAGTAACCCTAATTCTTATCCTCAGTATTTGTCCCACTGTACCTGTAAAGTGCATTGAATGATGCATGCAGAAGAGTGAGGAGCAGAGCCCCAAGTGCTAGAGAGCTTCAATCCTAACTTTGATGTCGGCACAGGGAACTCAGGAGTAGCCCAGCAGAAGAAAGAAAGTAGATTTAACAGAAGCTGTAGTTATTGACAGCACAGAGGGATACTGAAAAGGAGAGAGAGACTGAAAGAGAGTCAGTGAAATGCAGTGAAAACCAGCACAATAATACAGCTCCATGTACAGAATTTGACAGGTGGAAAATCTGAGAGTTCGTCTGGCAGGCTGCAGCAGACACAAACATGGCAAAAATATGTTTCCTGATAGTTGTGCTGATTATCCTGAACAGCCCCGCCAAATTTTAAAATGGCGTCAAATCAGGAATTGCCACCACAATGTCGGACATTAAGAATTAGCTGAGCACGGGTGGCATGGTGGCGCAGTGGTTAGCACTGCTGCCTCATGGCACCGAGGACTCGGGTTCGATCCCGGCCGCGGGTCACTGTCTGTGTGGAGTTTGCACATTCTCCCCGTGTTTGCATGGGTCCCACCCCCACAACCCAAAGATGTGCAGGGTGGGTGGATTGGCCATGCTAAATTGCCCCTTAATTGGAAAAAAAAGAATTGGGTACTCTAAATTTAAAAAAAAGAATTATCTGAGCACTTCAGGTACAAAAATAAAACTAAGTCCAGTTCTTTAATAATAATAATAATCGCTTATTGCCACAAGTAGGCTTCAACGAAGTTACTGTGAAAAGCCCCTAGTCGCCACATTCCGGCACCTGTTCGGAGAGGCCGGTACAGGAATTGAACACGCGCTGCTGGCCTTGTTCTGCATTGTTCTGCATTACAAGCCAGTTGTTTAGCCCACTGTGCTAAACCAGACCCTGGTAAAAGTAGAATACCAGGAAGAAGGATATTGGATGAAAACGAGATGTATATGATGTAGCATGGAACCAAATTAGAGTGCGGTAGTTAACATCAGTGCAATGTGCAGACGGTAATTCAGACACATTTTGAGTCAAGCAAGGCCCCAAAGGTTAGAACGTAACCTTATGGTGATACTTCCTGTTGCTCCACTTTCAAATGTCAGCTGGGGGCTTCAGATATCTTTCACTTGCATATTGAGCATATTCGTGAAGGCCCTGCCCCTCGACTGAGGTATGGTGACCCTCAGGTTCTATCACCACCAGTCAGCTCTCCCCCTCAAAGGGGAAAGCAGCCTATGGTCATCTAGGAATGTGGTGACTTTACCTTTGAAACTTTGTTTAAATTGTTGTCCCTTCCTCCTTTGAGAGGTCAAACATTTTAATGAATGTACATGTGCTTGAAATCTTTGAAGTATCAGGTGGTTGTGGCTGAAGGGGGATGGTGAAGCTACAAGGCCAGCCAGGGATGGGGAATTAATACAGGCCTTGCATTGGTGACCAGATCACAAGAATTAATAAAACAAACTGACCACTGTCCCCATTCATTCCAAGTTGGCGACTCAGAGTCATCATCATGTGTGCTCCGCTGAAGGCAGATCTTTGGTGCAGTAGTCTTTCCATACCTCTCAATTCTTTGGCCATCTTTTCATTTGCCAATAGCTTCCTTCAATTTTCAAAGCATCTAGCATTGGTATTTTTTTTGTCCTCTTCACTTTTTCCTTCAAACCTTCCCTCCATTCCATCTCCATTTCCTCTTAAGATGCGCCCTATCCAGATTCTCTGTTCCAAATCACGGTCAGCAAATCTTTTTGTTCACTCATGCTCTTCAGAACTTCATCATTTGTTGCTTTTTCACCATTTTCCTTCAAACCCACATGTCAAAACTATTTAGCAACTTGGTCCCCTCTTTCCATAAGGTGTAAGTCCTGCATCCATACAAGACAACATTTTAAATCAAACTCTTCACAAGTCACTTCTTGTGATGCTTGTTCAGTTTTTCAGTTAGCAACAGCCTTTCCCATTTCTATCTTAGGCCTTACTTCTTTATGGTGCCTTCAACATGCAGATATTATGCTTCTCATTTTGCCCCTCTTCTAGTTCTTCCCCTTCTGTAAATATATATTACTTGGTGAGTTTGAGATGTCCATCTCTTTGGTTTTACCAATATTCACTTTCATTCCAATATTCATGTCTGCTGTTGCTAGTCGCTATGTTAGTTCTTGCAATTCTTCTGTCCTTACTACAAGTGCTTTGTCACCTGTAAATCTAACGGGTATTATTGCCTCCACCACCACCCCGTTTGTCTCCCCAGTCTTAACAGCAGAGTCCATGTTTTCAAACTCTTCTTTATCATTGTTTCTGCCTAGATGTTGAAGAGGACCTACTAATAATCAGCACTCTTATTGCGACTCTTACTACTGTACAATATTCCATCAACTCAAGTTTGGCACCCAGATCTCATGGGTAAGATATATTTATCTCCAACTGTGCCCTGAACACTCTCTTCAACCAGTAATAATTCACTTTATACGTTGCTGAGTTATTTATTGTCCCAAGAATTACTCCTCTGTGAAATGCTAGATTGTAATATCTCCAAGCTTGTAAACGTTGCAGAGATAAACCCGGTACAAATGCATTAATTGGCATGTAACCTCTGCCTTCCCATCCATTCTGCACTCCTCAACCAAGATATATCGGCCTTAATATAATTGAAGCCTGTAGGATGGTAAAGATGGATAGAGACAATTTACTGTGTAGTCCCTCTGGTTGGTGAGCCCAGGACAAGGGGGCTTAACCTTCAATTTAGATCTCGGCTGTTCAGGAATTATGTCATTACATACGTATATGTCTTCACATAAAAGCTTGTGGGAATCTGGAATGCTCTTTCTCAGAAAACTGTTGAGGGTAAGTTGTAAATTGTAAATGTCAAACCTGTGACTGATAGTTTTTTTTTCTTAAAGTTAGAGTAATAAGTGGATTAGAATGAAGAATAATGATTAACTTAGAATAGAATTACCTCGACGGTTGTGTGAGGTCTTTTTAGACCTAATAAAAATTTTTGAGCCGGGGATTGGGACGGGGAAAAAAAAAACTTAGAATAGAATTAAGGAATATGGAACCAATGGAGTTGAGATATAGATCAGGAATGATCTAATTGAATGGCAGAGCAGATTTGAAATTAAATGAAATGAAATGCACTTATTGTCACAGTAGGCTTCAAATGAAGTTACTGTGAAAAGCCCCTCATCGCCATATTCTGGCACCTGTCCGGGGAGGCTGGTATGGGAATTGAACTGCGCTGCTGGCCTGTCTTGTTCTGCTTTAAAAGCCAGCTATTTAGCCCTGTGCTAAAGATTTGAGAGATTGAACAGGCTACTCCTGCCTTGATATTCCAATGTGAAGTACCTGTCCTCCACTTCAGTGTTCTTAAAATACCAGCGTACATATAGCAACTACACAAGAAACAATTCTTTTTCTACTCACACCAATCAGTGGTCCAAGTACAGCCCAGAGACCCAGACACAAGTTACTTGTGCATGGGAAAATAAATGCAGTGTCTTCTGTAACTGACACCTGATGAGACACAAGTAAAACATGTAGATCCTTCAGCCTTTCTGTTGTCACCCTTTGCCACTCATAGGAACAAAGGGACATAGAAAAGGAGCAGAACCATTTAGCCCCTTGACCCTGTTCTGTCATTGATCATGGCTGATCAATTAGCTAATTCAATTTTTTTTATTAATTCATGAAACATCGGCATCACCGGCTAAATCAGCATTTATTATCCATCCCTAATGCTGAGTTGCCTTCTTGAACTGTTGCAATCCATGCGGTGTAGGTACACCCACAGTATTGTTAGGGAGGGAGTTCCAGGATTTTGGCCCAGCAACAGTGAAGGAACGGCAACATATTTCCAAGTCAGGATGCTGAGTGGCTTGGAGGTCTTCCCATGTGTCTGCTGTCCCTGTCCTTCTAGATGGTAGCAGCCGTGGGCTTGGAATGTGTTCTCGAAGGAATCTTGGTGAGTTCCTGCAGTGCATCTTGTAGATAGTACACACTGGTAACTGTGGGCGGTTGTGGAGAGAGTGAATGTTTGTGGATGGAATCCAATCAAGTAGGCTTCTGTGTGTCAATCTTCTTGTGTATTGTTGGAGCATTATTCATCCAGGCAAAGGGGGAGTATTCCATCAGACTCCTGACTTGTGCATTGTAGATGGTGGACAGGCTTTGGGGAGTCGGGTGGTGAGTTATTCGCTGCAGGATTCCTAGCCTCTGACCTGCTTTTATAGCCACTGTATTTTTATTGTAAGATTTTGATAATTCTACTAAGTTTTAAAATCGGTAATATCTATGGATTTTATTCTTTAACTATAGTTTAAAAATAAGTAGTTAAGTTTTGATTTTTTTTGGTAGACAATTAGCAGTCAATGCAGTTGGGGAATAAGAACGCAGTTGTTTGTGAAGAAACAATTTTGTTTTGTTGCATTATGATGGAACTCTTTTGAGTCTTAATGGCCACAAAACTTTGAAGGAATATCTAAAAATCAGCCTTAACTGAAGATGACACTATGTTTAAACAAACCATGCATTGCTTTAATTGATTTATCCAGCAGAGGAAATCTTTGTTCACTGATATTATGTGAGTAAGTGGTCTTAACTGTTGATTTTAATAGCTTTAATATGGGGCTTGGGTTAAAATATGTTGACAAGAGAATATGATTTTATTAATGGCTTCTTTGTATCTGAAAGGAAATGTGTATTTGTTTGTGATGGAATGTGAAGTTCTGGAGTTTATGATCCATAACGAGTGTTTTTTGCAAAGCCGGGGGGACACCAGATGATTCGTATCCTATAGTCAATAGGAGGAGTGAATTTAGGCCATCTCCAAAAAGGAAGGAGAAATGGTGAAGCTGGTAGATAAAAGCTAAGAAATTGAAATGCTTGTTGTACAGTGATACCATGGCTTCTGGGGTCGAACTCTTCTGGGCACAGTTCGACATCGGATAGCGATGAGGACTGTCAGAGGATACAGCAGGATTTAGATCATTTGGAAACTTGGGCAGAGAGATGGCAGATGGAGTTTAATCCGGACAAATGTGAGGTAATACATATTGGAAGGTCTAACGCAGGTAGGGGATATACAGTGACTGGTAGAACCCTCAAGAGTATTGAAAGTCAGGGAGATCTAGGTGTACAGGTCCACAGGTCACTGAAAGGGGCAACACAGGTGGAGAAGGTAGTCAAGAAGGCATATGGCATGCTTGCCTTCATTGGCCGGGGCATTGAGTATAAGAATTGGCAAGTCATGTTGCAGCTGTATAGAACCTTAGTTAGGCCACACTTGGAGTACAGTGTTCAATTCTGGTTGCCACACTACCAGAAGGATGTGGAGGCTTTAGAAAGGGTGCCGAAGAGATTTACCAAGATGTTGCCTGGTATGGAGGGCATTAGCTATGAGGAGCGATTGAATAAACTCGGTTTGTTCTCAATAGAACAACGGAGGTTGAGGGGTGACCTGATGGAGGTTTACGAAATTATGAGGGGCATAGACAGAATGGATAGTCAGAGGCTTTTTCCCAGGGTAGAGGGGTCAATTGCTAGGGGGTATAGGTTTAAGGTGCGAGGGGGACGGTTTAGAGGAGATGTATGAGGCAAGTTTCTTTACACAGAGGGTAGTAGGTGCCTGGAACTCGCTGCCAGAGGAGGTGGTGGAAGAAGGAACGATAGTGACTTTTAAGGGGCATCTTGACAAATGCGTGAATAGGATGGGAATAGAGGGATACGGACCCAGGAAGTGTAGAAGATTTTAGTTTTGATGGGTAGCATGGCCGGCATAGACTTGGAGAGCAAAAAGGCCTGTTCCTGTGCTGTACTTTTCTTTGTTCTTTGTTCTTTGCTCAAGTTCCTTGATGTGATAGCTAGTCAAAAGCTCCATTGATGTTAAGGGCAGTCCCTCTCACCTCACCACTGGAATTCAGCTCTTTTGACCATGGGCGAATTTCTCCCAACGGGAGACAAAGTGCCGATGCCGGAGTGAAAACCGGAGTGTTTCACTCCGGCGTCGGCGGCCGCTATTCTCCCACCCCCAAGGGGCTAGGAGCGGCGCCGTGTCAATTTTGCGTGGCGGGCCTTGGTGCCGCGTCAAAGTGGCACCGCGTAAATGATTTGGCCGGCGGCGCTTAAATGATGTCACCCGTGCATGCGCAGGCTGGCCGGCGCCAACCCGCACATGCACGGTTGCCGTCCTCCCCGCGGGCGTCCCGCAAGACATGTCGGAGTGATCTTGCGGGGCGGCGGAAGAAAAAGAGTGCGTCTTATAGAGACGCTGGCCCGCTGATCGGTGGCACCGATCGCGGGCCAGACCCCTACTGAGCACCCCCCTGGTGCTCGATCCTCCCCCCCCCCCCCCCCCCCCCCCACACAGGCCGCACACGCAGCATTCGCGCGCTGTTCACGCTGGCAGCGACCAGGTGTGGTTGGCGAAGTCGTGACACCATCGGATTGGGCATGCCGCTCGGCCCATCCGGGCCGGAGAATGGCCGCTCGACCGTTAGAAACGGCGAGCGGCGATTGTCCGAGTGGCCTGTCGTAAAACTCGGCACGCCGTTTTAGGGGGGGGTGAGAGAATCGCGTGCGGGTGCCAGGGCGGCGTGGTGGGAATCGACCGGCACTCCCGCGATTCTCCCACCCGGCGTGGGCTTCAGAGAATCGCGCCCCATGTTTGAACCAAGGTTGTAATGAGTGACTCATATACCCACCTCTGTCCAATAGCGCTTAAAACCTTTGGTTGACAAAATTCTATCAATCTCACTTTTGACAACAGCAATTGTTAGAAATAGAGTATATATAAAAATGAAATATTGATAAAGCCTTCCAAACTTCTATCACCTTTTTCACGTAAGATTGTTTCCTAATTTCACTCCTGAATGTTCTGCCTTTAACGTTTTGTCTTTGTTCCAGTCGCAGACTCTGCAACACTCTGAATGGGTAAATTCTGAGCATCAGGATACTGTGAACAGTTTGGTCCCTTTATCTCAGGCATGATATACTTGCATTGGAGGCAGTCCATCAAAGGTTCACGAGGTTGATCCCAGATATGAAGGGATTTTCTTATCAGGAGAGGTTGAGTAGGTTGGTTCTTGAATCATTGAAGTTTAGTAGAATGAGAGGTGACCTCATTGAAAAATAGAGGATTCCCAGTGGGGCTTGGCAGGGTAGATGCTGAGAGGATGTTTCTCTTTGTGGAAGAGTCTAAGTCCAGAGGGCACAATCTCAGAGTAAGGGGCCGTCCATTTAAGACAGAGATGAGGAGGAATTTTTACAGCGGCCCCCCCTGGCAATTCTCCGGCCCGCAATGGGCCGAGTGGCCACCCGTTTTCGGCCGGTCCCGCCAGCGCAAATCACAACAGGTCCTTACCGGCTCCACGGGCGGCCTGCAGAGTCCCCAGGGGGTGGGGGGGGGGGGGGGGGGGGGGGGGGGGGGGGGCGCAGGGGAATCTGGCCCCAGGGGGTGCCTTCACGGTACCTGGCCCGTGATCGGGGTCCACCGATCTGCGGGCGGGCCTGTGCCATGGGGACATTCTTTCCCTCCGCAATGGCCGCTGTCAAACTCCGCCATGTCCGGGGCGGAAAAGAACCCCCCTGTGCATGCGCTGGGAGGACGCCAGCGCACGCTGCTCATGCCGGCCGGCAGAGGCCCTTCGGCGCCGGTTGGCGTGGTGCCAAACACTCCGGTGCCAACCAAGCCCCTGAAGGTGTGGAGGATTCCGCACCTTTGGGGCGCCCTGACGCCTGAGTGGTTCACGCCACTCCTCGGCGCTGGAGTGGCCCGCCCTGCCGGTTCGCGGGAATCCCGCTCCTCATGTCCTTTCACAATCTTAACAACATTTTTTGGGTCAACACGCAGCCTTATCTTTGCCACAGTAAAGAGCCAAACCTGTTCAATCTTTCATGTTGGTGCAAACTCTGAGTTATGCTATCATTCTACTGAATCTTTTGTGTACCTTCTCTATAGTGCCTCTATATTCTTTTTATAATATGGGGACCAGAATTGCGCACAGTGCTCCAAATATGGTCCAACCAAGATTGTATAGGAGTTTACCATAACTTATTTTCTTTTCTGTCCTTCCATTGAACTTATGTGCTTTATTTACTTCATCATATCCGGATATCCATCATGTATTTATCTAGCCTCCCCCGAAAAGCTGCTAGATACACAATGTTAGCACCATATAAGCAGTGCACCAGAGAATCAGGAGCTGTGGCATAATCCAACAGGATCTCTCAAGTGCAGCATGTTGCATAGATACTGACAACAATCTTTAAAAAAGGCAAGTACACATCCATATTGGAGTTGGAAGGGTGAAGTTGATGCTAGATGGAACATGGCTCAACAAAAACATTGCATCCGCCCACACTTCAGCGTTCATCTATTGCCACTTTTTGTACCTGCGATAAACACCGTTGTTAAGCACAGTGAAGAAAATATTTACATTTTATGTACCTATTATATTAATCCTACCCTTAGTGACCGCCATGGCTGTTAGTAGTTGAGCACAACATCCAGACTGACACTTCAGTGCAATACTGAACAACGACTGTCAGAGGTGTGGTCCTTCGGATGAACTTTTAAATCAAGACTCCATTTTTCCACTCCGGTGCATGTAAAATATCCCATAACATTATTCGAGGAAGACCAAGGAACATCTCCCCATTAAACTGGTCTATATTTAGTTCGCAACCAATATTGTTAAAATAAAATAATTTGATTTCTATCTCATCACTGTTTGTGGGCCCTTGTGTATAAATTGTCTTCCACATTTCCCACATTACAACAGTGACTGCTTATTTGGCTGAAAGGGACTTTGGAATATCCTCAGGCCAGGAAAGGTGTTTTATATATATAATGCAAATCTTTATTTTCATGAAAAAGAATGTATCATCGGTGCACATTGACTAAGTTATCTGGAAACTGTTGGCATTAACAGATCCCTGTGCAAATCAATTTGTGCACACACCATGGATATTCATCAGTATTCACTGTGTTGCAACTGATCGCTGGGTGAGGTTCCCCATTTTGTTGCAATTCTGGCTGGGATAGCTTCAAATTGGCACACGCCCAGGTGAGGAGGGATGAATTGGCACCCCATATTTATTCAGCTCCTCAGTTGAGCACAAAGTTAATTTACAAAATATCTCTTCCCCTGTGGATACCTTTCCCCAGTCCTTATATTTTAAAAGGAGCCAATTTAACAAGGCTTTCTTGAGTTAAGGAAAGAGTGAGTTTATTAGTTACTAGAATGCAAAACAAAACCTATGCGTACGGACAGATTGGAAATGAGAAGTGAGTCCAAAAATAAAAATAAAAATATATGGGAATTAGTCTTTCACTGGTCCGTGAGGAGTAGATGGTAAAATGTTACAGCCGTTATGTTGGGTA